>NC_029791.2:44533013-44573959 GCF_000816755.2 Arachis ipaensis | reverse complement strand
AGAGGGACAACAAAAAAAATAATTTGATTATTTTAATTATATCTATTATTTTTTTTTCTAATTCAACTTTTAACACTTAATAATCAACTTGATAAATTTTTATCAGGTGTACGAGCAATCTAAATATCAATAATCAAACTTAAATTGGATTTAATTTGTGTTATTTTTTATTTTTTGAAGTTAGAAAAGATATGTTTATATGTTGATATTTTTCTTTTAAAGTTATCTTTGATTTTGACCATCATAGATAAAAGAATTCTTTGCTATGAATATTATAATAAAAAATTGATTTTGTGATTGTATGAAAATGTTTAAATGATTATTTAGTAGCATAAATAAAAAGAGGGATTATGCTCTTTGAAAATGAAGAGTAGATTGATAAAATGATTTGAATGAGGATAACAAACTCATGTTATGAAAATTATAAATTCAATAGTGATTGAGATTTTATTTTTTTACTTTAAAAGATATTTCTCTTAAAACGAAAGTGTTTGATTATATTAACAGTAAAATTATCCTATATTTTTAAAATAGAAAAAATAGATAAATTTTAAATAATATTTTATTATTTTAGATTATTAAATTCTTTTTAATATTATCCTATATTTTAAAATATAAAAAAACAGATAAATTTTAAATAATATTTTAATATTTTAGATTATTAAATTCTTTTTAATAGATACTTGTCTCTTCTATTAAAAATTTTTGGATCTGTGAATAGCCATAAAGAATAGAGTAGGTATAAGCATTAAAAGTGAAGATCAAGACTCAGCTCAAGATTAGAAATAACTAACTAATTATATTTAGTAGCTAACCTGGAAAGTAGGTAAAGTTGTTAAGTTCACTGTTATATATAATAGCACTCAAATAGGCTTGTGTAATTAGAATTCTAAATACAATTTCATTTCATGCATATTTTTTCTTTCAATTTCTTTCATTATCTTATTNNNNGCAACTGCGTTCGTTTTATGATATATTCTAAATTTTTTAGAAAGTAAGGTTTGAATTTGCCTTAGTGAAACCTTAAAATAAAAAATTCATCCTAGCGTATTTCTCATTAGAAAAAAAGAAATACAATAGGCTTCCAGAGATAATTGTTTTTTATAAAAATGAAAAATACAAAAAGAGAATTCTTCGTCAAAGAATTGTATTTTCGGTAAACGTCTCCTACAAAATTTCTTTCCCCCTGTATTCTTAAAAATCATCTATAGTGCATATTATTAGACTAGACATTTCACCTAAAATACGGCCTCATTCAAACCTTTTAGAATTGGAACTGTTCCTGATCAATGTTCCAATAAATCAATGAAATGATAAATTAAATGGCCCTACACGGCAATACTCTAAGAGCAAGTAGTACTTGAGTTCATTGGCATGCTTATCCCATTATTCATCAATGACAGAAACAACAAATTCTTTCACGTGAAGAAGCAAAAGTACTTTGCCCCGCGAAATTCTATATCTTATTACTATTATTTATATATTTATAGAGTAAAATGTCGTTTTTGTCCCTAACGTTTGAGGTAAATTCTATTTGTGTCCCTAACGTTTAAATCGTCTTATTTTTATCCTTAACCTTTGTAAAAGTTATTCAATGTTATCCTGCCGTCAATTACACATCATGAACGCTTTAGTTTGAGTTTTAAAAATCTCTTCTTGAAGTTAGAATACAAATGTCTGGGATAAAATCGATGATCTACTCCGAAAAATAACTCATCAAATATTGAAACTAATTTCTACAATATTTACATAATTCACTTTTCTAGGGACATAATTAAATCTAAACACAAATAGTGGGTATAATATTAAAATCGACCACATCCAAGTGAGACCTAATTGAGAATGAATACATCCAAGTGAGAATAATTGAAAAATATAATCTAATTTATTAGTATAATTGATTGTAGGATAACATTGAATCACTTTTATAAACGTTAAGGATACACATAGGACGATTTAAATGTTAGAGACACAAATAGAACTTATCCCAAACATTGGGACAAAAACAATATTTACTCTATATTTATATATATCCAGCCTCAAATTGACGGTCCACGAGCTAATGTAGACTTCTTCGTTGCCGGTTTCCATGCAACTAACATCCTGTTTTATATTTTATTTATTTATTTAACATTTAAGAGTAAATACTATTTTCAATTCTCAGACCACTTGTTTGAAATATAAAGTATTTTTACAATTTAAAAATTTAACTAATTAGTGGCCTTTAATATATTAGTAGAATACCATTTACAGGAGTAATAAAAACAAATATTTAAGTAATTAGTGGCCTTTAATATATTAGTAGAGTACCATGTACAGGAGTAATAAAAAATGCTTAAAGGAATTACTTAAATAGTTAAGAACCGATTAAGTAAAATTTTAGTCTCTATCATCTATTTTTACTGCACATATTTTGCTTTTAATTTACTAAAATTTTAAATAAATATTACTCTCTCCACTCCAATTAACTAGGCGATTATATCCACCACTTTGACAAAGTTATATATGCAAGAAATGAATGTATTCAAATATAAATTATTTCTACATATATTAGTTCTTTTAATATATTATTTGGTCAAAATAATAAACAATTATATTTAGAAGCCACGCACAAGATTAACTTTTGAACTTTTGTGAATTAACCTGTGTTTTTAACTTTTGTAAATTGAAGAAAATGATAGAGGAGAAGGTGAAGTGCTCAGTACGTACTACGTAGAAGCTAAGCTACTAAAATACTCGCATGCAATAAACGTGCAATTTGCAAGAATTTAGACGTCAAAATTACATGAATGTCAAATGTTGCATACTTTTCAAAGTCAAGTTTCTATCAAATACTCATTGTCCTTTTGTCTTATCATCATCATGAATAAGCTTTAATATTACTTATTCCAAACTATAGTTTCATACTGTAAAGGGTAGTTAGGACTTTTGGCTTATAGTTCTATCTATATTTACTCTTTTTTAGATATTTTTTTAATATATGTATTTTATTTTTGTACTTAGTTTATTCTTTCTAAAAACTCTCATTGAGATCCAATGTGTTCATCTATTTTTATATGTTTATCAAGAACCCAAATTTGCATTGTTATTGAACCTTAACATGATATCTAGAGCCTAAATCGATCCATGACGTTAACAATTTCCTCTGCCACTGCAAACAAAATTTTTTTAGTCCCAAATTTGAATCTGAAACTACCAAAGCTTCTGGAACAATTTTTGCTAAGTATGAAAAATGGAGTTAACAAGACAATAATTTGAGTTCATAGATTCTAACTTCCATCAATTCCTCTTTGAAGAATATTATAGTGCATTGCTGGTCATCTCTGAAAATCTAGCAAAAGCTTCAACACCATTCGGTTGAATCTAGGAAGACAAAAATAAAATAACTCAGCAAATCAACTCAAACATAAAAGAAGAAGAATCATTCTACACTACAAGGATTTTGCTCATTTGTGGCGGTTTTTTTTTTTTATTTGTGGAGGTTTCAAATCCCCACAGAAAGGATCGTGGCAGTTTCGGAAACTCCCAAAATTTGATGTGCCACGAGCTCCTTTGTGGCGGTTTTCTATACTTTTTGTGGGGGTTCTGTGCTTGCGTTTTGTGGCAATTCTTGGTCAATCATTGTGGCGGTTTAGAACTCCCTTAAAAATAATTTTCAATTTAAAAAAAAACACATTCATGTGGGTTTCAACCTCCACAAATATGTCAATATTAGTCTGAAACAATTAATCTAGATACTAGAATTACACTATTATACTACTAATCAATTATCATTTAAAAGAAATCTTTAAATAAGACACATTAAAAATTTAGAAGGAAATTAAAATATTACATATTTGAACAAAATTTAACATGAATAATTTGAAATATAAAACAAGGTCTGTCAATATGACCTCGACCAAACTGGATAGTAAACTAATATAAAAACCCATTCGCATCCCAATTGGATGAAATAAAGATTGTATTTCAACTATATAAAGCACTAAAATTAATTTGGCTGATTAAAGCATTCTAGCTGTCACTTGAAAATATGATGACACCCTATGCAGAAACCATAAATATATATTGAAAATTTCAAACCCTAGACAAGTAAGCCACTAGAAAAGAGGTTATTTGATTCGGTGAGTTACCGAAATGATCAAACACTATTCCTGGTTGGCAAACATGCTTGAACAAGCGAATGCCAAGTTCTCTTCCTTCTTCTTCCTAGTTGATCTTGGGATCTTCATCATTCAGAACAGGGTCAAGTTCCTTCACTATCTCTATAGCCTCTTCCAACATGTCATATAGAAGCTTTTGTGCTTGCCACGAGCATCATCATCACCATAAGACCAAAAAAAAGGAATTGGAAAACATGTGGAATATAACATCCACTCATTAGAGTTTTCTTTCAAAAAATTAAATTCCTAAGCCGACATATTAGATATAAACCATTCCTATTTTTTTATCTAAATTTTAAAAGAAAAAGACAAATAAATGAAAATTTCTAATTTCTTTATTACGAAACAAATAAATTCCTCTAACCATTGTAAATAAGAGAAAGGACATATGTGTCCTCAGCTTACAAATCAAAATTTAGAAACAGAAAGAAACGAAGGTGCTGCAGGATACGAACCTAGAGTTGGTTGTGCTTAAGGGTGTGGGGGTTTGGGCTTGCATTCTTGGGCAGCATTAGGGTGACTCCTTTGATGAAACGCAAGCTGTTTTTGCTAACCATCTGCTGCACACTCTACTAGTCTTTCCAATAACATTATTGTTGTATTAGATCTCATCTCTTCCTCTATCTCTATTGCAATTTGACTCAAAAAATAATACAACCCAAAATTAGAGGGGAGATGAGAATAGAGACCGTTATTTACTCTACATTACTAAGCCCATTAATCAATCATAACTACACAAGTACATACAAATAATTGAAATGTTACTTAATACATTATTAGTTATTATTTATACAAATAATTGTACTGTCAAAAGGAGCATAATATTAGTTATTATTTATATATCTAGAAAGTGAATACACAATGAAAGCCATTAGATGTCAATAAATACAAAGTACTAAATGCCTTGATTGACACATAGCCATCATATGTTTATATAACTAGTACGTATAAGAAAGAAGGAGAATGGAAAATGGTAAAATGAAAAACAACCCTAAATTTGATCCACTCAAGCGGTCAAGCCCTCCCCTCCAACTTTAGGAAACAATGGATTAAATAAAGAAGGGGTAATAGGATAATACCGGTTTTTTTTTTCTTGAATAATTTGCGCTGACGTTCAATTGCCTCCTTTGTTTCTATTAGTTGCCTATACAAAAGTAAATAAATGAAAATAAAAAATCAAAAGACAACAGAATTCATGTATGTATTATTTAAAATGCAACCTTTTCATAAGCAAGGTTCCAATTTTGGCCATAAAAAAGAGGCCTACAATCATAAGGAATTTACATGCTCTGCAATATGGTAAATTCTTTTTATAAATACCATCACTTTCTTGAATTCTTCTTTGTCTATTTCCCTATTAACATGATCCTTAGAGAGCTCAGATGCACAAACCAGGATATCATTGATAGTGGACAAAATCAATTGCTATTGTAACAATATATGTGTATAATCATTATGATTGTGACATTTTTTCTTGAAGGAAGGAAGAAGATCCTACCCATTATTGTTAAGATCAAACATTTTGAAGGCGACTGTGAAGCTGGATTCTGGTACGCTGAGGAGAGTAACAAAAAAGATGTACCTGTAATTGAGGAAGAAATGGATTTGTTATCCAAATTAGCAGCACTTGAAATCTGAACAAATGAGATTGATTCATGTATAGAAGAAGATGTGATAACAACAGAACAGAATACTCACTCTGGAAAAGAAATGACTCCATCATTGTTAGTGTCAAAGAGCATAAAGAATTCAGAGGGTTAACACCGCAATGTACCAGGAACCTGCTCCCCTCTGAGAAAGCCCTCTCTAACACGGTTTGATTCCGAAGGAGGGAACACCGGAACAACAGCACGCATCAAATCTACAGGTGTCATATAAACCTCGCCATTCACGGTTTTGATCGATGCAAAGTACTCAAAAACCTGCAAATTAAATGAATAAGAATCAATATCACTGATCATTGAAGAAACACATAATGGAAAAGACTAAAAAACTGAAATGATTACCTTCTCTGGAGGGCTCTGTAAGCGGATACGTTTTTCATAGTTGAAGAATACTCTTCTTCTGTAGCTGTCTGTAAAGGATAAACACAAGAAATCCAAAGATTACATTTGGCATAACCTGCTAACATAGAAGATAGAGGCATGACGACGGCAGAGAAAAGACAGAGATCAGCCACAAAACGCAAACACACAAATTCTATTTATCATTTGAGGCATTTCCGGAATCAATTAACAGGCATGTCATCATATCATAGAAAACAATCTAATCAATAATCACACTTACTAAAACAACTAAATGAAAAATAGAAAACACAAAGATTGAAGAATAGAAAATCACTAAAGTTTGAAAGAAAAAAAAGAAGAAACAAAAGATCAATTCGAAGGGAATAGAAGAAACACATTTTCTAGTAGACGAATCAGATCAGAGAACAAAGAAATAAAAAATAGAGAACAAAAAAAAACTTGAAAACAGGTCTGATTTGAGAGAAAGAGCGTTTTTATTTACCTTCTTGAAAGAGCCTGAGCTTCTTCCTCCGTGAGCTTGCCTCGATGCAAACAACGAAAAGCAAAAATTAGAAAAAGAATTCGAAAAGTCAGAGAGAGAGAGAGAGAGAGAGAGAGAGAGAGAGAGAGAGAGAGAGAGAGAGAGAGAGAGAGAGAGAGAGAGAGAGAGAGAGAGAGAGAGAGAGAGAGAGAGAGAGAGAGAGAGAGAGAGAGAGAGAGAGAGAGAGAGAATAGTGGATGAATGTGTTAACCTGGCCTCCATTTATAACTCTAGCGGGCGACGGTTGACGGAGGAAACTTGGCGGCAACGGCGGCAAGGAGATGAATGGCGGTGGCGATGGAATCGTGATTCTGGGGTTTCAGTCTCTCCCTGCTTGTTCTCTCTCTCTCTCGAATAACTCTTTCATTTTTTTATTTTTGGTATGGATTTGGTAAATATTTTTTTGGGTTGGGTTTTTTATAAATAATAGGGTTAAAAAGTGAAAACAAATAGTGGGAGTTTTTAGTCACAAAAAAAAACAGTGAGAGTTTTTGTTAACTCTTTAAAGTTATAAATAAACTATATTGTGGAGGTTTTAATAACTCTCACTAAAAAACTTCCACAAACAAATAAGAATTTTGTAGTGCTATCACTGATTACCTTTCCAAAATTAAGAATCTAGTTGCATCATTGGCTGCTACAGATTATAATCTTTCTAACGAAGACCATCTTGAAGCGATTTATGAAGGTCTCCTTGGGAAATTTTTAAGTTGAATCTCTTTAATCCAAGTGAAACCAGAACTATATTCAGTATCGGTGATGTATGTTGAACATCTACTCACCTCTCATGAAGACACAATGAAGAAGTTCAAACAATTATCACTCACTTTGGCCCAAGCTAATTTGGCACGAAATTCCTCTTTTAATCAACCCTTTTATGAGCATAGCTTGGAGCCAGAAGAGGTACAAGAGGAGGCCGTTCTAATCATGGTGGAAGGTTCAATTGGGGCTCTTCACGGCCTTAGTGTCAATTGTGCGGTCGTTGAGGCCATGTAGTGCAAAATTGTTACTACCAGTTTGATACACAATTTCAAGGTCAAAATGCACCATCTCGACCACCAACCATGATTTCATATGCGAATTCCATGCCACCACCTCCATCATCCACGTTTCATCAACCAAGGGCTTACTTCTCCAACCCCTCATCCATCACTGATTCACCATATGGTACCCTGACTCTGGGACTACTCATCATATCACTGCAGATTAATCCAACTCTTAACCTCATCAGACACATCTTCAGGTTCAGAATTATTTGTTGGTAATGAGCAAAGTATTCCTATTCATCACAAAGGTAGTTCTATTCTTGTTAATTCTGCTAATAATTTTTGTTTTCGACTAAATAATCTATTGCATTTACCTAATATTACATAGTATTTACTTAGTGTGTCACAATTTGCTACTGACAATCATGGTTTTTTTTTTTTCGAATTTTGGCCTCATTATTGTATTGTTCGTGATTAGGTTACCCGAAAATACCTTCTCCAGGGCAAAGACGATAATGGCATCTATAAATCTGACACTATCTCTATTCATAAATGTTTACATGTTCCTAATTTTGTTGATTCCATGTGTGCTCAATATCCAAAATGTAATCAAACTTTGGCACCTTTTACCATTGGTCCTTCTAATTTTTTTGCTTTAGATACTGATTCATCTTCTGTATTGGATAATAACTATTTCCAACAATAATCACTACAAGAGACATGCCGAATAGCGGCGGTTCTTTTTGGAATTTGCGGCGGTTTTTAACTGTTGCGAAACGAAATTCCAGCGATTTCACAAGCGTTGCCTATTAGGGGTGGAGATTTGATTTTACGGCGGTTTTGAGAAACCGCTGGCACAATTGTAGCAAATCCAAGCGAATGTAAATGACTTGCTAGCATAACCTTCCCTTATAATAAAAAACAAGATTATATCACTAGTTCATGCACATAAATAAATTCATGAAGCCATTTCACAATTTAAGACAAAATAAAACTTTTGAAAAAGAATAAAAAAAGCATACTTTAACCTCTTTTATCATGATTCCTTGTTCTAACTGCAAAGCAAATGCAAAGTAAAATAGTGCAGTTATTAGCTAAACTACTTAATAATGCTTGTTGAACTCATCTCACATTCCAAATTAGACTTCTTCTCTCGGCTCCATTGTTCTTCATTGGTTGTTAACTCCATTTCAAGTTTCATACATTAGTGAGACTGTTGTTGGTTCTCAGGAATCAAAGAATGCATGTTAAACTTGCTTTGAGTCCCCCTCCCCCATTACTCTATGCTGTTGGCTGTTGGAACCATCTTCATTAACACAAGCTCTCTCATTTTCAATACTAGGGGTGATTGTTGTTGTTGTTCTTGTTGGCACCTGTTGTGCCTTTTGTTTCAAGCATGTGTATTTCCTCAACCATTGGCTTTCACATTCGGACTCGAACATTTATGAACCAATTTGACACCTACATTAATCAGTTTATTACATATTTAGAGTGTCTTCTGTTAGTAAAAACTAAAGAGAAATGTTTCTTGTACTCATTTTTCGTTATATAGTAACAAGTATTTATATTGACTGGTCCCATTCCCTTGCATGGGATGAAAATTGAAAATAAAAATGCTTACTTTATGACACTGTTTAAAGCTATCATATGATGAAATAGACCCCCTTTCAAAAAAGCTACCATATGAACATTGTAGATTACAAATTCAATGAACTGAATATATAAAAAGACCAAAAAATAAAATGATGAATTTGAAAGGAATAATCCCCCACCTGGCTTCGCGAAAGACCTCTTTGTGTTGCCAACATGTGTTTATCCGTGTTTATGGGGTAACTAAAATGAAATTCAAACAAAAAATAAATAAATAATAAAACACTAACAAAAATTCAATGTCCTTTTATTTCTTTTTCTAATAGAATGAAAGAAAAGTCAAAGGAGAGAAACAGAGAAACAAAGAGGAACATACAGATGAAGAAAATGCTCGAATAACCATGCTTTGTGGGGATACATCAACTTGGGTAAACAGGAAGACTCATAGCTGAATGTTGATACATGAAAATAATCCACAAATTAAATGCACATCACTTAGTTTATCAGTTAATGACACATTTTATTTATATTCTTATAGGAAATGTAATTTATTGGGGAGAATGAAAGATTCATGAAATTAGTAACTTTACTACAAACACATTTTTCAAGTATTAAAGAATAGAAGTACTAAAGACATCCATCCAAAATTGAGCTGCCAAGCTTGGGCATACTATATTACACATTTTTCAACTTGGGCATACTATATTGTTTTTTGTCAACATGCAGAGAGATATTCAATTGAGCTGCCAAACTTTAAAACAAATAAGTACTAAATCAAGCAAATTTTCACTACGAAAATTTATAATATATGATTTTGACATCTAACTAAAAGAAAGGGAGAAGCATCTAACAGAATAAAGAAACAAACATTGGAACACCTATGAATGGTTGACAATGAACATGTTATAGAACACAATTAGTCTATGCACTAAGAATCTATAACCAAGGATAATTAGTTTAGTTTATGTTCAACTAGATTTATCATGTTTCACAATAAACGGTCATATATCTCTCTCTTTCTGGCTTCTTGGTGTCTTGTAATTTATAACATCAAATACAAACACCAGAGCACGATGATAATATATAAAACCAATTCATTGTTAGGATTATTGGACCTTACCAGTTTCCTCTTTCATTCTTCTACATCAAATTTGCCAAGGATGGAAAAATTAAAGTCTTTGGCACATTATTTATCTATTTATTTTTTAAAATAAGACAAGACAAGAGCCACAATTCAACAAGAAACAACATATTAATACAATTATAGAAAGAAACACCCTTTTATATTCCACAAGGGAGGAACAAAATGATGCAACTCTAAACCAAAATAGAAAATCATGAAAAAAAAAGCCGAGAAAAAGTAAGATAAATTGATTCAAATATTAAGAAAAATGATGCAATTATGTACCCCAAAATTCAATATTTGTTAAATGCTATATAGCAGATAGTGCAGTAAAAGCAAGAGGCTTTTTTTCCATTTTTGACAGACAATATGCCCAAATGAAAAAGATAATAAAGTAAATGATATAAAAGCAGGTGAATCATGTTAAAGGGAGTGAAAACCAACCTCCTCTTGCATGAAAAAGAAGCCTTGCCTTCTTTTGTTGGTAATCTGGCCGAGGAGATAGACAAGAACCACTCTCGGTTCTCCAATCTGCTTTATTCTCATTTGCACCATGGAACATCGAAGATGAAGAACCTGAATTGCTACCTTCTTTTGCTGCAGCCTCAGTTTGATTATCGACAGTGATAACATCAGGTGAAAAAAGGGCATGTTTGCGAGATAAATTTTTGGAGGCTAAACAAAGGAAGTGAAAAGTTTAAATTTAAACCCTTACCTCTTCGAAATTGAAATAGGAGAACAAAGGTTTCAGATAAATTTATTTACTTCTACTTAACCTTCTTTTGAGGTCTTCTCTTAACCCAATTAAACATGAGGCATAATCTGAATCAAAATTAATCAAATATATAGAGAAATAAGTTTGGTTTAGTTTACAAGAGGAGAGGTAAGTAGTCTACTTGCTGGTTTTAGTTCCTAATTGCTGTTAATTGGCTATCTGTTTGTTCCCTTTGAGATGCACTAGCAGGCATGAGGGAAATAGTCTTAGTCCTAGCTGCTGCCTATAAATACTAGTTGATTAGTTAGTTTTAGTTTTGGTCATTCTATTAGATCAGTTAGAATAGGAGAGGAAGAACTCCCTCCATAGTTGGTAGTTCCAACAGTGTGGTCCAATAAGGGATTGTGATTTGCAATCCCTAATTTATCAATAAAGCCTACTGATTCTGTTACTACCTGATCCTATCAAAACCACATCAAGATTCAAAACATCGCCCAGTAACAAATTTCTATTTAGATTGAACAAGCTAAGCAACATAATGGAAAGTATTGATTAATTTACCGAATCATTAATTCGTAATAGATCCGCTTCAACTCTGGTAGAGATGGTATATCAGCAGGAGCTTCTTCAACAACACTATCACCTTCTTTAGGTTTTTTCTTTTCCTTTGAAGCATCAGCATCAAATACTCTCGTACTAATTTTTCTTGAAAGTATCTGTGAACAAACATAATCTTGATGGTCTAGGCACAAATGAACCTGCACAATTTAATGCAATAAATTCCTTATTTCACAGCTAAAATGCAACATCAAATTATGGCAGATGCTATCATCTCTAAAGGAAATAGAATGATGTCTCATACTTGTTCAAGAACGAAAGAAATTTTCTCAGTTTTTGCCATGGCACCAAAAGTTTCCACCTGTTATAAAGGGCCATTACATGAGTCAACTAACTACTAATTACATAATCAAAACTATCGCAACATTCAGTATCCACACCAACCGTAATTTCTTGCATCAAATCAGCAACTTCAGCTATAACCCCTTGTTCCTCCTTAATCTTGGCAAGTTTCTTGACCAATCGAGCTCTCTCAATCTCAACATATATCTAATAAATGATAAAAATGTCATATGTACATATCACTCAAGCTCAACAACAGATTTTGCTTCACCGTCTTTTGTTTTCTGTTTTTGGCAAGAACAAAAAAAAGTGTAAATTGAAACCAAATAAAAAAGCAAAAGGGATGGATTTGTAACCAAATAATAGAGAAGGAAATCTGAACCAAGTTAAATAAAGGCATAATCTCAACCAAGTGGCACATGAGTAGCGAGCAGATCTGGGACAGAAGCATGGTTTAGAATGCATAAGTGGGCGCTTATCCTCCGGTAAAAACATGAAAACCTAGATAAAAAAGAAAAAATAAGCAAATTGCCAAATAAATAAAGAAAGGCAGAAGGAGAAGACCTTGCGATGGGCGCTGGTAGAGCTGATGGAGGTTAGAGGCGACACTGGCAGGACGCTCATGCACAGCTTAGAGGAGACGGCGAGTGGACTTGGCAGAGCAGAGAAAGCAGAGGAGCAAGGCGTACAGAGAATGCCGTTGAGAGATCTCAAGACTGTAGCAAAGACAATAAGAGAGAGAGAGAGAGAGAGAGAAAACTCTGGTAATTGTTAGGGTAAACACAGTTGAGATTGAGATTTAGGAAAAAAGAGGTGAAGCTACGAGAAAAATAAAATGAATTGCAGCTTTCTCTAAAACGGCTGCGTTAACAACTACTAAATTGGTAGATAGTGGCTGATTTAAAAACAGCCTCTAAAATAGCGCCGCTATCTACCGTCTGTCTTGTAGTGAATGTACTGTGAATACTTCCATGAATAATAAGAATGCTAATATTTTTTCAAATTGTGCTATATCTTACCCTTCTCATAGATTGAATGCTAATTTGCATTCTCATCCTAGAATTACTGTTCTTACCACTACCACTAAATCTAAAGAACAAAATTTTGCTTTGTGGCACAAGAGATTAGGCCATAATGCCTATAAAACAATTTTACATGTTTTAAAACAATGTGATATTCCTGTTACAATGAATTTCTCACCTATTTCTATGTGTGAAATATGTCCTTTGGCTAAAATGTATCAACAATCTTTTACTACCTCCAAATATAATTATAATGCACCTTTAGCGCTTGTGTATACTGATATTTAGGGTCCTGATCCTATTTACTCTAGAAATAGTTTTTATTATTATATGTTTTTTGTTATTGATGCTTTCTCAAAATTTACTTGCTTTTACTTATTAACTAACACATCTTAAATTTTTGTTGCTTTTTAGGATTATAAGCTCTTTGTTGAGAAACAAACAATTTACTTTAGTAAAGCATTATAGTCCAATAATGAAAAAGAATTTCTCTCTAATAATTTTGTCTCTTTTTTACATTTCCATGGAATTCATCATTGCCTTTCATGCCTATATACACATGAACAACAAAAAACTGTGGAACACAAACATAGGCACATCACTGAAATTGGTCTTAGTTTGCTTACCACAGTCTCTCTACCTATGCGTTTTTTGGATGATGATTTTACCACTGTCCTTTACATCATTAATCATCTTCCAACATCAGTTTTACAAAATCAAACACCTTTTAAAATGTTGTTTTATAATAAACCAGATTATAGTATGTTCAAAATCTTCGAGTGTGCATGTTTTCCTCTCTTAAGACCCTATAACAAACATAAACTAGACTATAAATTTGATCTTTGCTTATTCTTAGGTTATGATACTCAGCATAAAGGTTATAAGTGTTTTTCCAAGAAAGGACATGTGTATATCTCTCGTCATCTCATTCTATGTTTCAATCTGCCACTAATACTCATATTACTAACCTTAATTCTAGTGATACTACTCTAGTGATACTACTATTGTTGCTACTGTGCCTATTTTGCAGACAGGATCTTCTTCTCCTACTAATTCTCCTAATTCCTTAACACCCGAACCCGATCCTTCCACATTAAGTCACACTACCTCTCACCCACCTACAATATCTTCTATAACATCTACACCTCATTCTCCTATATCCAACCCTCTTTCACACTCTCCTCATACTAATGCTCCCTCAAACTCCACAACTACTCCTCATGACTGGCCTCCTCTTCTACAATCCCTATTAGAGGCATTGAAATTGTGATTTCATTACAAAAGCCTCCTACCACTACTGAGCCTTCTATTAACATCGACCCAATGATTATTAGATCCAAATCCTCTAAATTACAACCTACAACCCATATCTCCCAACATAATCCCATCACACCTGATCTAATAAATTATATGCCTAAAGCTATGAAAGAAGCACTAACCTCTTTGCATTGGAAAAAGGCTATGGAATCTGAATTTGTTGCTCTCCAAAGCAATATGGATCTGTGCTAGGAGCTCTCTAATACCTCACGATTATCTGCCCTGATTTAGCTTTCTCTGTAAACAAACTCTCTCAATATATGCATTGTCCAATACTAGAGCATTAAAACTCAGTTAAATGAATCTTGCGTTACATCCAAGGAATAGTAAGTCATAGTTTAATCTTTACAAAGTATACTAATTTTCATTTATTGGCCTTTGCAGATGCTGATTGGGGGCAAATTTAGATGATCGAAAATCTGTGAGTAGTTATTGCGTTTATTTGGGTAGCAACCTAATGTCATGGAAATGTAGCAAACAAACAAAGATAAGTCGTTCAAGCACTGAGGAGAATACAGGGCATTGGCAGCCACATTTGCTGAGCTTGTACCCATCCAATCAACTCTTAATGGAACTAGGACTACCTTAATCTATTTCACCAACGATCTATTGCGATAACCAAAGTGCATGCCTGCTTGCATCCAACCCAACTATTCACAAAGGATTGTTTGTGGTTAACATTCTAGCAGTTGACCAAGTAGCAAACATTCTCGCCAAAGTTCTGTCTACTATCCTTTTTCAAAAAATTCAAAGCAAATCTCAGGTGTTTGCATCCCCCTAAGTTTGAGGGGGATGTAAAGGGTAGTTAGGACTTTTGACTTATAACTCTAACTACCATTGTTAATGTATGTTGATTTCAAGGTGTATAATGATAAGCTGAAATCTCTTGATGTTGACAGGATGTTCAATTATTATAATTGTGAAGGCTACTTTTTAACTTTAGAAGGACTTAGCGTGAAGTTTTGACACCCAATACTTGATTATACTCCCACTGGCTGGGAGTGATTCAGTTTAGTGTGAGAGTTTGATTTCATCTTGTCATGCCTAATGAATAGGATGTGTCGCACTATTTAGGTGCTTTAAATAATTATTTAAGTAGTTTTGATTCTGTAAAAAATGTTTCATGTTCTAGAAACGACTCTTCTGATGAAATTGAGTCGAATAGGGATTTCAATTCCTAGTGTAGCTTCAATTCCTAAAATTGAGTTTAGTTGTGTTCTAGGTACTTCATGTATTTCCATTCCTATGATTAATATTATGGATCAGTCTGACATCGAAATGTCTAAAGGTCTTAGTGTTGTAAATGGTTCGACTGCTGATCTAGTCAATAATAAAGTTTTCTTTGCTTCAGATGATCCAGTTGATTTTACTTTCAATTGCATTTATGATTTAGAGCCTTTAGGTTTCGAGAAAACTTCAGTTGATGATGCTCATATTAAAAAAGGGTTCGAATCCCAAGATCCACTTGAAGAAATTAATTTAGGATCAGGTGATGATTACAGACCTACTTATATTTGTAACAATCTTAATGAGCAATTTTGAACGAAGTTGATTAGTTTATTGATTGAATACAAAGATTATTTTGCTTGGGATTATGATGAAATACCTGATCTTGATCAATCATTAGTAGAACATAGATTGTCATTGAAGCTGGTGCACGAAATTGTGATTCACACTTTTCACAACTCCGTACAACTAACCAGCAAGTGCACTGGGTCATCCAAGTAATACCTTATGTGAGTAAGAGTCAATCCCACAGAGATTGTCAGCTTGAAGCAAGCTATGGTTATCTTGTAAATCTTAGTCAGGAGATTAATGATAAGAATGATTTTGTTTATGAAAAGTAAATAACATGAAATAAATGGTACTTGTAATTCAGTGATGAGGAACAGGTTAAGGTTCTGGAGATGCTCTATCATCTGAATCTCTGCTTTCCTACTGTCTTCTTCTCCAAACACGCATGGTTTCCTTCAATGGCAAGCTTTATGATCCTCTCGGATGAAAATTACCAGGTACGATCTCTGCACGGCTAATCAACTGTCGGATTTCTCGTCTCAGATGAAAAATACCATGTACAGCTACCGCACGGCTAATCATCTTCTCACTAGCGTCGGAATAGGACCCTTATCCTTTTGCACACTATCACTGCGCCCAACATTCGTGAGTTTGAAGATCGTCACAGTCATCCCTTACCAGATCCTACTCGGAATACCACAGACAAGGTTTAGATTTTCTGGATCCCAGGAATGCTGCCAATTGGTTCTAGCCTCTACCATGAAGGTTCTGATTTCACGGACTCAGTCTGTGGATCAGAAACCCAAGAGATACGCACTCAAATTGTCGCCCAATGACTACGTTGAGCTCAGATAGAACGGAAGTGGTTGTCAGGCACACATTCATAGAATTGAGAATAATGATGAGTGTCACGGATCATATCATTCTCTAGATTGAAGTACGAGTGAGTATTTTAGAATAGAATCAAACGTGATTGAATAGAAAACAGTAGTAATTGCATTAATCCATTGAAACACAGCAGAGCTCCTCACCCCACCTATGGAGTTTAGAGACTCATGCCGTAGAAGATACAATATGAAGTGTAAAATATCATAAGGTACAAAATGAATCTCTGAAAGTAGTTTTTATACTAGACTAGTAACTTAGGTTTACAGAAAATGAGTAACTAAGTGCAGATAGTGCAGAAATCCACTTCCGGGACCCACTTGGTGAGTGTTTGGGCTGGCTTTCAAGCTTTCACGTGCATATGCCTCAAGTTGGAGTTAAACACCACCCTGGGTGCCAAAATGGGCGTTTAACGCCAAGAATTATGCCAGTTCTGGCGTTTTACGCCAGAAAGTTTTTGGCTGGATTTTAACGCCAGTTTGGGCCATCAAATCTCGGGCAAAGTATGAACTATTATATATTGCTGGAAAGCCCAAGATGTCTACTTTCCAACGCAATTGAGAGTGCTCCAATTGGGCTTCTGTAGCTCCAGAAAATCCACTTCGAGTGTAAGAGGGTCAGAATCTAACACCATTTGCAGTCTGATGAGCGGATAATTTATACACTTTTTGACATTGTTTTTAGTATGTTTTTAGTAGGATCTAGTTACTTTTAGGGATGTTTTTAATAGATTTTGTGTTAAATTCACATAAACGAAAAGCATCTCCATTCGCTTATCTGAAATTCCTACCAATGATTTACATAAGTATTTCTATCCCTATCTTATTATATTAAATTCGAAAACACCATTATCACTTTATATCTGCCTGACTGAGATTTACAAGGTGACCATAGCTTGCTTCATATCAACAATCTCCGTGGGATTCGACCCTTACTCACGTAAGGTATTACTTGGACGACCCAGTGCACTTGCTGGTTAGTTGTATCGAAGTTGTGACAATTATGAATTAAGATCAAAGCACCAAGCTTTGGAGCCATTACCAGGGATTGTTCGAGCCTGGACATCACAATTTCGTGCACCACAGTCCTTTTTCAGCCTCTAAATCAGATTTTTGCTCAGGTCCCTCAATTTCAGCCAGAAAATACCTAAAATTACAGAAAAATACACAAACTCATAGTAAAGTCCAGAAATGTGATTTTTGCATAAAAACTAATAAAAATATAATAAAAAGTAACTAAAACATACTAAAAACTATGTAAAAACAATGCCAAAAAGGGTATAAATTATCCACTCATCACAACACCAAACTTAAATTGTTGCTTGTCCCCAAGCAACTAAAAAAAAATAGGATAAAAAGAAGAGAATATACAATAAATTTCAAAAATATCAATGAAGATTAGTTTCAATTAGATGAGCGGGACTAGTAGCTTTTTGCTTCTGAACAGTTTTGGCATCTCACTTTATCCTTTGAAGTTCAGAATGATTGGCATCCATAGGAACTCAGATTTCAGATAGTGTTATTGATTCTCCTAGTTCAGTATGTTGATTCTTGAACACAGCTACTTTATGAGTCTTAGCCGTGACCCTAAGCATTTTGTTTTCCAGTATTACCACCGGATACATAAATGCTACAGACACATGACTGGGTGAACCTTTTCAGATTGTTACTCAGCTTTGCTAGAGTCCCCAGTTAGAGGTGCCCAGAGCTCTTAAGCACACTCTTTTTACTTTGGACCATGACTTTAACCACCCAGTCTCAAGCTTTTCACTTGACACCTTCACGCCACAAGCACATGGTTAGGGATAGCTTGATTTAGCCGCTTAGGCCAGGATTTTATTCCTTTGGGCCCTCCTACCCATTAATGCTCAAAGCCTTGGATCCTTTTTACCCTTGTCTTTTAGTTTAAAGGGTTATTGGCTTTTTCTGCTTGTTTTTCCTTTTTCTTTCTTTTTCTATATATATATATATATATATATATATATTGCATGCTTTTGTGTTTTTCACTGCTTTTTCTTGCTACAAGAATCAATTTTATGATTTTTCAGATTATCAATAACATTTCTCTTTTTTTCATTATTCTTTCAAGAGCCAACAATTTTAACATTCATAAACAACAATATCAAAAATATGCACTGTTCAAGCATTCATTCAGAAAACAAAAAGTATTGCCACCACATCAATATAATTCAACTAATTTCAAGATAAATTTTGAAATTATGCACTTCTTGTTCTTTTGCAAATAAAAACATTTTTCTTTTAAGAAAGGTGAGGGATTCATGGAATCATTCATAGCTTTAAGACATAGACTCTAAACTTTATTGATCATGGAATGAAAATAAGACATAAAATAAACATAAAAGCAGACAGATAATAATAAAAGAAAGGAAATTAAAGACATAAAAATAGATGACTCTAATACTAATGCTTATGTAACTCTTAAAATAGGTTTCTAATAATAAAAGTTATCACAGAGTTAGGACTCAACAACCTTGATTTTGAGGGGTAGGTGCTCCTTCAATCTTTGGGACGTCCAACTCTTCAAGGGACAGCTTCTGACGCTTTAGCTCCTGTATTTCACGCCCTTGTTTCTCTTGTTCCATGAGCATTTTGCAGAGCATGCTGTTTTGATTCTGCCTGTCTTCTTTGAGTTGATTCACAGCTTCTTGCAGCTTGGTGACAGATGCTTCTAAGCGGGCCCAATAGTCAAATTGAGGAATTTCTGGGAGGAGCTCATGCGCCCCCCTCTTGATGAGGTTATCTTGAATTTGAGGTCCATCCATCACTTTTTTGGTGATTAGATGTTCAACTGTGATATATTCATCCACACCCATCTATACCCCCGCATCTTTGCATAACAGCCTAATCAAGCTTGGGTAGGCCATTTTGGCCTCAGTGGATTCTTTGTTTGCAAAAATGTAAATTTCAATAGGGATCAGCTGATGAATCTCTACCTCCTTTCCCAGCATAATACAGTGAATCATCACTGCCTTCTTGACGGTGACTTCAGATCGGTTGCTGGTTGGGAGTATAGAATGTCCAATGAAATCCAACCAACCTCTAGCAACTGGTTTGAGATCAAATCTCTTTAGTTGGTTTGGGACACCTTTTGAATTAGTAATCTACTTGGTTCCAGGGAGGCATATGTCCTCTAGAACTTGATCTAGCCTTTTATCCTTGGCCATTCTCCTATTAAAGGACTCTGGATCATCTTGTAGTTGAGGAAGTTTGAGAACTTCTCTCACTTTGTCAAAATGGAAGTAAATAATCTTCCCTTTGACCATAGTCCGAAAAGAGTAGAAAGCAGTTCCCTCTAATCTTTGCTTTTCTGTCATCCACAGATTTGCATAAAATTCCTGAACCATGTTTCTTCCAACATGTATCTCAGGATTAGCCAGGACTTCCCAACCCCTATTTTGAATCTGCTTTTGAATCTCCGGGTATTCATCTTCCTTCAGATTGAACCTAACTTCCAGGATCACTGATCTTCTGCACACAATTTTGAAATAATGGTCTGCATGTTCTTTGGTGCAGAAGTTCTCATGCATTCAACGTGGCTTTGGATTGCTTTCTTTCTTCCCTCTTGAAGCGGATTGTCTTCCTTTGGGTGCCATGAGATTGGTTTATTTTAACTCAGGGATCACGGAAATCACACCAAACTTAGAGATTTGCTTGCCCTCAAGCAAAATAAAAAGAAAAAAGATGAACAGATGGAGAGAAGGATTCGAATAATGGAGGAAAGGGAATGGCCAAATGTATAAATAAAGGGGAGGGAGGGAATGGGTTCGAAATTTTAGAAAAATATATGATTTGAAAGATTTGATTGATAAAAGATAAACATGATATGAAAAAGAGAAGATTGTTTTCAAAATTTAAGAGATATAAAAAAGATATGAGGAAGTTAGATCTGAATTTTTGTTTATGCATCTAAGAAATAAAAGATAATATGAATGAGTTAAAAAGATTTAAAAAGAAATTGGAAATATGAATGACTTTTGAAAAAAAATTGAGAAGAATTTACAAGATTATGAATTTTTCGGATTGGAAATTGAAAGATGAATATTTGTAACATTTTTATGCAGAAAATTATGAACTAAAACATGAAAATTTGAAAAAATTTGAATTGGAAACGAAATTACCTCCCCCCTACTATTCTGGCGTTAAACGCCCAGAATGATAGCCATTCTGGCGTTTAACGCCCAGAATGATAGCCATTCTGGCGTTTAACGCCCATCTGGTGGCCATTTTGGCGTTTAACGCCCAGCCAGGTACCCTGGCTGACGTTAAACGCCAGAAATCCTTCTTTATTGGGTGTTTTTCTGAACGCCCAGAATGCTGCCAATTCTGGTGTTAAACGCCCAGAATGCTGCCCATTCTGGCGTTTAACGCCTAAATTTCCTCTTTTCTGGCGTTTTAACGCCAGTGAGCCCTTTTTCTCTGTGATTCCTATGCTTTATGTTCTGAACCTTCATATCCTTGACTTGTTCACTGAAAAGCATTAATAAACACGAACACAAAATTAAATGGACTTATATAATTGTTATAAGCATCTAATAATATGGCTGGGTTGCCTCCCAGCAAGCGCTTCTTTACTATCTTTAGCTGGACTTTACTGAGCTTTTTAATTTAGTCTCAGCTTTGAGCATTCTTTCTCAATATTGCCTTCAAGATAATGTTTGATTCTTTGTCCATTAACAATGAATTTTTTGTCAGAATCAACATCTTGAAGCTCTACATAACCATATGGTGACACACTTGTAATCACATATGGTCCCCTCCACCGGGATTTCAATTTCCCAGGGAACAATCTGAGCCTAGAGTTAAATAGTAGAACCTTCTGTCCTGGCTCAAAGACTCTAGATGATAGTCTTTTGTCATGCCATCTTTTTTCTTTCTCTTTATAAATTTTAGCATTTTTGAAAGCATTGAGTCTGAACTCTTCCAACTCATTCAACTGGAGTAATCTTTTCTCTCCAGCTACCTTAGCATCAAGGTTTATGAACCTGGTTACCCAGTAGGCCTTGTGTTCCAGTTCCACTGACAGATGACAGATTTTCCATACACAAGCTGGTATGGAGAGGTCCCTATAGGAGTCTTGAATGCGGTTCTGTATGCCCACAGAGCATCATCCAGACTTCTTGCCCAATCCTTTCTACGGGTACTTACTGTCCGTTCCAGGATCCGTTTTAGTTCTCTATTTAAGAGTTTAGCCTGCCCATTTGTCTGTGGATGATATGGAGTTGCCACTTTATGGTTAATTCCATATCGGACTAGAGCAGAGTCAAGCTGTTTATTGCAAAAATGAGTGCCTCCATCACTGATCAGTATTCTAGGGACACCGAACCTACTGAAGATGTGTTTCTGGAGGAATTTCATCACTATTTTAGTATCATTAGTGGGTGTTGCAATTGCCTCTATCCATTTAGATACATAGTCTACTGCCACCAGAATATAAGTGTTTGAATATGATGGTGGAAAAGGCCCCATGAAGTCAGTACCCCATACATCAAACAACTCAATCTCTAAGATCCCTTGCTGAGACATGGCATAACTGTGAGGCAGATTACCAGCTCTTTGGCAACTGTCACAGTTACGTACAAACTCTTGGGAGTTTCTATAGAGAGTAGGCCAATAGAAACCACATTGGAGAACCTTTGTGGCTGTTCGCTCACCTCCTAAATGTCCTCCATATTGTGATCCTTGGCAATTCCATAGGATCTTCTGTGCCTCTTCTCTAGGCACGCATCTACGGATCATTCCATCTACACACCTCTTAAAGAGATATGGTTCATCCCACAAGTAGTACTTTGCATCAGTAACCAATTTTTTTGTTTGCTACTTGCTGTACTCCTTGGGTGTGAATCTCACAACTTTATAGTTTACAATGTCTGCAAACCATGGTACTTCCTGAATGGTAGAGAGTTGCTCATCCGGAAAGGTTTCAGAGATCTCAGTAGAAGGGAGGGACGCTCTTGCTACTGGTTCTATTCGGGACAGGTGATCAGATACTTAGTTCTCTGTCCCATTTCTGTCTCTTATTTCTATATCAAACTCTTGCAGAAGTAACACCCATCTTATGAGTCTGGGTTTTGAATCGTGTTTTGTGAGGAGATATTTTAGAGCAGCATGGTCAGTGTACACAATCACTTTTGATCCCACTAAGTAAGATCTGAACTTGTCAATGGCATAAACCACTGCAAGTAGCTCCTTTTCCGTGGTTGTGTAATTCTTCTGTGCGTCATTCAAAACACGGCTAGCATAGTAAATGACATGCAGAAGCTTGTCATGCCTCTGTCTCAGTACTGCACCAATGGCATGGTCACTAGCATCACACATTAGCTCGAATAGTAATGTCCAATCTGGTGTAGAAATGACTGGTGCTGTGACCAGCTTAGCTTTCAGAGTCTCAAACGCCTGCAGACACTCTGTGTCAAATACAAATGGCATGTCAGCAGCTAGCAGATTGCTCAGAGGTTTTGCAATTTTTGAAAAATCCTTTATAAACCTCCTATAGAATCCTGCATGCCCCAGAAAGCTTCTGATTGCCTTAACATTGGTAGGTGGTAGTAATTTTTCAATTACCTCTACCTTAGCTTGATCCACCTCTATTCCCTTGTTTGAAATTTTGTGCCCAAGGACAATTCCTTCAATCACCATAAAGTGACATTTCTCCCAATTTAAAACCAGGTTAGTCTCTTGGCACCTTTTCAAAACAAGGGCTAGATGGTCAAGACAGGAGCTGAATGAGTCTCCAAATACTGAGAAGTCATCCATGAAGACTTCCAGGAATTTCTCTACCATATCAGAGAAGATAGAGAGCATGCACCTCTGAAAAGTTACAGGTGCATTGCATAGACCAAATGGCATCCTTCTGTAGGCAAATACTCCAGAAGGACATGTGAATGCTGTTTTTTCTTGGTACTGAGGATCTACTGCAATTTGGTTGTAACCTGAATAGCCATCCAAAAAGTAGTAGTATTCATGACCTGCTAGTCTCTCTAGCATCTGGTCTATGAATGGTAAAGGAAAATGATCCTTCCTGGTGGCTGTATTGAGCCTTCTGTAGTCAATACACATACGTCACCCTGTAACTGTTCTTGTAGGAACCAGTTAATTCTTTTCATTATGAACCACTGTCATGCCTCCCTTCTTGGGGACAACTTGGACAAGGCTCACCCAGGGGCTATCAGAAATGGGATAAATAATCCCAGCCTTTAGTAACTTAGTGACCTCTTTCTGCACCACCTCCTTCATGGCTGGATTTAGCCGCCTCTGTGGTTGAACCACTGGCTTAGCATCATCTGGCTGGGCTAATGCCCTTATGATCACTTATGGACCACCCAAGAGCTGTCTTATGTGTCCTTAGCACCTGAATTAGTGCTTTCTCTTCCTGTAAGCTCTAAAGTAGAGCTTATGATCACGAAAAAAGTGTCATCTTCCAGAAATGCATATTTCAAGGATGGTGGTAGTGGCTTGAGCTCGGGTTTAGGAGGCTTCTCCTCTTCCTGAGGAGTTTTCAGAGGTTCTTCTGTTTTTTCTGGTTCCTCCAGATCAGGCTGAACATCTTTAAAAATGTCCTCTAGCTCTGATTCAAGACTCTCAGTCATATTGACCTCTTCCACCAGGGAGTCAATAATATCAGCGCTCATGCAATCTTTTGATGTGTCTGGATGCTGCATAGCTTTGATAGCATTCAACTTGAACTCATCCTCATTGACTCTCAGGGTTATCTCCCCTTTTTGGACGTCAATGAGGGTTTGTCCAGTTGTTAGGAAAGGTCTTCCTAGAATAAGAGTTGCACTCTTGTGCTCCTCCATTTCCAGCACTACAAAGTCAGTGGGAAAGGCAAATGGCCCAACCTTGACAATCATGTCCTCAATGATAGTGGATGTAGGTATTAGGTTGATACTTGCCCCAAGATCACATAGAGCTGTCTTGGTACAAGCACCCTCTAATGTGCATGGTATCATAAAGCTTCCGGGATCTTTAAGCTTCTCTGGTAAGTTTTTCAAACTGACTGCACTACATTCTTTAGTGAGGAAAACTTTCTCAGTTTCTCTCCAATCCTTCTTATGACTTAAGATCTCTTTCATGAACTTAGCATAAGAGGGTATTTTCTCAAGTGCCTCTGCAACCGGAATCTTTATTTTAATAGTCCTGAGATAGTCTACAAAGCGGGCAAATTGTTTATCCTGTTCCTTTGGTAGCAGCTAATTAAGACTAGCCACCAAAAAAATACACCCAAATTTTATTATTAAAGTTAGTTAAATTTAATTAAAAAAAATTTGCAACTGTAGCATTTTTCTTACGCTAATAACCTACCAATTGAACTACTGACATGGTAATTCGGTACCTTGACCGAGTTAATTTACGAGTTGGCTTTGAATCCTTTGATAAATATTGTGATTCAATTGGAACACAAAAAAGGAATAAATATTAAATAGTAATCAGGATTTAGGAATTTCGGTGGTAGATTTGGAAATTGTTGTACCCTATGAGAGAAATAGGTAGTGAAGCGTGTACAACGTGCTTCGCACAATCCACCCGCCGCCACCCTTATTGTTTCTTCCGTGTAATTAAGGGACATGCATGGAGTCTTCAACTACTCACAAAAAGGATAATGTGTTTCTAAAATAAGATATTTTTCATACCATTATTATTAGTAGGGTTAAAAATTAATTTGTATTTTTACATTAACATATAGGGTGAATCACATGAAAAAATGAAATGACATTTATAATTATATGATAGTCCTAAAAGAAAAAACGTTACATACTGATAAACCCCATTTTTAAGGTTTATCTTGTGCTTAATTTAGAGGATTTTATCACCTTTTTTCATATTTATCCAAGAAAATGGCATGGTTTCATGATTATCTCCTAATTTGTGCTTGAATGTAAAAACATACTTTTTAGACCTTTAATGTGTCAATATTAATTCACCTTTGATTCCACTAGATGCCTTGATATGTTTGTTAGTGAATTCAAGATGGAAAGGCTAGGAATGGATCAAAGGGATGAAGAGGAAAAGCATGCAAGTGGAGAACTCATGAAGAAACAAGGATTTGGGATGCTGAGATCGACACGCACACGCAGAAGACGCGCACGCGTGGATTGTGGAGTTGCATGGCGACGCGTACGCGTACATGGCGCGTACGCGTGGATGGCAAAATGTCAAGCGACGCCTGATAAACCACTATTTTATGGTTTATCTTGTATTTGATTGAGTGGTTTCATCAAGTCTTCACCGACTTGCTCATACTAATTGTATGATTTTACATTTTCCTTCCTAGTATTATTTTATGGTTGAAAACTTGCTTCCTAGAGATCTTTAATTAGTATATTTTATTTCTCCTTTATACCATTCGATGCCGTGATCCATGTGTTAAGTGTTTCAGGCTTTATAGGGCAGGAATGGCTTAGAGAATAAAGAGGAAGCTTGCAAAAATAGAAGGAACACAAGAAACTAAGGAGAGAAGACGTTTTACAGTATGTAAACAAGGCAAGGAAAAAGTAAGGAAATGAAGCAAGCGCAGTTTTTCTCTGCTCCAAGAGAATAACTCTCTTGTTAGATAAGTGCACCCGTGTCTAAGTTAAGAAGCCTGCAGGCTTCCTTTCAAGATAGTTCCAGTTTGGATAAAGAATCCAATGTTTTCGGGAACCTCTAGTGTGATCGCAGCTTGCCTGGCAGGTGAAACAATACCTCTTGCCCTGGATGCTTGGTTTTCCAGGCCGATGCACAATCTTTCTTGAAGCCGTCGTGCGGATCTGATAAGAAGAAGAATTCTGAGGGGCTTTAATGGCTTATTAGATTAGCCGAGAAACTTCTTTTGATGTATTATCCCAGAAATGCATATTTCAAGGATGGTGGTAGTGGCTTGAGCTCGGGTTTAGGAGGCTTCACATCTTCCTGAGGATTTTTCAGAGGTTCTTCTATTTTCTCTGGTTCCTCCAGATCTGACTGAACATCTTTAAAAATGTCCTCTAGCTCTGATTCGAGACTCTCAGTCATATTGACCTTTTTCCACCAGGGAGTCAATAATATCAGCGCTCATGCAGTCTTTTGATGTGTCTGGATGCTACATAGCTTTGACAGTATTCAACTTGAACTCATCCTCATTGACTCTCAGGGTTATCTCCCCTTTTTGGACGTCAATGAGGGTTTGTCCAGTTGTTAGGAAAGGTCTTCCTAGAATAAGAGTTGCACTCTTGTGCTCCTCCATTTCCAGCACTACAAAGTCAGTGGGAAAGGCAAATGGCCCAACCTTGACAATCATGTCCTCAATTATGCCTGATGGGATCTTAATGGAGCCATCAGCAAGTTGGAGACATATCCGGGTTGGTTTAACTTCATCAGTCAAACCAAGCTTTTTGATAGTGGATGCACGTATTAGGTTGATACTTGCCCCAAGATCACATAGAGCTATCTTGGTACAAGCACCCTCTAATGTGCATGGTATCATAAAGCTTCTGGGATATTTAAGCTTCTCTGGTAAGCTTTTCAGACTGACTGCACTACATTCTTCAGTGAGAAAAACTTTTTCAGTTTCTCTCCAATCCTTCTTATGACTTAAGATCTCTTTCATAAACTTAGCATAAGAGGGTATTTGCTCAAGTGCCTCTGCAACCGAAATCTTTATTTCAAGAGTCCTGATATAGTCTACAAAGCGGGCAAATTGTTTATCCTGTTCCTCTTGGTGAAGTTTCTGAGGATAAGGCATCTTGGCTTTATATTCTTCAACCTTAGTTGCTGCAGGTTTACTTCCAACAGAAGTGGTTGGAAAAGCCTACTTAAGGGGGTTGTTATCAGTACTTGTAGGTGTCTGACCCCTTACTGGCATTTGAACGCCAGCATTGTGTGCTGTATGGGCGTTTAACGCCA
This sequence comes from Arachis ipaensis, assembly GCF_000816755.2. NCBI lineage: Eukaryota > Viridiplantae > Streptophyta > Magnoliopsida > Fabales > Fabaceae > Arachis > Arachis ipaensis. The sequence continues at coordinate 44,546,319 of NC_029791.2, read as the reverse complement.
CTTTTTCACCCTTTTCTGGTGTTTGAACGTCAGAATTGGACATCCACTGGGCATTTAACGCCACTTTTTCACCCTTTTCTGGCGTTTGAACGCCAGAATCATTCCTCTCTGGGCTCTTACTGTCCTCAAAGGGATTTCGAGTAGTGGATTGGTCATCTTCTGTCAGTTGTTCCTTCTTAGCTTTCTGCTGCCTTGAGTTGAAACATTCAATGTCTTCCCACTCCTTAACTGAACAGCTTGGCACTCTTCTGTTATTTGTTTAGATAGCTGCTGTCTTGTCTAGTTCAATTGTGCTTCCATATTCTTGTTGGTATTTTTAGTGTCTTGTAGCATCTCTTTAAATTCTGCTAACTATTTTGTTATAAGAAGCAATTGCTGATTAAGTTCAACAACTTGTTCTGGAGGACTAAGTTCAGTGGATAGTGCTTTAGCCTCTTCTTTCATGGAGGACTCACTACTTAAGTACAGATGCTGATTTCTAGCAACTGTATCAATGAGCTCTTGAGCCTCTTCAATTGTCTTTTTCATGTATATAGATCCACCAGCTGAGTGGTCTAGAGACATCTGGGCCTTTTCTGTAAGCCCGTAGTAGAAGATGTCTAACTGTACCCATTCTAAAAATATTTCAGAGGGACATTTCCTTAGCATCCCTATGTACCTCTCCCAGGCGTTATATAGAGATTCATTATCCTCTTGTTTAAAGCCTTGGATGTCCAGCCTTAGCTGTGTCATCCTTTTTGAAGGGAAATACTGATTCAGGAATTTGTCTGATAACTGTTTCCATGTTCTTATGCTTGCTGTGGGTTGGTTATTTAACCACCTCTTAGCTTGATCTTTTACAGCAAATGAAAACAGTAATAATCTGTAGACATCCTAATCTACTTCCTTATCACGTACTGTATTAGCAATTTGTAAGAACTGTGCCAGAAACTCAGTAGGTTCTTCCTGTGGAAGACCAGAATACTGGCAATTTTGCTGCACCATGATAATGAGATGAGGGTTTAACTCAAAATTACTGGCTCTTATGGGTGGTATACAGATACTACTCCATATGCAGCAGTAGTGGGGTTAGCATATGACCCCAGAGTCCTTCTGGACTGTTTATTTCCACTTAGGTCCATGATGGGGAAAGGGAGATGATGTGGATTGCAAATAAAATATATTTTTGTTTTTATTTTATTTAATTAAGAATAAACCGAATTAAAAAGGAAATAAGATAAAATAAAATAATTGAAAAATAGAATATAAGTTTCAAAAACTAAAAGAAAAAAAATAAAATAAAATTAAAATTAAAGATACTTGTAAAAATAAATAAATAAAAGAAAATATTTGAAAAATATATGATTTTAAAATTTGAAGATTGAAACTTTCTCAACAAGGAAACACCAAACTTAAAATTTTTCAATTTTTCAATCAAAATAATAAAATGGTACAAGTAATTCAAAAATTATGAATAAGAAAAGAAAAAGATTTTGAAAAATTTTATAGAGGATTTTCAAAAAAAAAAGAGAATTGAAAAAGATTTAAAAAGATAAATTTTAAAATTGAAATTCTAACTTGACTAACAAGAAACTATCAAATTTTTAAAAAATTTGACTAAGTCAACATAGGTAATTCAAAAATGATAAGTAATTAAAGGAAAAGATATATTTTTTTTGAATTTAATGAGGAAAGAGAAAAACAATAAAATGACACCAAACTTAGAATTTTTAGATCAAAACAAAGAAAACAACCAAGAAAACTTTGAATGTCAAGATGAACACCAAGAACACCTTAAAGATCAAGATGAACACCAAGAACAAATTTTGGAAATCTTTAAGAAAATAAAAACAAAAAGGATACCAAACTTAAAGATTTTTATACTTTGGACACTAATAATTCGAAAATGCACAAGAAAAACAAGGAAAGACACAAAACAAGAAAAACTAAAGATCAAACAAGGAAAATAAACAAGAACAGCTTGAAGATCAATGAAGAACACAATGTATATATTTTCAAAAATAAAAAAAAATTAAAACGTGCAATTGACAACAAACTTAAAGCATGAAACTAAACTCAAACAGAAAACTCAAGGGAAAATTAAAGATTAATAAAGAAAAATAAGATTTTTGAATAGAAAATAAAGGACTCAAATTTAGTGACTCTAAACCAAAAAGATAAATTTTTCCTAATCTAAGCAACAAAATAAACCGTCAGTTGTCCAAACTCGAACAATCCCTGGCAATGGTGCCAAAAACTTGGTGCACGAAATTGTGATTCACACTTTTCACAACTCCGTACAACTAACCAGCAAGTGCACTGGGTCGTCCAAGTAATACCTTACGTGAGTAAGGGTCGATCCCACGGAGATTGTCGGCTTGAAGCAAGCTATGGTTATATTGTAAATCTTAGTCAGGAGATTAATGATAAGAATGATTTTGTTTATGAAAATTAAATAACATGAAATAAATGGTACTTGTAATTCAGTGATGAGGAACATGTTGAGGTTCCAGAGATGCTCTATCATCTGAATCTCTGCTTTCCTACTGTCTTCTTCTCCAAACATGCATGGTTTCCTTCAATGGCAAGCTGTATAATCCTCTCGGATGAAAACTACCAGGTACGATCTCTGCACGGCTAATCAACTGTTAGATTTCTCATCTCGGATGAAAAATACCATGTACAGCTACCGCACGGCTAATCATCTGTCGGTTCTCACTAGCGTCGGAATAGGACCCTTATCCTTTTGCACACTGTCACTGTGCCCAACATTCGTAAGTTTGAAGCTCGTCACAGTCATCCCTTCCCAGATCCTACTCGGAATACCACAGACAAGGTTTAGACTTTCTGGATCCCCGGAATGCTGCCAATTGGTTCTAGCCTTTACCACGAAGGTTCTGATTTCACGGACTCGGTCCGTGGATCAGAAACCCAAGAGATACGCACTCAAGCTATCGCCCAATGACTACGTTGAGCTCAGATAGAATGGAAGTGGTTGTCAGGCACGCGTTCATAGAATTGAGAATAATGATGAGTGTCACGGATCATATCATTCTCTAGATTGAAGTATAAATGGGTATCTTAGAATAGAATCAAACGTGAATGAATAGAAAACAGTAGTAATTGCATTAATCCATTGAAACACAGCAGAGCTCCTCACCCCCACCTATGGAGTTTAGAGACTCATGCCGTAGAAGATACAATATGAAGTATAAAATGTGATAAGGTACAAAATGAATCTCTGAAAGTAGTTTTTATAATAGACTAGTAACTTAGGTTTATAGAAAATGAGTAACTAAGTACAGATAGTGCAGAAATCCACTTTTGGGACCCACCTGGTGAGTGTTTGGGCTGAGCTTTCAAGATTTCACATGCATATGCCTCAAGTTGGAGTTAAACGCCACCCTGGGTGCCAAAATGGGCGTTTAACGCCAAGAATTATGCCAATTCTGGCGTTTTACGCCAGAAAGTTTTTGGCTGGCTTTTAACGCCAGTTTGGGCCATTAAATCTCGAGCAAAGTATGGACTATTATATATTTCTGAAAAGCCCAAGATGTCTACTTTCCAACGAAATTAAGAGCGTGCCAATTGGACTTCTATAGCTCGAGAAGATCCACTTCGATTGCATGAGGGTCAGAATCCAACAGCATCTGCAGTCCTTTCTCAGCCTCTGAATAAGATTTTTGCTCAGGTCCCTCAATTTCAGCCAAAAAATACCTAAAATTACAGAAAAATACACAAACTCATAGAAAAGTCCAGAAATGTGATTTTTGCATAAAAACTAATAAAAATATAATAAAAAGTAACTAAAACATACTAAAAACTATGTAAAAACAATGCCAAAAAGGGTATAAATTATTCGCTCATCAGAAGCCATTTTCTCGAATAGTGAAAAAGGCACTTAGACGATTCGCCCTTGAAATCAATCTAAAAATCAAATAAGAAATCGAAAGGCTAATCAAAGCAAAGTTTATTCAAACCGCTTGCTATGTCGATTGGGTATCAAATATTGTACCAGTAATGAAAAAGAATGGTGACTTGCGTGATTTAAATACTACTCCTAAAGATGAGTATTTTATGCCTATGGCAGATATGTTAATCAATTCAGCGGCAGGTAATGAAATTTTAAGTTTCACAGATGGCTATTTTGGTTATAATCAAATCTTCAAGCTAAAGAAGATGTTTGGAAAATAGATTTTTGATGCCCTGGAGCTTTGGGAACTTATGAATGAATAATGATGTCCTTTGATTTAAAGAATGATGGAGTAACATATCAATGTTCTATGAATACTATTTTTCATGAATACATTGAAAACTTTATGGAAGTATACATCGATGATGTAATGGTGAAATCAAATTTGATGGATCAATATCTTGATCATTTAAGCCAAGCATTCTAAACTATGTGAAAGAAAGGTTTAAAAATGAATCCTTTGAAATGTGTGTTTGGAGTTTCGGCAGGAAATTTCTTAGGATTCATGGTACAAAAGAAAGGGATTGCTATTGATCAAAACAAAGGAAAAGCAATTTTAGAAATGCTATCTCCTAAATCGAAAAAAGAGGTTCAATCGTTTTTGGAGAATTTAATTTGCTTCGTCAATTTATTTGTAATTTATCTGGTCAAACACACATCTTTTTTACCTTTGTGAAGCTTTAAAATGATTCCCAATATTTGTAGACGGAAGAACACCAACAGACATTTGGTTCGATTAAAGATTATTTATCAAAAGCACCTGTAATGGCAACAGTCCGACCTTTTGAACCTTTAAAATTGTATGTTGCGGCTTCAACAAATACAATTGGTTGTATGTTGGCTCAAAAAGATGAAGAAGGACGTGAAAGGGCAATTTATTACCTAAGTTGAGTGTTATCTGATATCGAAACGAGATATTCTACCATCGAAAAACTGTGCCTTTCCCTTTACTATGCTTGTACAAAATTAAAATGTTATATGATTACAAAAACTATTCGAGTTATTGCACAAACTAACCTAATTAAGTATATGTTGTCTTACCCGATTCTAAGAGGTCAGTTGGGGAAATAGATGCTTACTTTAACTGAGTTTGATTTGCAGTACGTCCCGGCTAAGGCCATTAAAGGTTAGGTCATTACAATTTTTTTGGTTGATCATCCAACCAATCTTAATGACCAGGGGACAAATACTATTGATAGTGAGTCTGAACCTTGGAAATTGTACTTTGATGGAGCAAAACATAAAGATGGTGCTGGTGTTGCCATTTTAATTATATCTCCAAAAGGTATCCCATCGAAATTTTTGCTTGAATTAAAATATCCATGCTCGAACAATATAGCTGAATATAACACTTTGATTTTGGGATTAGAAATTTTGATCGACAAAGGGACATTAGATGTCCAAATCTTGGGGGATTTTCAATTGATTTTAAAGCAGTTGTTAAAAAAAGTTTAAGTGTAACAATGAAAAGTTACAAAAATATTTGTCGAAGTTTATTGGAATGCAATATTTGATGGATTGCATAACTTAGATAATGAACGCATTTTAGAACTCGACAATCTTATTCGCGAAAAAGAGAGTATAGCTCGTATCTATAATTGACGAGTTAAGAAAAAGGTGTTTGACAATGGCGAGTTAGTTTTAAAAAAGCATATTGATACTGGAATTGAGATAAAATTGATAATAGCAAGTATTTTTAATGTTATTGATGTCACAGATAATTAAAACCATGCGCAAATTTAAAATAATTTAGTTGAAAGGAATTTTAGTTACAAAGAAACTTGGCATCCCAAGCCTTCAGTCTTCATGTGGTTGTAAAAGTTAGTCCAACTGCTATTTGATCTTTCCACGATCTTGTACGAGTAATTGAAGCTTTTAAAGTTGCTCGTTTTCTGCAGTTTTATGTTGGAGGGTTTGATTATCCAGTTCATCCTTTTCCTTTGATAAGGTAGAGACTTCCTTGTCGAGCAGTTGCTTTATATTTCAGAGCTTGTCAAGTGGCTTTTGAAAAAGAGCTTTGTTCTGTCTGATTTCATCAAGTTCTTTCTTAAGCTCTTTCTCCCTACTAATTAGTTGATTCATCTTAGTAGAAGCCTCAGTCAGATGAGTTCCGTAATCTAATGCTTTTCATTTTTTATCAACCAAAGAAACTTCAACTTTGACACTTCGATCTTTGATTTATTTTATCTCTTTTTAATGAAGTTCAAGTTCGTCCTGACACGAGAAGAATTCTTTGGTATGATGGATAAAATATACAAGTCGTTTGGCATGATCAGGAGGATCTTGAGTTGGAATGGTGGAACTCAAAATTTGGTTAAGGGTAGCATTGAGATCATCTTGCGAAAATAATGCCTCGACGGGATTAACTAACAAGAATTTTAACTTTTGAAGAAGATCGAGCATCCCAGGATCGATTGAAACTTTTGTTGGATGTTGAGTGTGTGTGCCTTCAGGAGGATTGAGAACTTGTGGATTCTGGTCCAAGTGAATTAACTTGTACTCAGAGCTTGATAACCGAATTTTCTTAACTTTTGAGATCTTTAAAATACCCCAAGAAGCTCACTTAAAATATTATCACCCTGACTAAGGTCGATGATCTCTTCTCTTTGGTTGCTGAATTCTATAACTTCAGTTTGGAACAAATGAGAAATAGGGTCTTGTGCAAAAGGTATGAGCTCGTTCTCGTTGACATGAACATTCACAATAATATCATTTGTGGTCGACAGTAAATCAACAACTTTTTCCGCTTGCAAAAAATTGAGTTCATCATTCTTTGCTATTTCTGGTCCAATATATAAATATAAATAATGCACATCTTCTTACCAATGGAAATTTTGCCTTTGCAATTTATTTGTATTAAATGTATTAATGCATTTCTCAGACCAATCACCACTAATCTTATTTTATGTAAAGTATGAAATGGAAATCCTACACACTATTTTATGTTTCCAACACTTAAATTATTATGATGAATTTTTCTGGAATATTTCTTATCCCCTTATTTATATTTCTTAAATGATTTTGGAATACAAAATTTTGAAAAGACTTGTGCATGTGATTGATAAATTTGATAGAAGGTCCCTTGAACAATTGAATGTGTAAGAAGATTCAGTACTTAGTTAATTAGGTTCATTTCTTATCACAGAAAATTCTACACGATAATTTCTCATCATTTTATTAGATTTAAAAAAAATCTGTAAGCTATCTTTTTCCCTGCTTTCTCATGTATTTATTTAATTATAATTATGAATTTCTGACAGTTGATGGTGGGTATTGTGCACTCTTTTATTAGAATCATACTAATTAACATAGAAATATAAAGAATGCAAGAGACTTTGTGATCGACACTCCAATCTTCATTAGGACGTTATGCCCTTTCACACTTTATGATTTTTTAAAGTGTGAAAAGAAAAAAAATTCTTTTTCATTTCCACCTAGATTTCCTTTGCCAGCAGAAAAAACACATGAATTTCTTAAGCTTAAAAAGTGCAGTACAACTCTTAAAAATTTGAGCTTCTTATTGTGTTGCTGAATATTCTGCAAGATAAGAATTTAACTTGAAAAATGAAAATAAGGTTATTATTAAAATACAAATTAGAGTTTTAAGATACATTAAGATCCTAAATGCTTTAGGTGTATTCTCTATGAGAAAAACGTTAAATACTATCGAATTTATTGTCAAATTTAACGTTACAGAGTAGCGGTAGATTTATTGATGGTAACAACATCGAATTCATAAGGTTAAGTAATTACTGTCGGATTCTGTTTTTCGATAGTAAATCCGACGATAATATTTGGAGGAAAAATAAATTGATTTGGCGCGTCCTTTACCGGTGGTTTACCGTCAGATTTTTCCAACAGTAATTCCAATTAGTGAAATGCTGCATTTTGATGTTCCAAAATAGGTTATCGTCAGAATTTACCGATGGTTTCAAATCATGAACCCTCTTTCCCCTTATTCGAAACCATCACCACCATCCTTCTCTCTCCTTCTAGTCACTGACACCACCTTCTGCCGCCACCACCAAGACCACCATTGTCGGCAACCCCCTTTCTGTCGCCGACAACCCACCACTGACCCCTTCTTCTTCTCCTTTTTCCCCTCCATCTCTCTCTCTCTCTCTTTCCAATGTCACCGTCACCACCATCTGTCGTCACTGCAAGCCCCTTCTCTTTCTTCCCTTCTTTTCCCTCTCAGGCTCAACCGTTGCCTCCTGCTCTCTCTGTCTCATTGACACAGAACTAAAGCTACAGTAGTCCCCTTCATTCCAGCAAGCTTCAATGCAACTTTGCCAATCACCGCTACAACATCCATCTCTTCTATTATTTATTGTTCTATTCTTTATTACAGGTTCTTGAACAACTCTTTTCCAATTCCTTTAATTTTAGTTTAATTTAATTTAGGTTTGATTAGAATTTCAATATTAATTTTGAATCACTTTCAAAATTGGTTCAGTTTAGTTTTCTAATCTTAGTGGATTTAGGTTGATTAAGTTTGGTTAGATTCAATATATTAGATTTTGCATTGTTGTAGTATTTGAAATTATCTAATTGTGTTAATTACTGCATTGATGACTATTTTGCTAAGAAATTATTGCTGAGATTGTTTGATAATTGATTGAATGTATGAAGATTCTCTATTTTATTGCTAGTTTTGATTGCGATAATTCATTGTTAATGTTGTTTTGATTGATTTGTTGCTGAGTTCATGAGTTATGCTGTTGGTTTGGTGTTATTGGTTCTAAGCTTTTGAATTGGTGCTGAGAGGATGCTTGTTAGTGTCATTTTGTGTCATTTACACTTTGGTATACCAAGTGTTCGACAATATGCCTCAACGAGTTCTTAATATAATTTTGGTTCAATCCTTGGAAATCAATGCTTGCTTTCATATTCTTATTGTTATTATCCATTGATGAATGGATGTGAAATTCTTTTAATTGACCAAAATCTTAATTTTTACATGATTGAAGTTCTTTGTCCAATAGTACAAGATTAATACAATTTTAAGCTCATTAATTCTATAATCCAAGTATGTTAATTTTTCATGTTTATTTAGTTTTGGGTTATATTAGGAAAATTTTCAATTCTTGAAATCAATCATGTGCTATTGATTATAGGAAGTACATTAGTGTTGAACTTGTTCCTCATACTTGCACTTTATTGTCATAATTTATTGTTGACTTCTTATGCTGAATTTCTGTTAATTGGTCTATTTGCAGACCTGACGACAGGTAGAGGTGTTACGGATCAAGCTGCTGGTCATGGCCATAGCCGTGGTTGGAGTAGAGGGAGAGTTTCTTCTGGTAACTCCCGAGACTTCTAGATCCTCTCCCTCTACTCTGACCACCCCAATGATGCCACAGGTTGCGGGTTTAGTGGACCAGTCGTTCATCATGGTCCCTAACCCCAATTACATGCCTTCGTCTATGGTGACGATGCCGCCTCCTACCACTCAGCAGCCTGCATCCATGGCAATGCCACCTCCAGCGACGGATGCCGCAGCTCCGGAGTCTAGTGCCAATTTTGAGAATATCCACAACTGAACCGGCAAGTGCACTGGGGTCGTTCAAGTAATACCTCAAGTGAGTGAGGGTCAATCCCACAAGGACTGATGGACTGAGCAACAATGGTTGACTGATTGGTTTAGTTAGACAGACAGAAAAGTTGGTTTGGTTATTTGAAATAGCATTAAACAGTAATTCAAGAGTAGAGAAAACAAATAAAAGAATTGGTGAGAAATCAATAATAGAAAGCAGTTAAGGTATTGGAGATGTTTACTTTTCTGGATTAGATTTTCTTACAAACTATTTTAATCATGCATGATTCATTTCATGGCAAACTGTAATTGACTAATGTAAGAATTGGAGTTTTTCATGTAAAATCGTTTTAATAAAAATGGTCTTAGTGCCTGGAACAGATTCAGAATCTAGAAGTTTTAATTTGAAAATAGGTGAAATTTGGTTTCAGTGAATTTTTTTGAGTCAGAAAATGTATTTTCTGTGAAAAACCGAGAAAAACTGTGAACCGGCAATCGAACCAGTCAGACCGATTTAAGTCTGTCCGGTACTGTGTTTTGAGAAAAATAAGATTTTGAAAATTGGTTTATTGTTTTTAATGGACAAAAATAATTTAGAATTGAAAACCGGAGACTAATCTTAAAGGTTTTGGCCCAAAGTAGGCCAAACAGACTAAAAATGCTAACGGGTTGGACCAAACCCAAGGCCCAACATATATATGCTCATTAAATGAGTTTTTCAGCTCATTTCCACCCTAATAAGAGAGAGAGGCTACGGAACTCTGATTGACGAGCCGTTTACGGCCAGGTGAAGCTCTCGACGAGCTCTTCCTTTCTATCTAAGAAAATCTGGTAATGACTCAAAACTCACTCCCCAGTTTCCTGCCCTAACTTCTGTGCTTCTGGGAGTTTGGTTTTTGAGTGGATTTTGTGGTTTTGCTTGTTTAGGTGATCTCTAGTTGCGGGTAATTGTTGGATTTTACCCCTAATTTCGTTGGAAAAAGTAAGGTTTCACTAAAACCTTGAGTTTAGTTGTTTCTTTAAACCTTAGGTTTGATGTTTGTATGTTATATAATGTTAGTTTGAGTTTTGGTGCTTGTTGGAGTTGTCTTAGCTTTTTGGAAGCTTGTTTGGGCTCAAAGTGGTGTTTTGTGCATATTGGGAATTGGTCAAGGTATGGTTTCGGTTTCCTTTATGTAATATGTAATAGTGGACCATAGGATAGAATTGAATTTGGATGTTGATGAATGTGATGTATGATGACTTTGAGTATATGTAGCATGTGATGGATTATTGACGTTGTGTTGAGATAAGAGGTTGAATGATGATTATGATGAACAAGGAAAATTATGAGTCTTTATGATGGTTGTGGATGTTGTTGAATGATGATTATGATGTGTGATGATATGTGTTACTGGTGATTATTGGTATTTAAGAATTATGAAGGTTGATGATGAATAAGTGAATTATTGTTGTTGATGAGGGTTATTGGTGTTAATGATATATTATGATATTGGTTGGTTGATTTGTTGAGATGTGATGCATGATGAATTAATGAGTTTTGACTATTTTGATGAGATGTGATATTAATGTAGATAAAAAGGATGTTGAAGAGAAAGGTTGAGATTGAATGATTTCAGTTATGATGATTGATAATGATATGATGGTGAGGAATGACTGTGTGGAATGAGAACTGGTTTAGTATGATATGTGTGATGTTGAGATTGATGATATGGTAATGTGTTTGAGAAAAAGTTGGTATAAATGATGGAATATGACACAAAGGGTGAGTTATGATGGGAATTTGAATTTGAAATGGTTTGAATTGGTTTTGGTTGTGTGTTGCAAGGAATTGGGAAATTTTGTGCTTTTTGGTAAAACCTGGTTTTTAGTGAACTTTGACGGGTCATAACTTGTGCCTTAGTTTTCAAAAGTTGATGAAAATTGTTTAGGATCAAAGTCCATTGAAAACTCTTCAAAATGATATAAAGTTTGTAAACTTTGAATTTTTGTAGAGGACGTTATGATCATTCAAAATTGGTGTCAAAATCTGAAATTCTGCAAAGTTGTAGAATTTTGTGATTTCTGGTATGTGCGCACGCACAGCCCTATGCGCACGCACACCCCTGCGAAGTTCTAAACCTGTGCGCACGCACAGGCAGGGGAAGGCTTCCTGTTTAGAGCGCTAGTACAGCTTGTGCGCGCACATAACCAGTGAAGAATTACAACATGTGCGTACGTACAGCCCTGTGCGCACGCACAAGTTGGGAAAGGCAATCTGTTAGGGGGCACTAGCACAGCTTGTGCGAGCGAACAGAATTATGAAAATTTGTACTTGTGCGTACGCACACGTTTAAAGATTTTCTTGGGCGTGCGCAGCACACCCCTGTGCGTACACACACACCCTGTTTTATAACTTAAACTTTGTTTTCGAACCATTTCACTTTCCCAACAAGATTGTATACTTCTTTGGAGATGTGATTTGGGTTTTACTTTGAAAAGTTATCAAACGGAGGTTTAGGTTCTGGTGTTAAGGATGAGTTTGGTTGAGAGAGTAAGATGAGTAGTGAACTTGGTGATTACTGACAATGAATTAAGAAACTGATGGACTTGAGAAAAATAAATGTTTAAGGATGTTAATGGAAAAGATGATGGTTATGATAAGATGAGGACTCAAAGAGGAATGATGATCTTGTTGAATGTGAAAAGTGTGCAAGGCATTATATCCTTAGAATGATCATGTTTGATGGAGAGTGTGCTAGGCACTATATCCTTGGAATGTTGAGAATTGATAATTGAAAGTGGATTGAGATGAGAAATGGTGATGACTGGTTATGATTTGAGGTGGAAGGACTTGTTGGATGTGGAAAGTGTGCCAGGCACTATATCCTTGGGATGATAGTGTGCCAGGCACTATATCCTTGGAATGAATTATGATGAAATAGATGATGTTGTTGTTTTCCTTCTCTGCTGCAAGAGTGTGCCAGGCACTATATCCTCGGAACGATAGTGCGCCAGGCACTATATCCTCGGAACAAAAGCGTGCCAGGCGCTATATCCTCGGACGTGGCAGAAAGGCGACATCCGAAAGGATATGTCGGGTTGGATTTCATAGACTGACAAGTGATATCACGAGCCAATAGGACAGGCATTCATCATATGCATCTCTTATATGCTTGTTTACTTTGATTACTTGAGTTTGCCTAATTGTATAACATGCCTACTTGCTTCTTGAATTACTTGCTGTATATTGAATATTGTCTTTGTTTTATTTGTGTGCATTATCTTGTGTTTGTCTGGTATTGAGGAGGTTAGGTAGGTAGTGGCGATGGGATCGCACGGAGGTTAGTTGGCGAAGGCTGTGGGACACAGCGGTGTGGCTAAAATTAGTTAGAAACCCCTTAAGTTTAGAAAACCCTGTTTATTGTTTATGGTTTACGTTAATTTCTTTTGTTTTAAGCTTGAATATCTGTATGCGATGTGAAGTTCTAGGATTGCCTTCGGCGTCCCGGAGCCTTATATCTTACATCATTGGGCACTGTTACCATACTGAGAACCTTCGGTTCTCATACCATATTTTTGTTGTGCTTTTTAGATGCAGGTCGCAACCCACCTCGGTGAGTTGCTTGGTGGTGACAGAGTGGAGGATCTTCATTCTATTTTGGGAGTCTTTTGATTATTTTGTATATGTCTCTCCTCTTTTGTATTTATAGTGCCTAGAGGCTTACCTTTGAGAGAACAATTTGTATAAGCTGTTTTTAATTGTCAAACTTCTATACTATCTATATATAGCTAGCCGGCTTAAACTCCACAAGTTGAGGCTAGATTCTTATGCTACT
>NC_029791.2:44526844-44532708 GCF_000816755.2 Arachis ipaensis | reverse complement strand
TGCTTTAAGTTAGTAGCTTCGTTAGTACGTTTTGAGCTTTTCAAATCCTGTTTTTGAGCTATATCTTTCATCGGGCTTCTAGATTATATTAATTCTTTCTATATATTATATGTACAAGCTTAGAACTGTCGTAACCTTCGATTAACCTTTGCTTTACGACACGAGGTAAGGCTTAGGGTAATTAAGGTGTTACAACTAAACCCTAATCTCTTAGTGATTTTGTCTCCTCTAACCTTCATCAACCACCAATCTCTTAGTCACTTAATTCCAATTAGAGGGTTAAGTTCAAGTCTAGTTTATGGCCACAAAAACCCTAATTACCCAAAGCTAAATGGATTATATGTCACGTATCCAGATTAGTTCAAGTAATTAGTAATTTAGGAGGAATTTACTTTCAAGCTATGTTCAGGTGAGGGACCTCTTCTAAGGGTCACAAGAACGCATCTAGAATAAGGGTCATTCTCTCGTTCCACCCAAATTCATAATATCAAGAACTAAAGTAATCCTTGAAAATGAATCAATACATTAATTAAAATAGAAAAGCAATAGTCTTAATCCATAGAAATAAACAAAGCTCCTAACCTTAACCAAAGAGGTTTAGTGGATCATGACTTACAGAGAGCACAAGGGTTCTGAAAGTATAATGTGCGGAAGTGAGAAGCTCCCCCTGAAGGGTGAAACTTTTCCCTTTTATATCTAACCTAATTTTGATTTGAAAATAAAATAAAATAATAAATTCTAAAACTAAAAGATATTGTTTGTAAATAAAAATTACAAAAATAAAAGATAAGATAACTAATAAAAGCTAAATCCACTTAAGATGCTCCCTTGATGAGGCTTTAATTCGGATTGTCTGGCGCTAAATGCCAGTTGGGCGTTTAGCACCCAAAGAGGCAGAGAACGTCCTTGGCTTGCTGTGTTGCTGGCACTAAACGCCCAACTGGCATTTAGCGCCCAGGGGTAGCTCCAAATCTTCTCTTTTTTTGTACAAAACTCTGCCAAATTATTTTAAATTTTACCTGAAATCATAAAAATACTAAAACAACTCAAAGTAGCATCCAAAGAGGATTTTTTGTACTAAAATAATATAAACTTAATAAATTCTAACTAAAAACAACTAGAAAACCAATGGAAAATAGGTACAACATGCTCGCGCATCAGAGTTCAGCCACGGAAGTGAGGCAGCGGATGCCCCTCCACCACCTCCCATCGTATAATTGAAGATTTGTTGTGATGGTTATCACTGAAAGTGCCTAAAAATTGATTTTAGTATAGTGGATTTAGGTTTGAATGCCTGGTTATTGTTTTCTATTTCCTATTTATGGTTATCACTGAAAGTGCTTGAAAAATGATTCTAATTTCGTGGATTTAGGTTTATTTGGTTGCCTGGTTATTATTTCCTATTTACTGATTATTGCTTATGACTGAAAGTTCATGATAATTGATTCCTGTTTATTGGATTTAGGTGTATTTGATTGTCTAGTTATTTTTTCCTGATTATTGATTATGGTTATTACTGAAAGTTCATAAAAATTTATTCATGTTTAGTGGATTTAGGTTTATTTGGTTACCTGGTTATTGTTTTCTGTTTATGGTAATTGCTTAAAGTTTCTGAAAAGTGATTCCTGTTTCCTGTTTACTTTATTATGGTTATTGTGGGTTATTATTAGGATTGTGCTGAACAACAATGTGTGTACTCAGGAGATGCTCAATGTCATCAAGCTGATGTACGACCATCCCTAGCCCAGCTATACGAAGATCCCCGCGGAGACCAAGAAGCGATGGTTTTAGAAATGGGCGGTAATTATTTTTTTTTCAGTTTTAAATATTTTTAGCTAGTTTATATCCTCTATCTTGCTTAACTAATTTATAAGATTCTTTGTTGCAGTTGCACTTTATATGGGACGCTAAGCATGATCTTACCATCAGGAAGATATTTGACCATAAAATAGGTTGGTGACTACAGCAGATGCTGCGTAATGTTCGTCAAGGGTGGGACCACTGGATGTCCTGGCTCTGATCGAAAATAAAGAAGGCTCTGTTTGTTCAATGGAAGACCAATGAGAGATTCAGGCATCGGCGTCTCACCAACAGAGCTACTAGGGTATCGGCCAGGTCGTCCAAGTACACTGGCGGCTCAGCGACCTTCATGAAGACTAAGGTCAGGCTGGTATATAGTGACTTTAATTTTGTTAATAACTTAATATTACAAGAAAATAGAATATTAATAACTATAGTTATATTCTTTTGCATATCATTACCAGGCATCTTAATCATATTGTTTCAATGCAAGATGTATAGTCGAAGTTGTTGGATTATATGGCGACATTGGCATAGCCGTTTAAGTACACCCACACACTAAAGGAGAACAAAGAGAGATTTTCTTATCAGCGGTCTCAGGACCATTATGTGAGTAAACATACATATGATCTTCTACTATAAAATTTTTAAAGATTAATTAACTGTATATCTGTCGTACTAATCACAATAACTTGTGTAACACAGGAGTCTTACACATAAAGACTAGAGGCTATGACTCAGCAGTCTCAACAAAGTGGGGAGGACACTGCCGATGGCTCTGTAGCTTCAGTTGTTGATTCCAATGCGGTTTGGCGCGAGACCACCTTAGCGCCGTACAAAAACTGTGTATACGGTATGAGGTCATTCTTCGCTAGCAGCATCCACACCTCCACGTTGAGGCTGTCGTCATGCTCTGCCATTAGTCGAGCTGTTGAGCCCGAGGAAGGCGTGGATTTGAGGCTGCAGGTGTAAGAGCTCCAACATAGCCTTCACCAGTAGGCTCAGGAGCTGAACGATTATCGGGAGAGGTATTAAGAGATCCTTACCCACGTTATGTTTACGGATGAGCTCAGGCTAGGGTGGAGGGAGTTGCTGGAGTGTCTTCAATGTATGGAGGCGTCTGAGGTGTACCAGGTCTAGATGCGTGCCGCTGGCATCGACCTTGCTGGTGGCATCACCGCTACTGGTGGCACACGGACATCACCGCCTTTTGCTTCGCCGACTCGAGGCCACAGGACCGACGACAAGGACTACCTGGATCTGTAGTTATTAGTATTTCATTTTACTATTTGATTGTATTCATTTGATGTACTTGACTTTTAATTTATTTGAACATTGTATTATTTATTTTAAATAATAGATTTTCATTATTTATGAATTCAATATTAATTGTGTGAAAATAAATTTAAATTTAAAATTAAAATTGACTATTTATTTCAATTTTTTTTAAAAAATTGACATTACTGTCGGATTTACCGTAGAAATAATCCGACGATAATAGTGCGCGAAACAATATTTTTTGGTGCCAACAATATCGTCGGAAAAATCCATCGGTAATCAATTAGTTTTCTTTGGTAGTAATCCATCGTAGAATCTGATGGTAATTACTGTCAGACGAAAAAATCGACAATAACCATTTACCACAAAATTTATACTGTCTAATTCATTTCAATAGTAAATTTAACGATACTAAACGTTTTTTGTTGTAGTGGCTATCCCTTCCTCTTATGATCCTTGAATGACAAGGACATATACATGTCATAGCTTCCTCTTGCACATATCTTTGATAGGGTCATTATTCAACTTTGCTTACTCATAATATGTATAATGGTATTATAATTTGTAAACAACTACTTGAAAATGAAAAACCCTCAATGAAATGTTATGGACTCTAAAAAAATTATAAAATGTGAGTTTTTTTATTCAAATCAAACACATTTTATCCAAAGTATTATATCATTTCCTGAGTAATTAAGCATTGCAGTATTCTAAAAATGTAACTCTCAAATTGATTGTAGTAAGTTGAACAACATCAAAAAAGTAAAAAAGCACGAAGAGGCATCTCCACTTTTTGACAAAATTGTTTTTAATAAGGCAGGCAAAATGTTTTTATGGTATCTATGCACTATGTAATCATTATGTGATGTGATATAGATTACTTTGTTTAATGGTAGATCATTCATATTCGGATATGATCGTGCCACAAGGTTATTATATATAGATGGTTTTTTTATTTATGTTCTAGCAATGCACAGGTTCTTTTACTAGTTGATAGATAAAAATATTTTTTTTATAAAAAATTTAAATATAAAATTAATTTTATTTTTTTAAAATTGTTTTTAAAAAAATGTAAGATCTAATTTAGAAGCTTATGCGTTGGTCATTCAAAAATTACAACTGATTGAAGGTTTAAGTTACTCAAGTAATTAAACGCTCTTGTCCTCAAATAATAATAGGAAAATCATAAGGAACTCACTTTTAAATCGTTAGAGAATTTAGGATATATAATTTAATATTTAGAACTTAAAATTTAAAATAAAAAATTTGACTGACAGTAACTTATAAAAGTTAGTTTAATAATTAATCTCTTAATAATAATCGTCTACAAGCCTCATGAGCAAATGTCCAAAGTGGTAATGCTTAGCTTCTAGGAAGCACACGAAATATTTTACATATATGAAAATTCACGGACATTTAAATATAATTTTGGACTGCCAAATTATTAATTAAATTTAATTAATTATTTTAACATAATAAAAAATAATTATAATTAATATTATTTTAAATTTTATTATTTATTTTAATTAGACTTGATTTATAAAAAGACTTTACAACTTAGTATTTTAGTGCATAACAAAATATCACATGCATTGAAATTCAACATTGATATTCCCCTAGTTCTGATCCTTTGCTTGCACAGCAGTCGTGACAGTTTTTAATTCCTGTGTTGACTCAACGAAGGATTCCAGCTGCTCACTAATGTCTTCTATCTGCAAGTTGCATGTGCAAATTAAACATTATTATTTAGCTTATTACATTTCATTTAATTATTCAAATCAGAGATCAACATTCTTCAACGCATACAATTGTATCTTTTTAAAAAATCAGTTGTCCTTCAAAATATATAATTCAATTGGTGTTTCTAAAGAGTTCTTAAAGTGAAACAGGAATCTTACTTTATATTTACTACTAGATATAATGATGGGATCTATTTTTTCTCTTTTAAAGAAAACTAAGATGAATGAACTTGTTTAAATACAGTTTTATTAATTATAAATTTGTATTTTTTTTAAGGTTATCATAATAACATCATAAATACAGTTTTATTAAAAAAAGTTTGTTTGAATGATAAATATCCCCCACATACATAGTGGTTAGTGCACAGGATAAATTGTCGGCTTCTGATTTGTTAGCACTTACCACCTCCGGATACCACAATATAACATTATGAAAATTTAATAGTTGATATAAGATAAAATATTACAACACTAAAAATTATTTATTACAACACGAATTGATAAAAAAAATAAATTAAATTAAATAAAATAAGCACACAACCAAAACAAAATTTTTAAAGTACAAAAAAGTAGAGTTGAAAGTATCAACAATCTAGTTGTAAATTTTTAACCTTATCGTTATCGCTTTCTTAATATATACATTTTATTTCAACTTTTTATAAATTATAGTAAATAAACTATAGGTTTTAACTTGTTTCCCACATTTTTTTTAAGTGAGAAAGGATGTGCACGTTATTTGATTATTACGATGCTTTGGGTGGGTGGGTGACAGATCAGAGCATAAAATATCATCAGGGATCGAAAAAAGATAAGAAAAGGACAAGGAGAAGTTGGTGATGTTCAAATTAAAGAGAAATAGGTTAATAATACGTTTGAGTCGTATTATTTGTAAAATTAACAATAGATGTTAAATAGACTAAGATAAAAGTATTCTTTTTTAAAAGAATATTCGTTATTTTAAAAACTCTAATATTTAAGTTTATATTAAAATATTTATCATAATATATATTTAATACATTAAATTTTTCGTCTATTTATATTTTAATA
>NC_029791.2:44526142-44526536 GCF_000816755.2 Arachis ipaensis | reverse complement strand
AATCGGATAATTCTGCTGTCTAAGAAATAACACACAAAAAACTCATTACCTTTTCTAATGCAGCCTCCGCCATTTCAGCACTCTTGTCTATTTTCTCAGCCAAATTTTCAATATACTCAGCAGCATCCTGGAGTTTTCCCTCTGGAAGATTATTGGCTGCTTCTTCTGCCACTTTCTCCACTCTCTCAGCCACATCTTCCACCATATCTACAACCTTTTCTGCTTGATCTATTGTTGTTTGAAGTTTGTCTACACAAATATCATAGACAATAATTTCAAGAGATATACTTAGATAGCAAGGTTGGTGCAAGTTAATTAATTATTTATTTGGGCTAATGGTAATATTTAAGAGTGCTTTTGTTATATAACAAGTACTGAAATTTTGATCTTTTAG
>NC_029791.2:44475476-44526112 GCF_000816755.2 Arachis ipaensis | reverse complement strand
TTTTAAAGATTAAACTAACTAATATATTAAGAGAATGTATATAAACGATTATATTTTTAACACTTAGTTAATAAAAATAATAATTGATTAAATCCTTAACATAGATCATATAATTATTTTCTTACCTTGCAATTGTAACAAAGGTCCCCATTTGCCCTTGGTGACAAAGGATAGAAGTACTGTAACTGCAGATCCACCAACCCAAACTTGCCTGCATCACAAGAATTTCATTTCCTTTAATTTTAACAATCTTCATCATGAAATGCAAATTTACATCAAACATACTTCAAAGTAAAAATAAAGGTTCCAAATAAACCAAATAAAGTGAGATTTGGTCAAACAAAGTAAGCAAGCAACTAATTATCTACCACATCACGGTAAACAACTCCAACATAATTACTCCAACCCTCATTTATTCAGATCCTTTGATTTTTTTTTTCTTTTAAAAAGAGGCTTATATACTTTATAGTCATTATGGGCTATTTTTGTGTTATTTTGGTTTGCTTTTTACTCATTGAATACTCAAGAAGACAACGGAAATTAAAAAAAAAAAAAATAAGAAAGAAAAAAAAAAGACACGAGATTAAAAGGATCCAAAAACACATGCAGAGTTAATTTGCATTACCAATCAGAGAGTGAGGAGTTTGTGATGAAATCCCACAACTGGCCGTGTGAAGTTGCATCAACCGGAACCGGGGTTTCTGGTGGTAAAGCACAGATCGCCAATTTTCTGCATGAATTAATTAATATTAAAGAAGCATATGCAATTATTATATTAAAAAAAAAGCTAACTAATAAATAAGGTTACTTAGTTTACTTCTTTCTAGTGCCTTCATTTTTCTTCTGATCCAGAAAAGAGAAGCGACTCTGCTTAGCTACAGTAGAGTTGAACCGAAGACGGTGAGTGCTTGGAAACTGATCAACCTTTGAAGCATTATTATTAATATTATTGTTATTGCATCTAACAGCTGCTCCTGATGCTAAGCAAGTTATAACTTTTTGAGTAAAGATAATTGTGTCTGCCATTGATGATGATGATGTGTGAATGAAATGTTTACAGGATCAGAAGTATCCTTTTTGTTAAACAAGGCGCTCCTCGCCGTTGGAAAAGTTTTTGTTTTGTGATAATTAATTCCGCAGATTGAAATGAATATTGGTAGATAGGTTTTTTTAATACCGAACGTGCGTTACATGGCATGACTTTATTTTATATATGAAACTTTTCAATTTTTTTTAATACCAAGGGATAGTGGTCAAAGTTGCCACATTTTTATTGAAGATATTTTCTTTTTTTCTTTTTTTAATTTATATGCAACTTATTAATTTATTGTCGTGAGAAATATTATTCTACCGTAGTTTTATACTTATGTATTTTTCTCTTTTTTGGCTTTTTTCCCTCACCTTTTTAGTTGTCGCCACATCTTTTTTATATAGCATTCTCCAAGTTTTCTTTACAAGATAATTTATATCAACATACAATTTATATCCTAAAACTAGTCACTAAAATGGATTAATTGTGATTAACAAACTACCGGTTGATTGATTACGTAGATTAGACACTTTTTCTTTTTTTTTTTTTTCATTTGTGTCTCTTTAATAATTATAGTTTGTTTGGTTCATCATTTATTTAAAACAAATCTAGCATTAATCATGAATCTAATTTATAATAATGATAATGAATCTAGCTAATTTGTAATAATAATTAGGTGTTTGCTTCCGTACGATAATAAATTTATACGTACCGATATAATAAAAATATAGACAAATTAAAACATAATATGTGGATTATGTTTTTTACGTCAATAATTAATTTTTTTTTAAATACATATCATATCAATAATTTTACTAAATCACCCTTATACTTTAATAAAAATAAAAAATAAATTTTATTTAATTTTTATAAAAAGACTTAAATATTCTTTTCTTTTATATTAGACAAAAATAACCCTAATCCTTTTAATTTAATCAAAATTCAATTAATTTTATTTTATTTTATAATTTTAAATTTGACTCAAATTAAAAATTAAAACCAAAATACATTTCATTATTCATATCAACTAAAAAATTGCTTGATTTCTTATGAACCCTAATCTAATCACTCTTATTCCATTCATACAAAAAAAAAAACATATTTTCACCATCTTCCTTCCTCCCTCTCCATCGGTCTTCACGCATAGTAACACGCACCAGCAGCCACCTTATCATTCTCCGTGGTTCTCCTCTCCGTCTGGACAAAGAAGAAGAAGAACCAGTTCCTCTAGCAAAGATTTTTTTCTCACGGCACCGCTCTCATCCTTTTCTTACATTTCTTTGCCAACATCATCCAGGTTCCTCAACAAAATTAATTTCTCATATTCTTCGTGCAATTTCTACAAAATATTGAATTGCAAAATAATTTCTCATTTTGTCATTATACTTGAATTATATCCATTTTGGTAATTCACTAATTCAGCTGGTTTTGCTGGTAATATTCCAAATTGTTCTCTTTGAAAATTGCGAGCAAGTCTGGATGATTTGCTTAAGTTCATTTTGACTTTGATTAGAGTTTATTTAGGTCAAAATCATCTGCTAGTGTTCTTAATGTCTAAAGAGTCCCCTTAGTTACAACACGTACAGAAGCTTGGAGTGGTTTAGTGTACCTGTAATGTCATGTTTCAGGAAAAAAGTATAAATTTTTTAGGTAAGAGACCTTCGGTGTCAATGCAGAGTTGCAGTCAATATAAAAAATAAGAAAAGACTTGAAAATCACTTTGGAAGATTTTCAAGAAAAACAAAGAGAGACTAAAAGAATATAATATAACGTTATTACCTCTGGTTCTTCCAGAACAGCATTTGCAAGGATCTGTGTAGAATCCAATCTTTGAGCTAATTCAAAATTTTTCAGTTGCAATCTGAAATTAGACTGCCTCAACACTTCTACTTCAGACTCAAGATCCTTCAGCTTTTGCAGCTTTAATTGAATATCATGATCATAGTCAATAACTTTGAATTCTTGTTCTTGTTCTTGCAATTTGGAAACTCTTTGTTGAAGAATTATGATCTGCTCCCTATTATGTTCAGCTTCATGCCTAAGTTTCTTCTACAATAGTTCAACTTTGGCTTTTGTGATCTCAAGCTCAGCTATCACTTTTGCATGATCAGCCACCTGTTTCTGTAATCTATGATTCTCTGATTGTAAGGTCTGAACCTTTAGACTGAACATCTTTGCCCCTATATTACTTATCTTCAATCTATTGTGCAGTTCCTTCACTGCTTTTTCTTGCTCTCTAAGACCACAACACTCAAGAAGTTGAACCTCAAGACTACGTTACCTTTCTTAAAGCATTGAAATCATGTTTTTGAGTTTTGTTACCTCTTTTTCATAGTCATCCTTCTCATGATTTATACATCCTGTTGTTTCTACATCTTTCTCTAAGGACTTCCTGTCAGTGGTGGCTCCAAATTGTACTTCTTTCATAAGATTCTAAAATTCAGGAAGGAGTAACTCATTCTTATCTCTATTTTGTTCACTGCTATGAGAGATACCTATTGTTGAATTGTTATAGATCACCCTGTTGATGCATGTATCTTCTTGCTACAAGAAAAATTCATAACTATCTAGGTGGTAATTACATCCATATAATATTTCATAAGTACAATATCTAAAATTCTAAACATTATTTGTTTCCACAACTAATCTTAAGGCTCAGGCAAGAATCTAGCTAGCTAGCTCCAAAGTCTATTTAGTAGATTTTAGATTTTATGATTGACTAGTAATTACAATAAGATATAAAGTATTTTGAATGCACTATGGTGACACTACTATTTTCATACTGCAGGATATAGATTGTATGCCAATGTATCCATTTGAAAATATGCCTACATCTATGGCAAGACAGAACATTGCTCATTGTAGAATAAACGAGAACTTTAATGAGCTCCATCTTAATGGAAAACTGAAACAAGAAATTATTACTGATCACACAATATTGTCTCCTAGTGATAATATAGATACTACCAAAGGTCTTCACATATTGCCCACTAAGCATGGAAGCAGTACTTTATTAAATCAGGTACAATTTTTTTATTGAAATGGCATTTCAAATTATAATCTGTTAAGATGGTGATGATTTGATTGTTTCAGGTTCTTCAAAGTTCAAATCTAAGATGTAAAATAAATTGGTTAAGTATTTAAATTTTTGCTAAAAACTTACCAAAAGAATGTTTAACCCCATCTTTTCTTGTCTCTTTAGAATTTATTTATTCTACTTCTCACGCATGCATATCCAGATTAGAGCTAGTTTGTTCATCAATTTGTGAAACTAAAAAATTATAATTTAAAAAATAGAAAATTTCATATTGCAGGATGAATAGATTGACTAGGAAAAAAATGTGGAAAATTTTTGAGGCACTTGTCTCCGAATCTGTATATGGTGATGTGTAACACCCTAATTAGCCTAAGCCTTACCTTGTGTCGTAAAGCAAAGGTTAATCAGAGGTTACGACAGTTCTAAGCTCATACGTATAATATATAGAAGAATAATATAATATCTAGAAGCCCGATGAAAGATATAGCTCAAATTTTGGATTTGAAAAGCGCAAAACGTACAAACGAAGCTACTAGCTTGAGGCACAAGAAACATATAAGATATATCAAAAGATAAGTATATAATATCATAGGAAACTAGCCATGTCTTGCGGAGTTTAAGCCGGCTAGCCATATACAAGTATACAGAACCATATAGAAACCTGACAGTTTAAAAAAAAAAAACAGCTTATACAAGTTTTTCTCTCATAATACAAGCCTCTAGGCTAAACAAAATACAAAAGAGAGATATATAAACAGATAAACCAGAAAGACTCCAAAATAATCCAGGATCCTCCACTTCTGTCACCATCCCAAGCAACTCACCGAGGTGGGTTGCGACCTGCATTTGAAAAACACAACAAAGATATGGTATGAGAACCAGAGGTTCTCAGTATGGTAACAGTGCCCAGTGATGTAGGATATAAGACCCCGGGATGCCAAAGGCAATCCTAAGCTTCATATCCATCACAAGATTCAAACTTAAAGCATCCTAAAACAAATAAGCATAATATACCATCATTAACTTAAATAAACCAGGTAATCTATCTTAGTGGATTTCTATTCTAACCAAACACCGCTGTCCCACAGCCTTCACCTACCAATCCTCCATGCGATCCCATCGCCATCGCCTTCCGAACCTCCTCAATCCCAGTAGAAAACACAGGTAATATACAATGCAACTAAAACACAAGTAGAAGCATATGAGACAAATAATTCAGATAGCAAGTAAGCATGTTATTTAATTAGGCAAGCCATTACAAGTATACAAAGCATACAAACAGATAGAAAATGCATATAATGAATGCCTGCCCTACTGGCTGTGATATCACATTGTCGGTTAAACTGCCAACCCGAGACATTGGTGCACAAAATTGTGATCTCTGGTAATGGATCCAAAAACTTGGTGCTCTAATCTTAATTCATGATTTGTCACAACTTTGATACAACTAACCAGTAAGTGCACTGGGTCGTCCAAGTAATAAAACCTTACGTGAGTAAGGGTCGATCCCACGGAGATTGTTGGTATGAAGCAAGCTATGGTCACCTTGTAAATCTCAGTCAGGCAGATATCAAATGGTTATGGAGTTTTCGAATAATAATAATAAATAAACAGAAAATAAAGATAAAGATACTTATGTAAATCATTGGTGAGAAATTCAGATAAGCGTATAGAGATGCTTTCATTCCTCTGACCCTCTGCTTTCCTGCTGTCTTCATCCAATCAGTCTTACTCCTTTCCATAGCAAGCTTTCTGTAAGGGCATCACCGTTGTCAATGGCTACATCCCATCCTCTCTGTGAAAATGGTCCAAATGCTCTGTCACGGCATGGCTAATCATCTGGAGGTTCTCGATCATACTGGAATAGGATTTACTATCCTTTTGCGTCTGTCACTACGCCCAGCACTCGCGAGTTTGAAGTTCGTCACAGCCATCCCTTCTCAGATCCTACTCGGAATACCACAGACAAGGTTTAGACTTTTCGGATCTCAGGAATGGCCATCCATGGGTTTTAACTTATACCACGAAGACACTTAATAACTCGGACTCGGTCCCCTGTATTAGGAAGTGGTTGTCAGGCATGCGTTCATAGGGAATGATGATGATTGTCACGTTCATAACATTCATGTTGAAGTGCGAATGAATATCTTAGAAGCAGAATAAGTTGAATTGAATAGAAAAATAGTAGTACTTTGCATTAATTCATGAGGAACAGCAGAGCTCCACACCTTAATCTATGGTGTGTAGAAACTCTACCGTTGAAAATACATAAGTGATGATGGTTCAGGCATGGCCGAATGGCCAGCCCCCATGAAAGTCTAAGATAGCATAAAACTGATCAAAGATATAAATACAATAGTAAAAAGTCCTATTTATACTAAACTAGTTACTAGGGTTTACAGAAGTAAGTAATTGATGCATAAATCCACTTCCGGGGCCCACTTGGTGTGTGCTTGGGCTGAGCTTGAAGTTTACACGTGGAGAGGTCATTCTTGGAGTTGAACGCCAGTTTGTAACGTGTTTCTGGCGTTCAACTCTGGTTTGTGACGTGTTTCTGACGTTTAACTCCAGACTGTAGCGTAGAACTGGCGTTCAACGCCCTTTTGCGTCGTCTAAACTCGGCCAAAGTATGGACTATTATATATTACTGGAAATCCCTGAATGTCTACTTTCCAACGCAATTGGAAGCGTGCCATTTTGAGTTCTGTAGCTCCAGAAAATGCACTTTGAGTGCAGGGAGGTCAAAATCCAACAGCATCAGCAGTCCTTCTTTAACCTCTAAATCTGATTTTTGCTCAAGTCCCTCAATTTCAGCCAGAAAATATCTGAAATCACAGAAAAACACACAAACTCATAGTAAAGTCTAGAAATGTGAATTTAACATAAAAAATAATAAAAACATCTCTAAAAGTAACTAGATCCTACTAAAAACATACTAAAAATAATGCCAAAAAGCGTATAAATTATCCGCTCATCACAACACCAAACTTAAATTGTTGCTTGTCCCCAAGCAACTGAAAATCAAATAGGATAAAAAGAAGAGAATATCTTGGTTTAGCCGCTTAGGCCAGGATTTTATTCCTTTAGGCCCTCCTATCCACTGATGCTCAAAGCCTTGGGATCATTTTTATTTACCCTTGCCTTTTGGTTTTAAGGGCTATTGGCTTTTTGCTCTTGTCTTTTGGTTTTAACAGCTTTTGGCTTTTTCTGCTTGCTTTTTCTCTTTTTTTTTTTATATATATTTTTTCGTTATTTTCTCTCTTTTTTTTGTTTCTGCAAGCTTTTGTATTCACTGCTTTTTCTTGCTTCAAGAATCGTTTTTATGATTTTTCAGATTATCAAATAACATGTCTCCTTATCATCATTCTTTCAAGAGCCAACATATTTAACATTCATAAACAACAACTTCAAAAGACATATGCACTGTTCAAGCATTCATTCAAAAGACAAAAAGTATTGTCACCACATCAATATAATTAAACTAAGTTCAAGGATAAATTCGAAACTCATGTACTTCTTGTTCTTTTGAATTAAAACATTTTTCATTTAAGAGAGATGATGGATTCATATTCATTACTTTAAGGCATAGACGCTTAACTACTAATGATCATGTAATGAAGACACAAACATGGATAAACATTTAATATAGAAAATGAAATACAGAGAATGTAAGAACAAGGAACGAGTCCACCTTAGTGATGGTGGCGTTTTCTTCTTGAGGAACCAATGATGTCCTTGAGCTCTTCTATGTCTCTTTCTTGTCTTTGTTGCTCTTCCTTCATTGCTCTTTGATGCTCCTTTCCTTAGTTGCTCCCAATAGTTGTGTGGAGGAAAATGTATCCCCTGATGTATCTTAGGGATCTCTTGATTTGCAGTCAAATGTTCTACCACTGAGCTATAGACCCTTGAGATGAATCTCTCCATCTCCTATGACTCGGAGGTGGAAGCTTTTGTCTTCCCTTTCCTCTTTCTAGAGGTTTCTCTGGCCTTAGGTGCCATCAATGGTTATGGAAAAACAAAAAAAAGTTGTGGGGGCTCTGTATGACTCTGTTTTGAGAGAAGCTTACCGTGCCTCTTTTCCATGTTTACAGAAGGATGTCCTTGAGTTTTAAACACAAGGGAGTCCTCATTCAATTGAAGGACTAGTTCACCTCTGTCTACATCAATCACAGCTCTTGCTGTGGCTAGGAAGGGTCTTCCAAGGATGATGGATTCATCCTCATCCTTCCCAGTATCTAGGATTATGAAATCAGCAGGGATGTAAAGGCCTTCAACCTTTACTAACACGTCCTCTACCCGTCCATAAGCCTCTTTTCTTGAATTGTCTGCCATCTCTAATGAGATTCTAGCAGCTTGCACCTCAAAGATTTCCAGTTTCTCCATTACAGAGAGTGGCATGAGGTTTATTCCTGACCCAAGGTCACATAGAGCCTTCTCAAAGGTTATGGTGCCTATGGTACAAGATATTAGGAACTTTCCAGGATCCTGTTTCTTCTGAGGCAATCTCAGTTGATCCAATACATTTAGTTCATTGGTGAACAGGGGAGGTTCATCTCCCCAAGTCTCATTACCAAATAAATTGGCGTTCAGCTTCATGATTGCACCAAGGAACTTGGCAACTTGCTCTTCAGTAACATCCTTATTCTCTTCTGAAGAGGAATACTCATCAGAGCTCATGAAGGGCATAAAGAGGTTTAATGGAATCTCTATGGTCTCTAGATGAGCCTCAGAGTCCTTTGGTTCCTCAAAGGAAAACTCCTTGTTGATCACTGGACGTCCCAGGAGGTCTTCCTCCTTGGGATTCACGTCCTCCTCATCTCTTGAGGGTTCGGCCATGATTGATATATCAATGGCCTTGCACTCTCTCTTTGGATTCTCTTCTGTATTGCTTGGGAGAGTACTAGGAGGGGTTTCAGTGATCCTTTTACTCAGCTGGCCCACTTGTGCCTCCAAATTTCTAATGGAGGACCTTGTTTCATTCATGAAACTCAGAGTGGCCTTAGATAGATCAGAGACTTAAGTTTGCTAAATTAGAGGTATTTTGTTCAGAGTTCTCTGTCTGTTGCTGAGTGGATGATGGAAAAGGCTTGCTATTGCTAAACCTGTTTCTTCCACCATTATTAAAGCCTTGTTGAGGCTTTTGTTGATCCTTCCATGAGAGATTTAGGTGATTTCTCCATGAGGGATTATAGGTGTTTCCATAGGGTTCACCCATGTAATTCACCTCTGCAATTGCAGGATTCTTAAGATCATAAGCTTCTTCTTTAGAAGATGCCTCTTGAGTACTATTGGATGCAGCTTGAATTCCATTCAAACTCTGAGAAATCATATTGACTTGCTGAGTCAATATTTTATTCTGAGCCAATATGGCATTCAGAGTATCAATTTCAAGAACTCCCTTCTTCTGAGGCATCCCATTACTCACAGGATTCCTCTCAGAAGTGTACATGAACTGGTTATTAGCAACCATGTCAATGAGTTCTTGAGCTTCTGCAGGCGTTTTCTTTAGGTGAATGGATCCACCTGTAGAAGTATCCAATGACATCTTAGCTAATTCAGACAGACCATCATAGAATATATCCAGGATGGTCCATTCTGAAAGCATGTCAGAAGGGCACTTTTTGGTCAGTTCCTTGTATCTTACCCAAGCTTCATAGAGGGATTCACCTTCTTTCTGTCTGAAGGTTTGAACATCCACTTTAAGCTTACTCAGCTTTTGAGGAGGAAAGAACTTGGCTAAGAAAGCCTTGACTAGCTTATCCCAAGAGTTCAGGCTATCCTTAGGTTGAGAGTCCAACCATATTCTAGCTCTGTCTCTTACAGCAAATGGGAAAAGTATGAGCCTGTAGACTTCAGGATCTACTCCATTAGTCTTAACAGAATCACATATCTGCAAGAATTCAGTTAAGAATTGAAAAGGATCTTCAGATGGAAGTCCATGAAACTTGCAGTTTTGTTGCATCAGAGAAACTAGTTGAGGCTTAAGCTCAAAATTGTTTGCTCCAATGGTAGGGATGGAGATGCTTCTTCCATGTAAATTGGAATTTGGTGCAGTAAAGTCACCAAGCATCTTCCTTGCATTATAATTATTTTCGGCTGCCATCTCCTCTTCCTGTTCGAAAATTCCTGTAAGGTTGTCTCTGGATTGTTGTATTTTAGCTTCTCTTAGTTTCCTCTTTAGAGTCCTTTCAGGTTCAGGATCTGCTTCAACAAGAATGTTCTTGTCCTTGCTCCTGCTCATATGACAAAGAAGGGAATAACAAAGAAAATATGGAATTCTCTATGTCACAGTATAGAGATTCCTTTGTGTGAGTAGAAGAAGAAAAGAATGTAATGTAAGAAAAGTGAAGGGAGGAGAATCCAAACACAAGGGTGAGGAGAGCAGAGATATGAGATGAAGAGAAGTGTTAGTAAATAAATAAATAGAAGAAGATGAGAGAGAGAAGTTTTCGAAAATAATCTTTGAAAAAGAGTTAATGATTTTCGAAAATTAAGATAAAATTAAAAGTAAAATTAAAATTTAAACAATTAATTAATTAAAAAGAATTTTTGAAAAAGAGGGAGGTATTTTCGAAAATTAGAGAGAGAAGAGTAGTTAGGTAGTTTTTGAAAAAGATATGATTGAAACAAAAAGATAAGATTGATTGAAAAAGTTTTGAAATTTGTTTTTGAAAAAGATATGATTGAAATTTAAAAAGATATGATTGAAACAAAAAGATAAGATTTGAAAATTAAATTTGAAAAGATAAGAAGTTAGAAAAGATATTTTAAAATCAAATTTTTGAAAAAGATATGATATGAAAAGATATGATTAAAAATATATGATTTTGAAACAAAATTGAATTTTAAAAACAAAATTAATGACTTGACTCACAAGTAATCACAAGATATGATTCTAGAACTTAAAGTTTGAATCTTTCTTAACAAGCAAGTAACAAACTTGAAATTTTTGAATCAAACATTAATTGTTGATGATATTTTCGAAAATATGATATAAAATTAAGAAAAAGATTTTGAAATTTTCGAAAATAATAAAAAATTGGAAAAGATATGATTTTTGAAAAAGATTTTGAAAAAGATAGGATTTTTAAATTGAAAATTTGATTTGACTCATAAAAATAACTAAATTTTAAAATTTTTTGAAAAAGTCAATTCAAATTTTCGAAATTTATGCGTGAAATAAAGGAAAGATATTTTTTTGATTTTTTAATTTTTAATGATGAGAGAGAAAAATATGAAAATGATGCAATGCATGAAAATTTTGGATCTAAACATGTGATGCATGCAAGAACACTATGAATGTCAAGATGAACACCAAGAACACTATGAATGTCAATATGAACATCAAGAACTTATTTTTGAAAAAATTTTCAAGAAAAGAAAACATGCAAGACACCAAACTTAGAAATTTTTCATGTATAGACACTATGAATGCAAGAATGCATATGAAAAATAAGAAAAGACACAAAACAAGTAAATATGAAGATCAAACAAGAAGACTGGCCAAGAACAACTTGAAGATCATGAAGAACACTATGAATGCATGAATTTTCGAAAAATGCATAAAGAATTTTTAGAAAAAATGCAATTTACACCAAACTTAAAAATTGACTCAAGACTCAAACAAGAAACACAAAATATTTTTGATTTTTATGATTTTATAAATTTTTTTGTATTTTTTCGAAAATTATTTGAAAAAGAAAAATAAGGATTTCAAAATTTTTAATATGAATTCCAGGAATCTTGTGCTCTTTAGTCTAAAGCTTCAGTCTAGGAATTAGACATGGCTCACTAGCCAGCTAAGCTTTAGTATGCTATTACATGCATTGAAGTGATTAGTCGAAGCCTCAGTCTAAAAGAATTTAGACATGGCTTTACAGCCAGCCAGGATTCAACAAATCATCATGAAATACTAGAATTCATTCTTAAAAATTCTGAAGAAAAATATATTTTTGAAAAGATTTATTTTTTTATTTTTTTCGAATATTAATTAGGAAAAAACGAAAAAGAAGAAAATATTTTTGAAAAATTTTTGAAAACTTTTTGAAAATAAAATAAGAAGAAAATTACCTAATCTGAGCAACAGGATGAACCGTCAGTTGTCCAAACTCGAACAATCCCCGGCAACGGCGCCAAAAACTTGATGCACGAAATTGTGATCTCTGGTAATGGCTCCAAAAACTTGGTGCTCTAATCTTAATTCATGATTTGTCAAACCTTCGATACAACTAACCAGCAAGTGCACTGGATCGTCCAAGTAATAAAACCTTACGTGAGTAAGGGTCGATCCCACGGAGATTGTTGGTATGAAGCAAGCTATGGTCACCTTGTAAATCTCAGTCAGGCGGATATCAAATGGTTATGGAGTTTTCGAATAATAATAATAAATAAATAGAAAATAAAGATAAAGATACTTATGTAAATCATTGGTGAGAATTTCAGATAAGCGTATAGAGATGCTTTCGTTCCTCTGACCCTCTGCTTTCCTGCTGTCTTCATCCAATCAGTCTTACTCCTTTCCATAGCAAGCTTTCTGTAAGGGCATCACCGTCGTCAATGGCTACATCCCATCCTCTCTGTGAAAATGCTCCAAATGCTCTGTCATGGCATGGCTAATCATGTGGAGGTTCTCGATCATACTGGAATAGGATTTACTATCCTTTTGCGTCTGTCACTACGCCCAGCACTCGCGAGTTTGAAGTTCGTCACAGCCATCCCTTCCCAGATCCTACTCGGAATACCACAGACAAGGTTTAGACTTTCCGGATCTCAGGAATGGCCATCCATGGGTTCTAACTTATACCACGAAGACACTTAATAACTCGGACTCGGTCCCCTGTATTAGATATCCAAGAGATATCCATTCAATCGAAGGTAGAACGGAAGTGGTTGTCAGGCACGCGTTCATAGGGATCGATGATGATTGTCACATTCATCACATTCATGTTGAAGTGCGAATGAATATCTTAGAAGCAGAATAAGTTGAATTGAATAGAAAAACAGTAGTACTTTGCATTAATTCATGAGGAACAGCAGAGCTCCACACCTTAATCTATGGTGTGTAGAAACTCTACCGTTGAAAATACATAAGTGATGATGGTTCAGGCATGGCCGAATGGCCAGCCCCCATGAAAGTCTAAGATAGCATAAAACTGATCAAAGATATAAATACAATAGTAAAAAGTCCTATTTATACTAAACTAGTTACTAGGGTTTACAGAAGTAAGTAATTGATGCATAAATCCACTTCCGGGGCCCACTTGGTGTGTGCTTAGGCTGAGCTTGAAGTTTACACGTGGAGAGGTCATTCTTGGAGTTGAACGCCAGTTTGTAACATGTTTCTGGCGTTCAACTCTGGTTTGTGACGTGTTTCTGGCGTTTAACTCCAGACTGCAGCATAGAACTGGCGTTCAACGCCCTTTTGTGTCGTCTAAACTCAGCCAAAGTATGGACTATTATATATTGCTGGAAAGCCCTGGATGTCTACTTTCCAATGCAATTGGAAGCGCTCCATTTTGAGTTCTATAGCTCCAGAAAATGCACTTTGAGTGCAGGGAGGTCAAAATCCAACAGCATCAGCAGTCCTTCTTCAACCTCTGAATCTGATTTTTGCTCAAGTCCCTCAATTTCAGCCAGAAAATACCTGAAATCATAAAAAAACACACAAACTCATAGTAAAGTCCAGAAATGTGAATTTAACATAAAAACTAATGAAAACATCCCTAAAAGTAACTAGATCCTACTAAAAACATACTAAAAACAATGCCAAAAAGCGTATAAATTATCCGCTTATCGCACATCTCCATGGAGACGTCGCCCTTCGGATTTCTCATATGGGAACCCCCGAGATATAGTGCCCAGATCACTGTCCAGGTACCAGCGACTGCTCGCCCTATAAATCCGAAGGGATGCGAGCAGGATACTCTTGCCTCAGACCTCACATCTCAACGTAAGCGGGATTAACCACCGTCCTTACGCCGTCGCCGCTACCTCGACAGGCGGGATTAACCACCATCCCTGCCGGGCACATAGCGTCTCATAATCTCAGTAAAAACATTATTTCAGTGGTTTTCAGAAAATATTTTCAGTATACAGAGATCCATCGTCTCAATCCGAGTCCTCGACTTATCTCAACCACTGTCCATTCATAACTCAGTTTCCAATGTCAAAATTTTATCATTCCTTATCTCATATATCACTTATCCTCCACCCAACGTCAAATCATTCTCAGCACGCCAGAAACCTAGGCCTCTATTTTCTAATTTATCATAAAACCATGTTCTAGAACCCTTAAGTTATATCCCATGTTCTAATACTCAAAATTAATCCCAAAACTCTTAAAATGGTATTTTAGAAGCTTGCAACCTTGTTGGGAAGGTAAAATAGTTGAAAAACAAGAAAAATTTAAGAAACAGGACGTGTGCGGCCGCACAGGGGGGTGTGTATGGGCACGCCCAGGAGATTTTAAGATGGGTGCATACGCACAGGGGTGTGCGTACGCACAGGTGACAAAATTTTTAGAATCTGTTCACTCGCACAACCTGTGCCAGCGCCCCCAACAGACTGACCTTCTCGACGTGTGCGTCTGCACAGACCTGTGCGTCTGCACAGGTTGAAATTTTTCCTTAGATATGTGCGCGCACAAGCTGTGCTAGCGCCACAAATAGAACGCACTTCCCTACTTGTGCGTGCGCGCAGGTGTGTGCGTCCGCACAGGTCAAAATTTTCGCAGGGTGTGCCCGCACATATCAGAAATCATGAAATTCTGCAAAATTGTAGAATTTCAGATTTTTAACACCAACTTTGCCAGATCATAACTTCCTTTACAAAATTCCAATTTTCACAAACTTTATATCGATTTAAAGGGTTTTCAAAGATCTTTAATTATAAACAAATTTCAATCAATTTCAAATACCGAGGCAAAAGTTATGATCGAACAAATTTCGTCAAAATTCCAAATTTACCAAATTTCACCATTTACACAAATTCTTACCATACACATTCCAAATCATACCAAACCATTCATACACTCCATCTTGCATAAAAATTAACTGGTGTGCCACAATGCACCAACATTACCACATTTTCCTTCACATATCATCCTCCTCCTTCAAAACATCAATATATCACATAATACACATTCTAATCAATCTTCTTTCATATTTCCCAACCACTTACCAATTCATCAATCCCAATATCACACATAGTATCACAATTCACTTATCAAATTCACACAATTAATCATCATCACCATATCATCACTAATTCACAGTAAATCATCATACATCAATATTCACAACTCATCAACCATAATCATTCATACCTATCCTATAGGTCACTAGCCTAAGTGTCCATAAATATTATATACTACATAGAGGAAACCGAAACCAACTTCGGGCCAAACCTTTAAAATTAACGCCTGATTTCCATTTCTAATGTTTTTTCTAAGGTTTTTGCCTGTTTTCACTTTTTCTCATGCGGCACTGAGCAGATTTGAACCGGTTTAACCGGTTCAACTACCGGTTCGTGATTTTTTACGGTTTTTCGCAGAAAGCACATTTTCTG
Organism: Arachis ipaensis; assembly: GCF_000816755.2. NCBI lineage: Eukaryota > Viridiplantae > Streptophyta > Magnoliopsida > Fabales > Fabaceae > Arachis > Arachis ipaensis. Next base: position 44,510,480 of record NC_029791.2, on the reverse strand, counting down.
ACTCGGAAAGACCTACTGAGTCCGAAAATCACCTTTAAATCCTCAAATTCTCACTCTAAATTTTTGAAGCCTAATTTGGGCAATATTAATTACTCAATTAACCGGTTGATTAGTTACGGTTCTTACATTCTCCCCACCAAATAAGAAATTTTGCCCTTAAAATTTGAATTACCTGAGAAAAGCTCGGGATAATCCTTTCGTATCTCAGACTCCAATTTCCAGGTGTGCTCTTCTACTCCTGCTCGCTCCCAAGCAACTTTAACCAATGGGACATCCTTTCCTCACAGCTTTTTCACACTAGTGTCATCGATCCTCACTAGTGTTACTTAGAAAGTCAAGTTCTCTTCCAACTCGACCGATTCAGGCTCCAAAATATGAGCCGCATCCGACGTGTACTTGCGAAGCTGTGACACGTGGAATACATCATGCAAGTTAGACAGATGAGGTGGCAAAGCGACTTGATACGTCACCGGCCCGAATCTCTTTAAAATCTCAAACGGTCCTATATATCTTGGGTTCAACTTCTTGGTCTTGATTGCTCTTCCAATCCCAGTTGTCGGTGTAACTCTAAGGAATACGTGTTCTCCTACTTCAAACTCTAACGGTTTCCTTCTCTGATCCGCATAACTCTTTTGTCGACTCTGAGCAGTCAAAATCCTTTCTCATATTCTCTTAATCTTCTCAGTAGTCTCTGCTACCACATCTGGACCCAATACACTTGCTTCACTAGCTTCATACCAACAAAGTGGAGACTGGCACTTCCATCCATACAAAGCCTTATACGGAGCCATCCTAATGCTCGCATGAAAACTGTTGTTATATGCAAACTCCACCAACGGCATGTAACAATCCCAACTCCCGGGTTGATCCAACACACATGCTCTTAGCATATCTTCCAACGTCTGAATAGTCCTTTCCGATTGTCCATCAGTTTGCGAATGGTATGCGGTACTGAGACATAGCTTCGTACCAAAAGCCCTTTGGAAAGCTCCCCAAAACCTTGAAGTGAATCGGGGATCACGGTCCAATAAAGTGACCTTAATCCATAAGTCCTAACCAACTTACCAAACTAATTGATAAAAGGCTAGTGTCAATGGAAATAAGAGTCAACTAACTACCCAAGAATTACCACTAAATGTCGGACATTATGACTCTAGTATCCTAGGGACTCAAACCACAAGCCAAGGTGGGAAAAATCTACTCAAAATCTAGAGTTGGCATTTTCACAAACACCTTGTGTGCATGAAAGTAAAGCATGGAAAATTGCAAAGTAAAATGGAAAACTATAACCAACTATCAACAAAACCAATAATAAACATCCAAACAAACATAAAGAAAGCATGAAACATTAAATTCATCAATCAAAACTTTAAGAACTCAAAATTGCAATTATAAACAAAGTAACTTGAACCAAAGGAAATGAAAATAAAGACAATGTAATTAAAGAGGAATTAAAGAGTACTTACAATTAAAGATGATCAAAATCTAAAATTAAACTTGCTATAAAATGCTACACGAAAATGGAAAATGAAACCCTAAGAGAGAAATGCTACACTACTCCTACTCCTACTCCTAATTACTCTCTAAAACTATCTAAGTGAGCTCTCCCTTTGATATGTGTTGAGTCCCCCTTATATAGCACTCCAAATTCAGCCTCAAGCCTCCAAAATTTGGGCCAAAAGCCCTCAAAAAATGCACAGCACGCGTTTCATTAACAAAATCACGTGCAGAGACCTGTGCGGACGCACAGATGTGTGCGTCCGCACACTTGGCTGTTTTGGCTCCTATGCGTACGCACGGGTACTTGTGCGCACGCACGCATGGAAATTTCCTCTTGTGCATACACACACTGGCTTGTGTGCATGCACACTTGGCTGATGCGGTTTTGTGCGTACGCACGCTTGCCTGTGTGCACGCACACCTTGCTGTGTGTACTTTTCCTTGTTTTCTTCATGTTTTCTCCCTTGTACATGCTTTCTTCCACTTTTGGCTATCCTTTCTTGCCTCCAAGGTCTGAAATCACTCAGCAAACATGTCATGGCATCAAATGGAATAAGAGTAGAATTAAATTGCTCATTTCAAGCATAAAATTTGCATGTTTTCATATTTAGGATCAAATTGGGGACAAAACACAAAAGTATGCTATTTTGGTGCTTAAGTGTGAGTTTATGTGCTAGAATCCATCCAATTTGAGTCAAAATACACCAACAAATATGGACTCATCAATTTTTCCACACTTAAATAATAGCATGTCCTCATGCTAAACCAACAAGGAAAACAATCAAGAGGGGTTCAACTTATTAAATGCAACTATCTATATATATGAAAGTATATATATATATATATATAGTTTCTATATGAAATTGGTAAAAACAAACAATCAAATTTCAAGCAAGATTATGGACATATAGGGCTAAGCAAAGAATTAGCTCAATGTAAACAAAATCTATTGAATTGATTTAACTCATCAAAAAGAAGCAACTTGCAAGAATGCATGATAAGAAGGTATGGAATCATAGAATTGAGTGATTGAACCCTCACTAGGTGTGTATACACTCTCAACGCTCGGTGTTTAGGGTTTAATCACTCAAGTCTCCTCTAATCATGCTTTCAAGGATTTGCTTTTCATCTAACAATCAACAAACATATGATGAACGAATGCAATTATCATGAGGACTTATTAGGGTTGTAATGGGGCTAGGGTTAAGGTAGGATAGATCTAGCTAAGTGGACTAATATGATTGAATCCTTGATTAGTTTAAGTTTCCAACTTAACCTTTCTCAATCCAATGACAAGAATATGCAGCCTAACCTTCCTATTCTCACTTTTTATACACATTCATGTATGCTCTTTCATTTACATCACATATGCATTTCTTATTCATTTTTTTTCTTTTCTTTAGGCAACCTTTGTCCCTTCTTATTATTTTTTTCATTTCATTTTTTTTCTATTTCTTTTTCTTTTCCTATGACAAATACATATGGTTAAAGCAAATTGACACATGAATGTGCACCTAATTTTTCAAATTTTCAATGAATGCCCAAAACAAACATTTTTCAATTACTACCAATGTTTCCCAAGATTCCCCTACACTTAAATGAAACACACTCCTCAACCTAAGCTAATCAAGGATACAATCCAAGGTAAATCATGGTTTTCCGCTTAAGTTTGTGATGTGCTAACAATTAGAACAAAGGGGATTAAAAAGCTCAAGATTGGATAACAATGGTAGATGTAAGGGTTGGTCCATATGGACGAGTGAGTTTACTACAAAAACTGGCCTCAATCATGCTAAATGCGGTCAAAACATCAAATATTGGAAATAAAGAATCAAGTAAAACCAAGATCACAATCATAGAAGATATATAGCACACAAGAATAAACATAGTGGTTAAAATGTGTAACCACTCATTATAGCTCAAAAACTCACAAGGTATTTGTTCTTTCTCTCTTCTATGTTCAACAAAAATTCATTCAAGCAAGTTTAAAAATAATTTTCCAAATTAATTCAATAGAATACCCTTAAAAACAAAATTCTTGGAAAATCCTTGTTGTTTTTTACCAAAACTTATTTCCATATGTATGTATGGTATGATGGATGCAATTTTCAAAATTTTCCTAGTTCTATTCCTAATTTTCAACAACCAAAAACTAACAAGAACAATTAGGACCAAAATTGAACTAAGTGCTATACTATTCACAACATCCAATCACAACTTCTATTTATAAAATATATACCATGCACATGTAATATATATATACTAACTAGAGTAAGGATGCCATAGTAAAAAATACTAACAAATATCTACAAGAAACATAATAAAAGAAAACAAAAAATAAAGTGCAAAGTGTTCGGTAAAGAAAATTTACGCCCCAAAATGACGAATCTTCCCCTACACTTAAGCATTGTACGGTTCTCCGTGCACGAACACAATCCGGGGAGAATGAAGCTTTACGTTCCTCCACCTTCAGCTGGTGGATGCGGGAGCTTGGGTTGTGTGGAAATTGCCAAGTCCACTGCATTCTCGACATCTCCATCCTCGGTGTCCTCCTCCTCTCCTGACTCTTTGCCGTTATGTCTCATCCTCAAAAAGAGTGAATAAGGTATAATTAGGAATCATAGGGAAAATAGCACAAAAGGGTAAAAGGGGAGCTAATAAGCATCTAATTGAGGGAGTTCGCATAGAGGTGTGGATGATGAAAATGAGCCGTGTGTGTATTCCAAGTGTGCACACGGTTAGAATACACACAACGACCGGTTAAATGGCATCCACACAATCAAAAAGTAAGTATGAGTTCCTCAATTAAATGGTCTAAGTTGCAAGCAATGAATGAGCATCAATTAAATACAAGCAAACTTAGGCAACTACAACAAGAGTGAATTGAATGTAGGATATATTAGATATTGAAATTGTGCAAGTGAAAGCGCAAGATTAATAAAATAGCACAATAAACAATAACCAATTCAATGATGAAGAGAACTACTTATTCATCCTTAGGCATAATCAAATAATCACATGGTTAAGGTGTTTGTTACAAAAAGGTGACAAACTTGAAAGAATCAAGTTAAGTCAACTCAAACAAATGCAAAGCATTAACAAGAAACAAGGACCTTGTGATGTGATTATATTAATTTAAAATCCAAGATGAACAAGCGACTCAATTCAATTCACTAAATTCCATGTGCACTTATAAAAGTTTCACCTAATATGCAACAAAATGTAAATGTGCAATTCCAATTAGGTGATAATAATTGAAGGCAAAGTATAAGTGCATCGATGAAATTTAATCAACAAGCAACCCAATCAAACAACAAGCAAACACTTGCAATTTATTTACCTAACAAACAACATAAAGAAAAACAAATATAATTACTAAAACAAAAATGAGATGCAGTAAAAATGAAGTAAAACAAGTAGAGAAACATGCAAAAAAGCAAGAAAAGGGAAGGATGGAAGGGGTGGGAGTGCTTTAGGGCTTAATTGGAAGAAAAATAAAAATTTTGTCCAAAATAGCACTTGTGCGTATGCACAGACATGTGTGCGTACGCACACTAGGTGAAAAGGGGGAGGTGTGCGTCTGCACAAGTCGTGCGAACGCTCTGGATAGAAGGGGGTGTAAGAAGTGTGTGCATGCATAAGCCTGTGCGTGCGCACAGAAGATTTTTTTTTTACAAGGATCATGTGCGCGCGCACGCACACAGGTCCGTACGCACGCACAGATGCAAAGAGGGGGTGGGGTTCATGCGTACAGCCTGTGCCAACGCTCCCACCAGAGTGTGTGTAAGCTTGCGTGCGGACGCACAAGACTGTGTAGCCGCACAGGGTGTGCGAAACAGGGGTTGCGTGCGTACGCACGAACAGGTGCGCATGCATAGGGCGCATAAGACAGGGGAATGCGCGCGCACAAGGCGTGCGAGCGCTGCCAGCAGAGGCTTTGCAAGGGGGTATGCGTACACACAGTGGGGTGCGTACGCACAGAACGCGAAATATAGAGGTTTTGTGCGCGCGCACAAGTGTGTGCGCACGCACAGATGCCCTGTTTTTCAAAAAAAATTTCTTCAATTTATGGGGCACTCTACCTTAGCTCAACACATATTTCACCCCCAAACGTTCAAAAATCCACACAGTCATGATCCCTATGCAAATTAACATATCTAAGCTCAAATTAAACTAATCCTAAGCTAACTAAGACAAGCAATAAACTAAGACTATAAACAAAGAAAAAGGGTAAGAAAGATGTTACCATGTTGGGGTGTCTCCCACCTAGCACTTTAGTTTATAGTCCTTAAGTTGGACTTATTGAGGAGACTCTTGTTAGGGTGGCTTGTGTTTCCACTCTTCCTTGAATCTCCATCCAAGCTTGCACTTTATACGTCCTCCGGGATCCCATATTCTAGGCATCTGGTCACCTTCTTCTTGATCTCTATGCTCCAAGCCGGATGGATAAGCTCCTAATTGACCCTTGTAACAACTCAACATTTTCCAAAAATCACCCAATTGTGCTTCACACCATTCTTGAACTCCAATTCTTGAATTATTTTTCTTGAAGGGCCTTGGATTCTCTTGGCAACCAATACCCCTTCCTCCACCATGTACCAACCCAAGAAGGACCTTGAGTTGGTAATCCGTCTCCAAGATAGCATATTGATGGGGCCAATAAAGTTCATAGGTAAAATTGTCACCCACTCAATATGCTCTTGGTTGTCAAATCCTTCCAATTTAAGTGTGGGGGAAGATTCGTCCTCCCTCCATCACTTCTTCCATCCCTTGATACAATCCCAATTTGAATTCATTATACCCTACAAAACAATCTCAACCAAGCTCCAAGCAACAAGGGTGATAGCTCATAGAGAAAGTAGGAAATAAAAGCAAAAGACATAGGTAAACAAGAAAAGTGAACACCTAAATATTAACAAAAGCAACCAAATAACCAAAAAAGTAAACTATTTACAATATCAACATATTTACAACAACCAAAAGATGGCACTCAATTGCATCCTCGGCAACGGCGCCAAATTTGACGAAGAGGACTATTGTTAGTATAAATTTTCACAAAATAAAATTCCATCGTTGAAAGTATAGTCCAAACCAACAATAAACTCTCTTAGTCAAATAATAAATTTCAGTACAAAGTATAAACGGAGATCAAGAGTACTTCAATCTCGGATCGTCCTCCCTAGGATGCAATTGGGAGTGTTTCTCTTCCAGTTGTGATGGAAAAGGGGGTTTTCAAGCAAGAAATGAAAGATTAAAAGAACTAAGCAATAAAATAACTAAGGTATGATCAAAATTGGAAATTAATGCAAGCAAAGGTAAATAGGATCAAAACTAGTGAAAATGCTATAAATGCAATAAAGAACCTTGACTTGGGAATGAGAATCCAAGGAATCCTATCATCACCATAACCACAACTATGGTAATTATGATGAGTCAATCTCGCCTAGTCAACCCCACCCATGCATCGAGGAGTAAGTCAAGCAAGCATAAGTGACCTTAATCCATAAGTCCTAACCAACTTACCAAACTAGTTGATAAAAGGCTAGCGTCAATGGAAACAAGAGTCAACTAACTACCCAAGAATTACCACTAAATGTCAGACATTATGACTCTAGTATCCTAGGGATTCAAACCACAAGCCAAGGTGGAAAAAATCTACTCAAAATCTAGAGTTGGCATTTTCACAAACACCTTGTGTGCATGAAAGTAAAGCATGGAAAATTGCAAAGTAAAATGAAAAACTATAACCAACTATCAACAAAACCAATAATAAACATCCAAACAAACATAAAGAAAGCATGAAACATTAAATTCATCAATCAAAACTTTAAGAACTCAAAATTGCAATTATAAACAAAGTAACTTGAACCAAAGGAAATGAAAATAAAGACAATGTAATTAAAGAGGAATTAAAGAGTACTTACAATTAAAGATGATCAAAATCTAAAATTAAGCTTGCTATAAAATGCTACATGAAAATGGAAAATGAAACCCTAAGAGAGCAATGCTACACTACTCCTACTCCTACTCCTAATTACTCTCTAAAACTATCTAAGTGAGCTCTCCCTTTGATATGTGTTAAGTCCCCCTTATATAGCACTCCAAATTCAGCCTCAAGCCTCCAAAATTTGGGCCAAAAGCCCTCAGAAAATGCACAGCACGCGTTTCATTAACAAAATCACGTGCAGGGACCTGTGTGGACGCACAGATGTGTGCGTCCGCACACTTGGCTGTTTTGGCTCCTATGCGTACGCACGAGTACTTGTGCGCTACTTGTGCGCACGCACGCATAGAAATTTCCTCTTGTGCGTACGCACACTGGCTTGTGCGCACGCACACTTGGCTGATGCGGTTTTATGCGTATGCACACTTGCCTGTGCGCACGCACACCTTGTTGTGTGTACTTTTCCTTGTTTTCTTCTTGTTTTCTCCCTTGTACATGCTTTCTTCCACTTTTGGCTATCCATTTCATGCCTCCAAGGCCTGAAATCACTCAGCAAACATGTCATGGCATCAAATGGAATAAGAGTGAAATTAATTGCTTAGTTCAAGCACAAAATTTGTATGTTTTCACATTTAGGATCAAACTGGGGACAAAACAGAAAAGTATGCTATTTTGGTGCTTAAGTGTGAGTTCATGTGCTAGAATCCATCCAATTTGAGTCAAAATACACCAACAAATATGGACTCATCAATGATTCATGGGAGTTCATCAAAAATCCCCTCTTTACCAAAATTTCACAAAGTTCAATTTTCCAAATTCTCACCCAACATTAAACCAAAACAATACCAAACTCCAATTTACATCACAATATACCCTTTTGGGTCACAATTCACCATTCATACCAATTATTCCATCACACATCATTATTCTTAATCTCAATTATCAAACATATAACATTACAAACAATTTTTCACCAACACATTCACCAATCATCATTCTATCACTATCAATCTTCATCATCAACTCATTCATACTCCATATTAATTATCAACAATATTCATTCATCCAAATTCATCATACCTCATATCTCAACATCATTATTTAACAACATTAACAATATCAATTCATCATACCTTATCAACCAACCAACATCAACAACCATATCAATTCAACCCTATCCTATAGGTCACTAGCCTAAGTGTCCAGAAATATTATATACTACATAGAGAAAACTGAAACCATACCTTGGCCGATTCTCAATATGCACCAAAACCCTAAATGAGCACAAGTTAAGCTTTCAACCACAATCCAAGCTACCAAACAACTCCAACAAACACCAACAAGCTCCAATAATTGGCAATAATCACAACCTCAAGCTATAATACACATAAATCATAACTAATCAACCTAGGGCTCAATTTAATCATAATCTCACAAGAGTTCAAGAGCAACTCACCTTACCCAACAGTTTTGGATGCCAAATCCAAAGGTAATCAAAGACTAGAGTGTACCTAAACACCCAAAATCACAAAATTTCACTTAACACAAAGCCCTAAAACTTCAAAATTTTGGAGAGAAGAATTGAGAAGGATTTCGTGTTTACCTTTCTAGTTTCTTGGATGTATTTTGTAGAGATCTTTATGAAGAACGCGTGGCCACATATGGTGCGGCGATCTGAGCTCCGTAGCTCAAGATATGAGCTTGAGAAGGTGAGGGTGAATAGTAACAATGGGGTTTCTTCTCCCCTTTCTTCTCAGCTGGGTGTGTTGTGTTTTTTGTGTGTACGAGGTTGAATGGATTCATTAATGAACCTATTTATATGTTGGGCTTGGGCTCAACTTGGGTCCGGTCCAATCCATTAGCATTTTTAGCCCGTTTGGCCGAACTTTGGGCCAAATCTTTAAAATTGATGCCCGATTTTCCATTTCTAATATTTTTCTAAGGTTTTTTTCTGTTTCCACTTTTTCTCATATAGCACCGGGAAGACTTGAACCGGTTCGACCAGTTCAGCTGCCGGTTCGCAGTTTTTCTCGGTTTTTCGCAAAAAATACATTTTCTGACTAAGAAAAATCCACTGAGTCCAAAAATCATATTTAAATCCTCAAATTCTCATTCTAAATTCTCAGAATCTAATTTGGGCAATATTAATTAACTTATTAGACGGTTAATTAGATGTGATTCTTACAGGACGCACGAGACTGTGCGCATGCACAGTGGACAACTTTTTTTTAAGAACAGGGCAAAAGAACCATGTGTGCGTACGCACATGCTGGTGTGTGCACGCACAAAGCCAAAAACATTTGGGGTCTGCGTACACAAGCATATGTGAATGCTCCTAACAGAACGAGTGCTGATGAGTGTGCGTACGCATAGGGCTGTGCGTAAGCACCGAAGTCAAAATCTGGGGAAGCTGTGCGTGGGCACAGGTGTGTGCGTACGCACACTGCTCTGTTTATGCAAAAATTTTAATGCCTCTAAGGCACCAAACATGACTTCCAAAATAGTTTTTCAAGCCCCAAAATATTTTAAAACCCCAAAAACATATTATTCCACTAAGATTACCTACTAAACATCAAAATACAACTAAATTAAGCCTAGAATTCAATCAAACTAAGCTAACTAAAGAGACAAAATTCAATAAGCAAAAGCTAAAAGAAGATAAAGGTTGGAAGGATATTACCATGGTGGGGGTGTCTCCCACCTAGCACTTTGGTTTAAAGTCCTTAAGTTGGACTTTTGGTTGAAGCTCACATCAAGGAGGCTTGTGCTTCCATCCATCCTTGAGTTGCCAATCATGCTTGCTCTTCCAAAATCCTCCAGGATCCCAAACGAAGTACATCAAGCTCTCAAGCAACCTTAAGCAAGCAATCGGAACCCAAGATAGTTGGTTGTAGAATTGTATGCCCGGATCCCACACTTTAGTTTCCCGGTCATCCCCTTATTGATCTTTGCTCTTGCACTTGGATGAACAACCTCCCAAATCACCCTTAAAGTGTAACACCCTAACTACCAAAGCTCACGCTTCCGGCTGCGCGACTCTGATAGCTCGGACATTACGACGACTCTTATAATATTTAATACTAAAATATGAGCCTGTTTAAAAATTTAAACCGTAATACCGCTCCAAAAAACTTCCGTTATGAAACGTACATCCATACATACAACACAACTTACAAAATCCCTCAAAGAGTACATACATATGTATATATATATTAAATAGTTTTACAAGCATCAACCAATACAATTTCTATCCCTCTTACAGAATGTATAAAGATAAAAGGCGAGGGAACAATAAACAATAACTAAAGCAATAAAAAGCATCAGGACAACAATTAGATAAGCTCTTTGTGACTTCTGTGTCCATATCCTGAAAGGGGAAAAATTGTAGCGGGGTGAGAACATCATCCTCGAAAGGGTTCTCAGTAGAGGGTTTTGGGGAATTACTGTAATAGGATACGTGAAAGTAAAACCGTTCCAGTGATTAATAACCATCTTATGCATCTTTTCAAAAATAACGGTTTACAATAAAAGAAGAATCTGAAATCTTTTCGGAAAAGAGGAACTGTTCATTACTTAAAAATTCAAAGCTTTTCAAAAGATTCATCTATGCTGAACCAAATTAGTTTTTCATACTTTTCTAAGCCAGAAACACCAACCAGACATGGCCTTCGGCCCACCTCATGATCAATCATGGCTCTAAGCCCAAACAATCCAAACATCAACCAACCATCACGGTCCAACAGAGTCTCAGTAGCAAACACAATAAGGAAAGCTCAAGCACAAACAAACAGTTACAGCAAGTAGAACAATTAGCAGTTAATCACAAGTAATCACAAAGGCAAACCAAGTACAATATGCACACCCAAACAATGTCACATTAATGCATATGATGCATGCCTGTCCTAGTGAATGATGATATCATCTGTCAGTTATATAGCCAACCTGACAAGTCCTGGTAGCTAACCATTGGACTATCCCTCTGTCGTGCATCCCCAACTCAAGTTATACTCAATATAATTCATAATTCATAATTCATATCCAACACCCTCACTGGTGTATATTCACGGGAGTGAGCTCATCCAGGACTTTCACAGTGTCCGGCCACACTTACGACATAGAGTCAGCAGAGTCACGAGTCTCCACCTGGAGCATATGGTGGCTGGCCACTGCTTTCTTCCAGGAAAACTCGTGCCTCAGATAGTGGAAGTGCAAAATCGCAATATCAATATCTCAGCATATATGCATTCATTCTCATCCATGAATCAACATTCATCTCAGCCATCTGGCTTAAATTTATAATTCATAGTCAGCCAACCGGGTCATAATATATTCCGCAATCAGCCATAATTCATTATCATACACGGCCATTCTAGTTCATAAAAAATAGCACTTCCACCATCCAACATCATCAAATTCATAAAATCATCATTTAAGCCATAAATCACTTTTTCTCAATTCACTTCACTTTGAAAACAAATTTTAGTTCTTTTCAGCCTTGGCTTTAAAAATCTCATTTCTCAAATCATCTCAGGCTCATAAGCCACTTTTACTCACAAAGTAAGTTCCCTTTTTTAAAAACAGAGCCACTCCTGGCATCCAATTTCCAAAACTTCCAAAACCATAGCAATTAAAGATTTATTTTGAAATATTCAAAATCATCCATCCAACAATGGGATTTTATAACAAAAGTCCCTCGGTAGAGTCTCAAGTCTTTAGGGGAGAATAACATAACTCACTTCCCTCAAATTCACTTAAAATCTTTAAAACCTTAGCTTCCTGATTTGAGTAACAAAAATAGGATCTAAGCCAAACCAAGTTATGTAATCAATTACTCTTTTCAAGCCATTTCCTTTACTTAAAAAAAACCAGCTTCAGCCCCATGATGAATTCTAAAGTGTTTCAAACTGCTTAAAAATTGGTTTAGTCTTGCAAAAATTCAGAATTCAAAGAGTACTTAAAACCTTTCCCAAAACAGTTTAAAATGAAACTTGTCAATAGACGTTCAGGTTCTTTCAAAGTCACTAAACTCCTCCAATTGAAACTCTCAAGTCAAATTCAAAGACATAACCCTTTTCACATTTAAAATAGCCTTAAAACATAAGTTTCATATAAATAACTTGCTCTTAAAAGAAATACAATACTTTTCATAAGAAATAAGACTAAATCACAATTTCCTATTTAATAATTCATTTCAAAAGCATAAATCATCCCTTTCTTAATAATTCAAATAAAATAATAGGAGTCTTTAACTCATAACTTTTCCAGATAACATTTCAATAAAGTCCCAGATTCTACCGGAATTTCGGCAGCACCTCCCTTAAAACTTGGACTTTGCCATCCGGTTCGGGTCCCAGCTAAAACGTTTCACATCCCAAACGCGTCATAGGGACCTTCTCTCTTAACCCAAAATCACCGACAATCGCAACCTCAGCTCCAAGCCACTTTCGCAGTAACCACAGCAACTCTAATCGCGACATACAACAACTGAAACTCAATCTGATAGTAATTAACGCCGCAAAACCTTAGTGTATGATAATAGAGCAGTAACTAGAGGGCTTTCAGATCAAAATGCTTACCGAACGAAGAAGGAACGGCTGAACCAAAACAGCGGCGGTCTCCGAACCGGTTCAGCGGCAACCCAGCAACTGCCTCAAGCGGCAGCGGTGACGAATTCCGATCACGACAACTGAAACCAACATGCAGTGACTATAGCATTCTCGGAATTCAAAAGGACAAAGGCTAATGGCAAGACCCTTACCGGCAGAATTTTTCAGCGACGGCAGTGGCGTTCTCCGACGGCCAAGCACGGCGGTGCGACTCAACACAGAACTAGACAGAGTAGCGGCAGCCTCCAACAACTCCGGTGAGCTTCCTCACCGACGGTGATGGCCGGAGCTTCGGTGGTGCTAACGGCGGCTTGACGACAGAAGGAACGGCGGCGTTAGCTTTCGCACAGCACGGCGGTGGAGGGCATCAGCGGCGGTGAAAGGGCAGCGGAGGACCCACGACGGCAGAGGCACGGCTGCAGAATAGGAACCCCCTTTCGTCGATATCTCTCTCTCTCCTATTCGAGCTCCTCTCTCCGGCCCTCCAGGGATGATGATGACTTGGGCTCTGTGGTGAGGATGACGACGGTGCACCCACAACAACGACAGCGACGAGTTGGTCGGCGACGAGGAGAGCGGGGAAGTTCCCGCACTCGGCCTCTGATCCACTCTCTCTCCTTCGCGCGCCTCTCCTTCCTGCGCGGTCTCCTCGGCGCTGGTGCAACGGCGACATGACGCGACGGTGGTGGTGGACCCTGACACGCCGGCGTGGTCTCCTCCCTCCTCTTCTCTTCTTCTCCTTCAGCCAACAGTGCTTCGTGGGTGTGTGTTGCTATTACTGGGTCCTTGGGGGAGGGTTTCAGTGGCGGCTACTAGGGTTAGAGGGGAGTAGGGTTTAGGTAAAAATTTAGATTTATGGGTAGTTTTGTAATTTCAAATAAAAGTAGGGATAATATAGTAATTAGAAATAAATTTTAATCCAACAATAATATTGTATAAAAGTACTATTTGCTCAAAAATTTTACAAATTATTTTCAATAAAGTGTTCAAATCCAAAAATTAGAAATAATATAATTAATTTTTTTATTTTCCAAAACAGCAGTATCAATATTTAAAATATTAATTATTTAATCCAAATCATATAAAATTATTATTATTTCATAACTACCAACTTTATAATTTAAATATAGAAAATAATCCAATAATTGTAAAATTGGATAATAACCTTGATTTATTTCAAATTCAATTAATCAAAACTTGCTTTAATTATCTTTAATAAAATAATATCTGAAATTAAAACTATAGATAACCATATGATTTGAACTTTAATCATAATAAGACTTTTCAAAAGTTCTGGGTCTTACATAAAGCACCCAAATAAATCTTGGAATCCTGCTAGTTGAACCTTGCACCACTCATGCCTTGAATTCCTTTGGCAACCAACACCCATGTCTTCATTGTTGAGCATTCCAAGAAGGATCTTAAGTTGGTAAACCATTTCCAAGATGGCAAAGTGATGTGGGCCTGTGAAGCTCATTGAGGATATTATTACCCACTCAAATTGCCCTTGGAATGGAATTTCTCTTGTAGACTCTACTTCTTGATTGTCAATCCCTTCCTCACCAACCTCTTCCCACTCTTCCCCATCACTTAAGTCATATTTTTGAGGTTATGTGAAATCCACATCAACCTCCTCTCCATATCCAATGGGGGAAGTTCATCAAGATTATTGAGAGGATTGATCAATGTGGACAAAAAATCATCAATGATGGAATCCACATCTTGGTTAATCTCCCACAATTCTCTGTTTACCTCTTCCGGTGCACTCATCTCACCTTCCTCCTCCTCTAGTTGCGGTTCAAACTTTAACTTCACTTCTTCTATATTAGGCTCCATGTTCTCCTCTTCACTACATTCTTGAGTTGATCCTCCACATTCTTCAAGGGAAATGTATTGATTGCTTGAGCTTAGTAAGGCTAAGTGGTTTACCGCTTCGGCTATAGTAGCCATGAATTCCTCTTGCTTCTTTCGGAACCCTTCTTGCTCTTGGAGAAAGGCTTGAAGGTCTTGTTGTTCTTGGGGCAAGGGTTGGAGAACTTCACATTTTGGTGAAAAAGAAGGTTCAATGGTTGGGAGAAAGGTTATATGGTTGGAAGGTGTGTTATGTGGGTGAGTATATTGAGGTGGTGTATAACGAGGTGATGGTTCATGTGGTTGGTGACAAAGTGTATAAATATTTTGATTCCATGGAGGTGGATGGTGTGGTGCTTGAAGATTTGGTGGTTGAGGGTTGTGTAGGGGGTACCGTTCATACCTTTGGGTTTGGTATGCACATTGGGGAGGGTTTAGCTCGTTGTAGCATGGGGGAGGTGGTTACCATGAGTGTGGCTCATATGCAATTGGTTCCTCCCTCAATTGATTCTCTCACTCCATGATACAATCCTAATTTGAAGTCATCATACCCTACAATATAATCACAACCAAGCTCCAAGCAACAAGGGTGATATCTCATAGAAAAAGTAGAAAATAAAAGCAAAAGACATCAACAAACAAGAAAAATAAACACCTAACTATTAACAAAAACAACCAAATAACACAAAAGTAGGCTATTTACACTATTGACATATTTACAACAACAAAAAATATGACACCAATTGCATTCCCCAGTAACGGCGCCAAAAACTTGATGCGTTGAGAATTGCACCGGTTTGGATTTTTTTCCACTTAAAATAACTTCCGTTGCAAGTATAGACCAAACCAGCAACCAACTCCCACCATCAAAGTTTAATTTCAAATAAAAATATAACCAAGAGTAATTGAACCTTGGGTCGTCTCCCTCGGACAATGCAATTAAGATGTCACACTCTTGGTTGTGAGGAGAAAGGGGGGTTTTTGAAGTATAAGAACGAAAGATTAAAAGAACTAAGAAATAAAAGAACTAACAAATGATAAAAAAATGGATATTAATGCAAATTAAAAGAAAGCAAGATCAAAACTTAGTGAAAATTCTATAAATGCAAAAAGAGCCTTGACTTGGGAATGAGAATTAAGGAATCCTATCATCGTCATAACCACAACTATGGCAATTATGATGAGTCAATCTCACTTCGTCAACCCCTAACATCGAGGAGTAAGTCAAGCAAGCATAATTGACCTTAATCCATAAGTCCTAGCTAACTTACTAATTTCTTAGTAAAAAGCTTGCGTCAATGGAAACAAGAGCTAACTAACTACCCAAGAATTATCACTAAATGTCGGACATTATAACTCTAGTATCCTAGGAACTCATTTCCCAAGCCAAGGTGTGAAAAGCTACTCAAAATTATCAAGTGGCATTTTCACAAATACTTGGTGGGCATAAAACCAAAACATAGGAAATTGCAAAGGAAAATAAAAACTATAACCAAAATTTCAAGAAACCAAAATTGCATATATTAACAAAGTAACTTGAACCATAAGAACATAAGAGTAAATATGATGTAATTAAAGAGTACTTACAAAAGTGATAAACAAAATCCAAGATCAAACTTGAAACTATAAAATGCTACAATGAACCCTAATTGAAAATACTAAGAGAGAATTTTCTACACTATACTACTCTTACTCCTAATTATCAGCTTCAGCACACTTAAAATTGGGCCAAGAAGTCCTCAAAATGGCGAGCCACGTGCTTCATTAATAAAGTCATGCGCTGGGACCATTGCATATGCACAGATGTGTGCGTATGCACACTTGCTAATTTTTGCACTTGTGTGTACGCACAGAAGGTTGTGCGTACGCACAGAAGGTTGTGTGTATGCACAATTGACTGTGTGCTTCTGCTTTGTTTTCTTCATGTGTTCTCCCTTCTTGCATGCTTCCTTCCACTTTTGCCTAGTCATTTTTTCCTATTGGACCTGAAATCACTCACAAAAATATCACAGCATTGAATGGAATAAAAGTAGAATTAAATTGCTCAATTTAAGCACAAAAATCCATGTTTTCACATTTAGGTTCAATTTAGGGATAAAACACAAAAGTATGCTATTTTAATGGATAAGTGTAGGTTTATACGATGGAATCCATCTAATTCAAGCAAAAAGTTATCATCAATATGGACTCATCAGTCCCACTCAAAATTATGGTCAGGATTGGGAGGTATAAGCTTGGAAAGTTGCCTAGTTTGATTATGCAGCAGCAGAAAATCAGCTTTAAAGTAAGAAACTTCAAAAATATATATCTTCTGATCCAACCATTAAAATTTAACCAAATTTTTTAGGATTCATATACACATCACAAATATTCAAGGAAAACTAATTCCATTCAATTGTGATGGTTAGATCGTTCCCAAAAATCGTCCGAAACTGCTGCCAGAAAATAAGATTATGCAGAATTTTGGCAAACTCAGTTCCTTCTTTTTTTGTTTCCACATACTTCAAGCAATTCAAGTCCATCTCAATACAAAACCTCACATTTTCACCCTTTTTATTCTCACTTCAAGCATACCATAATCAATATAATATACTTCATTATTCATCAAGCTATCATCTTCATAATTCATTATTATCAACAATCACCAAATTCATAATCATCAACCCATTCTCAAGATAATTCAATGGTTTCATAAAGGTTACTAACTCATAACATATATACATGTTTCAACCTATCTTATGGTCATCTAGCCTATATTTTCACACGACATTATATTTTAATTACGAAAAATCGAAACTATACCCTGGCCGATTCCTCCCTAAGCCAGAAGTACCTCAATTTCACCGTTTACTTAAGATTTCACTTCACCGCAATTGTGCAATCACAAGTTCCCAGCCTCCAAGCTCAAACTCA
The DNA here is from genome assembly GCF_000816755.2 of Arachis ipaensis. Classification (NCBI taxonomy): domain Eukaryota; kingdom Viridiplantae; phylum Streptophyta; class Magnoliopsida; order Fabales; family Fabaceae; genus Arachis; species Arachis ipaensis. Next base: position 44,492,666 of record NC_029791.2, on the reverse strand, counting down.
AGCTTCCAATTCACATATATACAATCTAATTCCACACAAACATCACAAAAATCAATATAGAGTTTTCTAATTTAACAATTTCACAAGGGTTAGAGGTTTCTTACCTCACCAACAGAAGTTTGGGACAAAGCCCAGTGATTCCTCACCACTTGAACACACGTAACATCATTAAATCACAAAATCTCAAAACCCAAGAACCTAATATTTACGAATTTAAGGAGAGAGTGACTGTGAGAGAAATAGCTAATTCCTTACAAATTTTTGGATGGGTTTTGTAGAGGATTCTGAGACGAATGCGTGGCCACTGACGGCTTGTCAATCGGAGCTCCGGATTGAAAGTTACAAAGATTTGAAATTTGGGTAAGGTTAGGGTTCTTGTTTTGTTTCCTTCCCCCAACAACCAGTGTGTTTAGCATGAATGACGAGAGAGAATACTAAAATCCTTTATATGTTGGTGATGTGGGTTGAGCCCTTGGGCCCAGTTCGACTAGTTCGGCTCGTTTGGCCCAATCTTGGGCCAAATTCTTTAAAATTAGTCTCAAAATTTATATAAATTTAATTTTTTAATTTTTTATTAATGATTAATTTATTAGCTAATTATTTTCATTAGTTACTCGGGATTTACACATGGCACTGCCGCGTACACAAGATTTAAATAATGACAGTGCCAAGTACGCATGCATCTGTCCACGTTTGCAAAAGTATTGGGCAAAGCCCAATACTCGCGTTGTGACACCCTTGTGTACGCACGCTTATCAGTTTTCTTAAAAAGCTGTTTTGTTGCAGAATTCTACTTTTCATTCCAAACTTCAAACGCGCATAACGTTTTCGTCAAAAATTATTTTCTGTCCGTTCCTCGAACATTATAATCTCTACAGGCCCAATTTTCATTTGAAATAATTTTCACCAAATTTGGGGGTCCGAAAATCAAGTTATGGCTCGTTGAAGTTGGTTAAGAATAGGTTTACACCGAAATCTGCCAAATCCTCCAGTTTTCAAAACTCTCAATCCAAAACCAAACCAATCACACAAAAATCAATACCAATACTCATAAACATTATCACATGCTCTTCGATCACTTCATAATCATTCCAACACCTAAGTTCTTCAATTCATTCAAACATTTCAACTCATAATTCCACTAATTCCAACAATTATTATCAATCATTATCACATCAACAACTATCATTCACATAGCATCATAATAAAGTTTCATCATACAACTCATTTCACCCTCAATCAACATACAAACTCAATTCTCAATAAAATCAACAATTCACACAATTCAACCAATCTTACGGATAACTAGCCTATGTTTCACACAACCTTATTTACTATCTACAAGAAACCGAAATCATACCTTGGCTGATTTTTCCCAAGCTCAAAATACCACCAAAATATTTTCTTCACAAGCCTCCAAGTCTCCAACTAAATCAATAAGTTTTAGCCACTAAAATTTTATTCCAGGTACTCCAATTCACCATTTTAACTCCAATCAATGAGAAATTGAATTTAGTTCATACAATTTACCACAAATCAACACTATGGTTCACAAATTCAACAAACTACATGGGTTTAATGATTCCTTACCTTATCCAATGATGCTTGGGATAAAACCTAACAATCACCCAATGCTAGATTGCACCTAAACCACCAAAATCATGCAAATCTCTCAATATCCAAACCAAAAATGTAAAAATAAAAGGAATGGAGAATGGGAAAAGAAATTTAGAGATCCTTACGACTTTGTTCAAATAGAATTGAAGGGCTCGGCGAGATGATTGCATGACCATAAACGGTGCGGCGATCGGAGCTCCTAATCAAAAGTTATGATGAATTGAAATTTGAAGTAAATAGAGGTTTAGGTTTTTGTTCTCTTCTTCTTTTTCTCAGTGTGTTTCACACTGAATGAAGGGGAGAGTGGCTGATGGAGGCTTATATGGGTTGGGCCTGGTTTAACCGATTTAGCCCGTTGGCCTAATTTCGGACCAAAATCTTTAAGATTAGTGTCTTTATTCGTATCCTAAATATTTTTACTTTTTCAAATTAAAAAAATTAATTTCTTAATCCCTTGGCTCATATTTAATTTATTAGTTAATTATTTATTAATTAACTGTGGTTTACATCCCTCCCAGTTAAAAGTATAAAGTAAATGACTTCAAGGATCATACAAGTTTAAGAGGAGTCACATAATATAAATCGAACTTGAGTTTTTGAAAATTCTTGATTCCCAATATCACAAGATTCAATAAGATAAGAGAACAAGCAAAGTTTAAGTTAACCCTATTTTCTTTTCAATAAGATTTAATAAGATTCAATATCACATAATATATTTCATTAAGTTAACCCTATTTTCTTTTCTTTTTGCTTCAGAACAAGAAAAGTTTAAGTTTGGTGTTGTGATGTATTTGCATCTTTAGTAGTTTTTCTTGCATTCTTTTTATACATAAAGTTAATTACAGTTTTTTCATCTAAACTGATTGATTTGGGAGTTTTCTATTGTTAACACGTTTTCTGAGTACTTTCAAGAAAATATAAGTCAGAATAAGAAAACTAAAAGGCAAAGAAAGCACCATCCAAGGCATAGGAGCTCGAATGCAACACCTAGCCATTGGTGTGCAATGCTTCCCAAGAAGTAGAGAAGCTGGCGTGCAATGCATAACCATTGGCGTGAAACACCTCCCAAGAAGCAGACAAGCAGGCATACAACGCCTTCAACAGACAAAGAGCTGGCGTGCAATGCCAAGAGGCGGCGTGCAACGCCTTCGAAGAGCTAAGAAAAAAGGCGTGCAATACCAAGATGTAGCATTTAATGCCATAAAGCCAAGCCAAGAGGTAGCGTGCAATGCCTTCGAAGAGAGCTAAGCTAGCGTGTAACGCCATGAAACCATGCTAGAAGTTGGCGTGCAAAGAGAAGGGCATGTAACGCCTTCAAAGCCCATGACCAACTTCAAAGCCCAAGTTAAACGCCACAATGCCAAGTGCAACGCCAATCAAGGCCCACTCCTGAAAATTGCAATTTCGGTCAAGATTAAGAAAGATTCTGTTAAAGATAAGATTTGATTTTATTCTAATTTAGTTTTAGTTTTAGTTAGGATTTGAATTATTATTATTATTAGTTATCTTATTCTCCCTACATATAAGATAATATTTAGGTTTTGAATTTGAATTTTAGGTAGATTTGGGATATAAATAAGTGAAGATGGTTCATAGAGAAGGGAATTCTAGGTTGGCATAGTTTTCATCTTTTGTTTTCATCTTTCTCCAAGAGTAAGTAATTCCTTTTTGTTAAGGGTTAGGAGCTCTGTTTACTTTTTTATGGATTATTAATCTAAATATTTTATTTTATTTTGAATTTATGCATTGATCTAGAGGTTAGAAGTATTGGAAAATATTCTAATTTTGTTTTGAATTCTGTTATTACTTTGGGAAATTTAATATCGAAATTAGCTTGAAAATGCTTTCTCATGACTTTTTAACTTGACTTGGAATAGTATTTTAAAAAGTGTGCTACATTTTCTTTCTCATAAATTTCAACTGTTTGGGACTGGTTTTGAATATGTGACATATAATTTGAACTAGAACTACCTTTGAATATTATTTGAAATTAAATCAGAATTGTGCTAAACCTCTTTTCTTAATTGGTTGACCAAGGGAATTGGCCATTGATTAGTTAAGGATAAATTGAATTGCCAAGAAATTGGAATTCAATTATATTTGATTTATCATGAAAAGATCTTTGTATGCATCAAAATAGATAAACATGAGAATTAATCTTTCTGGAAAATAAACATCTCCGAACCCCTTAACATCCTTCATCACTGCCTCCATAATCATTCAAGCATTCAAGACTCATTCAAGGCCCATAATCATTCAACGTTCCAAGAAAGACACGATTCCAACCCTTAATAATCCAGGTTCAATTGATATAATTAGTTATTCAATAAGATTTTCGCTTGGTCAATCCCTTAATCTTTGAGAGAATGATATCCACTTACCATGGTATTACTTGATGTGATTTGATGAACTTCCCAATATCCGAGCGAATTCAATTTTTGCTCATCAATTTACATGTCAAATTTGTTATTGATTTTGAAACAAATTTAAGTTTTTGTGTTAAAAAATTCTGTTACAAAATATTACTTTGTTTTGTAGTAATTTCATTTTTCATTACAAAAACTTTTTGTAACAAGACATACTACAACAACTCTGTAACATTTTAATTTTGTTACAAAATCATTTCGTAACAAAATTCGTAGTTTTTGTAATAATTTTATTGTTACAATTGCTATTTTTCTTGTAGTGAGTGGTTACAGTGATTATGATATTTTAAAAAATATGCTAAAATTAAAGTAATATTTTGTTATTATTTAACAATGCTTTTTAAAAAGTATTACTAAAATAATTATGACTAAAATGAAATTAAAATATAACTTTAATTTTAACAATACTTACATAACCTCTATAATTACCATAATATATGCATATTAAAATCCATATATATGTGTGTATGTGTGTGTGTATGTGTTAGGGTAAAACACATAAACAAAACAAATGAAAGCCAATATTACATGAATGTCCTAAATACAATGACGTTACATGACTGTCTTGTTTATATTTATATGTAATTTACACCTTCTTAAAGTAAATCGAATCAATAAGATATGAATTAGTATGAAAAGTTGTAAATCGAAATATACGGCTTCGATTTAGTAGGATTAAAACGTTAAAATTAGCTAGCGCATGGTAAATCGAAACAATAGGCTTCGATTTATGCCCATCGTAAATTGAAACAAGTGATTTCGATTTACAGCCCCTAGTAAATCGAATGGAATAGCTTCGATTTATAGGCTACGTACAACATAGTTAAACCAAATGAAGGAGGTTCGATTTACTATACAACTATATATACAATCCGAATTCAATTGTTTCGAATTACACTTCACAATTCCCTCCACCCCAAAATGCAACCTAGAGAAAAAAGTTAGTCAACAGCACCACAAGATTCAAAACTGCGAACATGGAGGATGATCTGGATTGTATCTATCGGTTGGACGGAGTTGCCCATATTGCTGGTGGCATCAATGAAGAGGTTAGTGAATGAATTTTTTTTCAAGATAAATTAGAAATGTTAGTAATATTAAGTCTCTTAAAGTATTTGATTATAAACATTAGTTAAAAACTAGATTTTAAACTACACATGGTGGCTAGAGTAGTGATTTAGTGGTTTGTTAGAATTTTAAAACTACAAATGCTACCTAGAGTAGTGATTATAAATAACTGCTAGAGTAGTGATTAAAAATTTGTTAGGGTTTGTAAGTTTTAAATGTTAGATTAACTAGTGACTAAAAGTTTAGTTAGAATTTAATTTAAGTTAAAAGTGTCAATGATAATAATAATTCAGGATTGTAATATATTTTACATTAAAGTTTTTTTTATTAGAATGCTCCGTGTTAGGTGAATTTAGATTTATTTTGGATTTGATTTTTTTTAATTTGTTAGGGATATGGGTATTGTAAGATAATTTGTTTAGGTTTAGCGTATTTTTCCAAAAGGGCATGCATTATTTTAATGTTCGTTTAGTGAATTATTTTGTTAAATTGTTATGGTTTTTAGAAAATATTTTTTATCGTCATGCAGCCCACTGATGTATCACCAGCATGAGGAGGTAGCATGGCATGCTCCTAGACGATAGGATCATACCATACTTGTAGATGACCGGCTTATACCATCTTTTGAAGCTTAACAACCACTAGTTTAGGTTGGATGAGTGATGAGTCCATATATTACGATATTTTTTAGTTTGATTTGAGTGAATTTCATCACATAACCCCGAATTTATTCATCCAAATAGCATGCTTTTGAGTTTTCTTCCTAAATTGTGCTTAAATGTGAAAACATGCTCTTTTGTGCTTTGTTCTAGTTAATTTTATTCACTTTAATCCCATTTGGTGCCTTGATGTATTTGTTAAGTGATTTCAGGTTTCCAAGGCAAGCATGGGTTGGATAAGTGAGGAGAAGAGCATGCAAAAGGGAAAAACCATGAAGAAATGAGATTTGGAAACTTCTCCATCCTGACCTCTCGGTACTAAATTGATCATAACTTGAGCTATAGAGGTCCAAATAAGGCGGTTCTAGCGGCATTGGAAAGCTAACGTCTGGAGCTTCGATTTGATATATAATTTGCTATAGCAAACATAAGTCTACCTGTGCGTCCGCACAGGTCCCTGCACGTGAGCTCATTAATACAAATTGCTAGGGGCGAATTCTGGGCCTCCAAAACCCAATCCAACTCATTTTCTGAAGCTATTTAAGGCCAAATTGAAGAGGAATGAAGGGGGCAATTAGGTTTAGTTTTTATTATGTTTTCTCTTAGTTTCTAGAGAGAGAAGCTCCCCCCTCTCTCTAGAATTAGGGTTTCTTAATTTATTTTCTTGTAATTTCTATGTTAAATTCTTGTTTCTATTTACTTTTTCTTGTCATTTATTGTTATTGCATCTTTATCTTCTTTATTTCTCTTGTATTCCCTTTATTTTTCCATTTTTATGTTATGAACACTCTATGTTAATTTTACTTTCAATTAATGCAATTTATGTTTCCATGTCATTTATTACTTTCTTGAGTTGTCATTGTCTTTTCCTTGCTTTGGTAGTTTTAGAATTTATTTTAATGCATTTTAATATTATTTTATTCTCATGCACACCAAGTGTTTGATAAAATGCTTGGCTTAATTTTTACTTTATTTTTCTTCACTCTTGGCTTGAAATTGTGGTCTTTGGTGATCCTTGAGTCATTGATGTCCATTCTTGTTTGATACATTAGAGTGAGTTAGTTGATTTGGTTTCCCTTGACTCTATGTGACCCCTTAGTGTTGACATAGGACTTAGGGATTAAAATTAACTATGCATATTTGACTTATCTTCGATGTAAGGTTGACTAAATAGGATTAACTCTTCTTAATCATCATATGTTTGTGGTCAATGACTAGGATAGGTAGCCTTAGCCTTCAATTACTTGCCAAGAGGTTTCTTGCATTTTAAGTTTCCTTTACTTGCACTTTAATTTTACTTGCTTTGACTTTTATTGCTTTTGAACTTTAATTTCTTGCATGTTAAGTTTTCTCACTCTTGGTTGAAAAATTGGATGTTTGGGTGGAATTGAGTTGTGGATGTCCATTCTGCATTGTGTGGGAATAACTAATTGATTTGGTTTCCATTGACGCTAGTCTTTCACTAAGCAATTAGTGAGTAGACTAGGACTTATGGATTGAGATCAATTATGGCTTTTTGACTAATTCTCAAGGAGGATTGACAAGTTTGTATTGCTTCCACACAATTGCCATGTTTGTGGTCCATAACTAGGATAGGAAGCCTAGATTACCCAATTCTTGCCAAGAGTTGCCATTTACATTCCTTGCATTGCCTTTACTTGCTTTCCTTTACTTTCTTGCATGTTCATTTGCTTCATTGTTATTTACATTTCTTGCTTTCATTCCCAATTTCCCATGCTCTCTCTCTCCCTCATAGCTAATAATTCTACACTTCATTGCAACTCCTAGGGAAGATGACCCGGGAGCTAAATACTCTCGGTTTATTTTGTATTGTGACATTATTATTTGATTAAGAGAATTCATTGTTGGTTTGGACTATGCTACCAACGAATTGATTCTTGATTCTAAACCATGCAAGAATTCTCATTGTCAATGAGCCGCAGGTTAGTGCATTTGTGGAGAGGTGACATCCGGAGATGCATACCTTTCATATAACATTCGGGCAGTGCACTTACACTATAGGATGTGGCGTACCAGTTAGGTCTGCTAATCAACAGTGAGTGCGTTAGTGGATGTCTAATGGACTTTAAAAGGTACGTCAAGGGTGGCCGACCTGCATGGGCTTGGTTCGAGTAGCTATTGGGTTTCTTACCTCCTGCGGACTGCATTGACAAGTTCACTGTGAAATGCACTTAGATGCAGGATACATTTAGTGAGCTTCCTCAGAGCGCAGACAAGGATACAATTAGGAGGTATGCGAGAGCGTACATCATAATGCTATTATTAACTCATCACTTCGGTGACAAGTCAAGTACACGTCTTCACATTCGGTGGCTACCGTACGTAGCTAGGCTAAAGGACATGGACAGATATAGTTGGAACTCTCCCCTCACAGTTGTTGTAGCTCCTCGGAACCTACTGGTCCATCTAGGTCACCCGTTCGCACTCCAGAGGAGATGGAGCATGATGGTGATAGAGATGAGGATGAAGTACCTCTGGCCCAGAGACCACAGAGGATCAGGCACTGTCATCGCTGCTTTATAGGATCACATATCTTTTGATTATGGTGTATGCATTATTATTTAGATGGTTGTTATATGTTGTTAGTATATGATGTATGTTATATTATTTAGATGGTTGTTATATATTGTTAGGATACTATCTATGTTTTATTTTGTTTTATGTAACATGAGGGTTTAATGTCTTGTATGGATTATTTCATATTTTGTGTTATGACTGTTTTATAACAAGAGTCGAGAATATACGATATAACTAAAACAAGCTGAGAAAATTCGTTAATACTAACACAGGAATACAAAACACAATAAAACTTACAAGATAATAAAGTAATACAATAAAAACTAACACGAATCAACATAACTGACACGACATTAAACTAAATGAACACAACCCTACACATTACTAGTGGAAGTAGAACCCATGTTGACTCCTCCCTGTGGACACTTTCTCTGAGTGTGGCCAAGCTGTCTGCAGAGTCCATAACGCTTGGGTCGGTTCCGATCAACCTTATCCATGGTAGTTTGGATCCTAATAGTCCTTGGACGCCCTTCAGACGCAAGTCTTTTGGTGAGATTGGGGAAGACAGTGGGACCATCATATGGTGGCCAAAAATCTTCTGGGATCGGAGGGGTGAATCCCATCTAGTAGACATTGAACACCGTGCTAAGGCAATACACTTCATGGACATAGGTTGCCCAACTCAGACGTGAGCATGCACAGCATGCCAAAGCATGGCAACACGGATAATGAAGTGCCTGGAAATGTCTGCAATCACAAGTCTGATCACTCAGGGACACTCTGTAAGACCTAAGTGAAAAGTTATCAGTCAGAATAGTCTCGGCCACAGTAAACTTAGAATTATCCATATCATAAAAAATCACCATGAAACATCTTGATGCCTTCATATTAGGCTCTATTGCCTACATCAAATGCTAAACTGCTGCCAGGTTCCTAACTGTGCCTCTGACTTTCTTCCTTTATGAACAAAGAGCTCGGCCAATCGCCTATAAATGGACTTCACCAACCAACAAACTGGAAGGTTCCTAACACCTTTTAGGATGGAGTTAACACACTCAGAGATGTCAGTTGTCATATGCCCAAACCTCCGACCTTCGTCACGATGCTGTGTCCACTTCTCATACTCATTCCTGTTAGCCCAGTCACACATAGCAGGGCCTTCGGATCGAAGAATGTGAAACCAATAATCAAAATCACCTTAGTCTTAGCGTAAGCTGCATTCACTAACAACCTCCTTGCATCCTTGCCCTTGAAACTCAGGGCAAAATTTGCTACCATGTCTCGGATACAATATAACCAGTAGGCACTAGGTAGAAGCCATCCCCTATCCGAAGTCTCCAATGCATCTTAGATTTCGTTGTGCCTATCCAATATGACTAGAATGTTTGACTAAGGCGTTACGTGCTGCCAAATGTGAGATAGAAAAAATGACCACGAATCTACATTCTCACCCTCTACAAGGGTGGACGCAATGGGAATGAAGTTAGAATTCTGATGAGCGGATAATTTATACGCTTTTTGGTATTGTTTTTACATAATTTTTAGTATGATTTAGTTAGTTTTTAGTATATTTTTATTAGTTTTTAAATAAAATTCACATTTCTGGACTTTACTATGAGTTTGTGTATTTTTCTATAATTTCAGGTATTTTCTGGTTGAAATTGAGGGACTTGAGCAAAAATCAGATTCAGAGGTTGAAGAAGGACTGCAGATGCTGTTGGATTCTGACCTCCCTGTACTTAAAGTGGATTTTCTGGAGCTACAGAACTCGAAATGGCACGCTCTCAATTGCGTTGGAAAGTAGACATCCAGGGCTTTCCAACAATATATAATAGTCCATACTTTACCCAAGTTTAGATGATGCAAACTGTCGTTCAGCGCCAGCTCCCTGCCCTATTCTGGAGTCAAACGCCAGAAATAGGTTGCAAAGTGGAGTTAAACGCCAGAAATAGGTTACAAACTGGCGTTTAACTCCAAGAAAGACCTCTCCATGTGAAAGCTTCAATGCTCAGCCCAAACACACACCAAGTGGGCTCCGGAAGTGGATTTCTGCATCATTTACTTATCTCTGTAACCCTAGTAACTAGTTTTAGCATAAATAGGACTTTTTACTATTGTATTCAGGGATTTTTGGACGTTTAGTTCTGAGATCATGGAGGCTGGCCTCTCGGCCATGCCTAGACCTTGTTCTTATGTATTTTCAACGGTAGATTTTCTACACACCATAGATTAAGGTATGGAGCTCTGCTGTTCCTCGAGTATTAATGCAAAGTACTATTGTTTTTCTATTCAATTCAAGCTTATTCCTATTCTAAGATATTCATTGGCACCCAAGAACATGATGAATGTGATGATTATATGACACTCATCACCATTCTCACTTATGAACACGTTCCTGACAACCACTTCCGTTCTACATGAAGATGAGATAGAATGAGTATCTCTTAGATATCTAATACAGGGGACCGAGTCCGAGATATTAGAGTCTTCGTGGTATAAGTTAGAACCCGTGGACGGCCATTCCTGAGATTCGGAAAGTCTAAACCTTGTCTGTGGTATTCCGAGTAGGATCTGGGAAGGGATGGCTGTGACGAGCTTCAAACTCGCAAGTGCTGGGCGTAGTGACAGACGCAAAAGGATAGTAAATCCTATTCTAGTATGATCGATAACCGACAGATGATTAGCCATGCAGTGACAACGCATTGGACCATTTTCACAGAGAGGACGGGATGTAGCCATTGACAACGGTGATGCCCAACATACAGCTTGCCATGGAAAGGAGTAGGAATGATTGGATGAAGACAGCAGGAAAGCAGAGGTTCAGGAGTAACGAAAGCATCTCTATACGCATATCTGAAATTCTCACCAATGAATTACATAAGTATCTCTATCCTAGTTTATATTTTAATTATGTTTTAATTATCAATTATCTATAACCATTTGAATCCGCCTGACTGAGATTTACAAGGTGACCATAGCTTGCTTCAAGCCGACAATCTCCGTGGGATCGACCCTTACTCACGTAAGGTTTATTACTTGGACGACCCAGTGCACTTGCTGGTTAGTTGTGCGAAGTTGTGACAAAGTGTGATTCACGTTTGAGAGCACCAAGTCTTTGGCGCCATTGTTGATGATCACAATTTCGTGCACCAAGTTTTTGGCGCCGCTGCGGGGGATTGTTCGAGTTTGGACAACTGACGGTTCATCTTATTGCTCAGATTAGGTAATTTTATTTTAATTTTAAGTTTTTGTTTTCATTATTTTTATTTTCGAAAAAAATATAAATAATTTTTCAAAAAAAAAATTTATTCTATGTTCTTCAGAATTTTTAAGAAGGAATTCTGGAATTTCATGAGATATGTTGAAGCCTGGCTGGTTGTAAAGCCATGTCTAAATTCTTTTGGACTGAGGCTTCTTCTTCACGTGCTTGAACTATGTATGCTGAAGCTTGGCTGGCCATTGGCTATGTCTAGTATTTTGGACCGGAGCTTTCACTGAAAGCTTGGCTGGCTAGTAAGCCATGTCTAATTCCTGGACCAGAGTTTTAGATTAACATTGCAAGATTCCTGGAATTCCTATTAAAAATTTTGAAATCCTTATTTTCCTTTTCAAAATAATTTTCGAAAAATAAAAAAAATTTAATAAAATCATAAAACCAAAAAATAATTTTGTGTTTTTTGTTTGAGTCTTGTGTCAATTTTTAAGTTTGGTGTCAAATGCATCTTTTTAATTTCATTAAAATTTTCGAAAACTCATGCATGGTGTTCTTCATAATCTTCAAGTTGTTCTTGATGATTTGCTTTGTTTGATCTTTGCATTTTTATGTTTAGTGTCTTTTCTTGTTTTTCATATGCATTCATGAATTATTAGTGTCTAGAGAATAAAATTTTTTAAGTTTGGTGTCTTGCATATTTTTCTTTTCTTAAAAATTTTTCAAAAATAAGTTCTTGGTGTTCATCTTGACATTCAAAGTGTTCTTGCATGCATTGTGTGTTTTGATTCATAATTTTCATGTTTTGAGTCTTTTTCATGTTTTTATCTTTCATCATTTAAAATTCAAAAAAAAATAAAAAAAAATATCTTTCCCTTTTTCACTCATAAAATTCGAAAATTTGAGTTGACTTTTTCAAAAAAATTTAAAATCTATTTGTTTCTTATAACTCAAATCAAATTTTCAATTTAAAAAATTTCTATCTTTTTCAAATCTTTTTTCAAAAATTAAATCTTTTTTCATTTTCTTTCATAATTTTCGAAAATTTCAAATTGATTTTCAAAAATCTTTTTCTTATTTTTATTTCATATTTTCAAAATTAATGCTAACAATTAATGTGATTGATTCAAAAATTTTAAGTTTGTTACTTGCCTAGTAAGAAAGGTTCAATCTTTAAATTTTAAAATCCTATCTTTTTTATTCTTGTTAGTCAAGTAATCAACTTTAATTTCAAAATCAAATCTTTTTAAATTTCTTTTTCAAATCTTTTTCAAAATAAGTTTCAATCACATCTTTTTCAAAATTAATTTCAAAATCTTTTCTAACTTATTTTTCTAGCTTCTTATCTTTTCAAAATTGATTTTCAAATCTCTTTCCATTAATCTTATCTTTTTGTTTGATTCATATCTTTTTCAAAACTACCTAACTAACTCTCTCTAATTTTCGAAAATCCCTTCCCTCTTTTTCAAAAATTCCTTTTTTATTAACTAATTGTTTTAATTTTTACTTTAATTTAATTTCATTTTTCTTTTTTGTATTTTCGAATTCTAACTTTAAATTTAATTTAAAAACAAAAATATTTTTCTTTTCTTTTCAATGATTTTCGAAAATTCTTCTCCCTCATCTCCTTCTAATTATTTATTTATTTACTGACACTCCTCTTCATCTAAGAATTCGAACCCACTCCTCTCCCCTGTGTTTGGATTCTTATCTTTTCCTTCTTCTATTCTTATCTTCTTCTACTCACATAAAGGAATCTCTATACTGTGACATAGAGGATTCCATATTTTCTTTTTTATTTTCTTCTTTTTCATATGAGCAGGAACAAGGATAAGAACATTCTTGTTGAAGCTGATCCTGAACCTGAAAGAACTCTGAAGAGGAAGCTAAAGCACAACTCTCTAGAGAAAATCTGACAGAAATTTTCGAAAAAGAAGGAGACATGGCCGAAAATAATAACAATTCAAGGAAGATGCTTGGTGACTTTACTGCACCAAATTCTAACTTACATGGAAGAAGCATCTCAATCCCTGCCATTGGAGCAAACAATTTTGAGCTTAAACCTCAATTAGTTTCTCTGATGCAACAGAACTGCAAGTTTCATGGACTTCCGTCAGAAGATCCTTTTCAGTTCTTAACTGAATTCTTGCAGATCTGTGATACTGTTAACACCAATGGGGTTGATCCCGAGGTCTACAGGCTTATGCTTTTCCCATTTGCTGTAAGAGACAAAGCTAGAGTATGGTTGGACTCTCAACCTAAAGATAGCCTGAACTCTTGGGATAAGCTGGTCATGGCTTTCTTAGCCAAGTTCTTTCCTCCTCAAAAGCTTAGCAAGTTTAGAGTGGATGTTCCAACCTTCAAACAGAAAGAAGGTGAATCCCTCTATGAAGCTTGGGAGAGATACAAGGAACTGACCAAAAAGTGTCCCTCTGACATGCTTTCAGAATGAACCATCCTGGATATATTCTATGATGGTCTGTCTAAGCTATCAAAGATGTCACTGAACCATTCTGCAGGTGGATCCATTCACCTAAAGAAAATGCCTACCTTTTCCATCATCCACTCAGCAACAGACAAAGAATTCTGAGCAGAATCTATTTAGCTTAGAAAATATAGTCTCTAATCTATCTAAGGCCACTCTAAGTTTCATGAATGAAACTAGGTCCTCCATTAGAAATTTGGAGGCACAAGTGGGCCAGCTGAGTAAAAGGGTCACTGAAACTCCTCCTAGTACTCTCCCAAGCAATACAGAAGAAAATCCAAAGAGAGAGTGCAAGGCCATTGATTTGACCATCATTGCCGAACCCAGAGAGGAGGAGGAGGACGTGAATCCCAGTGAGGAAGACCTCCTGGGACGTTTAGTAACCAATAAGGAGTATCCCTTTGAGAAACCCAAGAAATCTGAGGCTCATCTAGAGACCATAGAGATTCTATTAAACCTTCTTCTGCCCTTCATGAACTCTGATGAGTATTCTTCTTCTGAAGAGAATGAAGGCGTTACTGAAGAGCAAGTTGCTAAGTACCTTGGTGCAATCATGAAGTTGAATGCCAAATTATTTGGTAATGAGACTTGGGAAGATAAACCTCCCTTGCTCACCAATGAACTGAATGCATTGGATAGGCAGAAATTACCTCAAAAGAAACATGATCCTGGTAAATTCCTAATTCTCTGTAACATAGGCACATTGACCTTTGAGAAGGCTCTGTGTGACCTGGGGTCAGGAATAAACTTAATGCCAATCTCTATAATGGAGAAACTTGGGATCTTTGAGGTGCAAGCTGCCAGAATCTCATTAGAGATAGCGGACAACTCAAGAAAACAGGCTTATAGATTAGTAGAGGACGTGTTAGTGAAGTTTGAAGGCCTTTACATCCCTGATGATTTCATAATCCTAGACACTGGGAAGGATGAGGATGAATCCATCATCCTTGAAAGACCCTTCCTAGCCACAGCAAGAGCTGTGATTGATGTGGACAGAGGAGAATTGATCCTTCAACTGAATGAGGACAACCTTGTGTTTAAAACTCAAGGATCTCCTTCTGTAACCATGGAGAGGAAGCATGAAAAGCTTCTCTCACTGCAGAGTCAACCAAAGCCCCCACAGTCAAACTTTAAGTTTGGTGTTGGGAGGCCACAACCAAAATCTAAGTTTGGTGTTGAACCCCCACATTCAAACTCTAAGTTTGGTGTTGGGAGGTTCCAACAATGCTCTGAACATCTGTAAGGCTCCATGAGAGCTCACTGTCAAGCTATTGACATTAAAGAAGTGCTTGTTGGGAGGCAACCCAATGTTATTTAATTATATCTATTTTATTTCTATTTCGTGTTTTATTAGGTTGATGATCATGTGGAGTCACAAAAACTACAAAAAATAAAAAACAAAATAAAAACAGCATAAAAAAACAAGCATCTTTCTGGCGTTTAACGCCAGAAACAAGCACCAACACTACAACATTTTGGGTCTATGGCCACGGTTTTTTTGGTCACGGTAAAAAACCATGACCATAGACCCTTTATGGTCACGGTTTTTTAGGGTGACTGATGAGCAGATATTTTATACGCTTTTTGGGGATAATTTCATATAGTTTTGAGTATGTTTTAGTTAGTTTTTAGTTTATTTCCAGTAGTTTTTAGGAAAAATTCATGTTTCTGGACTTTACTATGAGTTGTGTGTTTTTCTATAATTTTAGGTATTTTTCTGGCTGAAATTGAAGGAGCTGAGCAAAAATCTGATTCAGGCTGAAAAAGGACTGCTGATGCTGTTGGATTCTGACCTCCCTGCACTCAAAGTGGATTTTCTGGAGCTACAGTTACAACCACAGAAAAGGAATTACTTGCAGTGGTTTACGCCATTGACAAGTTCAGATCCTACTTAGTAGGATCAAAGGTGATTGTGTACACTGACCATGCTGCTCTTAAGTATCTACTCACAAAGCAGGATTCAAAACCCAGGCTCATCAGATGGGTATTGCTTCTGCAAGAGTTTGATATAGAAATAAGAGACAGAAAAGGGATAGAGAACCAAGTAGCTGATCACCTGTCCCGGATAGAGCCAGTGGAAGGGACGTCCCTCCCCTTCCTTGAGATCTCTGAGACATTCCCGGATGAGCATCTATTTGCCATTCAGGAAGCACCATGGTTTGCCGATATTGCAAACTATAAAGCTGCAAGGTTCATACCCAAGGAGTACAATAGAATACAAAAAAAGAAACTAATTACTGATGCAAAGTACTACTTATGGGATGAACCCTATCTCTTTAAGAGATGTGCAGACGGAATTATCCGTAGGTGTGTCCCCAGAGAGGAAGCACAGAGAATCATATGGCATTGCCATGGATCTCAATATGGAGGCCATTTCGGAGGTGAGCGAACAGCCACCAAGGTTCTCCAATGTGGCTTCTATTGGCCCACACTCTATAAAGATTCCCGAGAGTTTGTACGTAATTGTGACAGTTGCCAAAGAGCTGGTAATCTGCCTCATGGTTACGCCATGCCTCAACAAGGAATCTTGGAAATAGAGTTGTTTGATGTATGGGGAATTGACTTCATGGGACCTTTCCCACAATCATACTCAAACACTTATATTCTGGTGGCAGTTGACTATGTATCAAAATGGGTTGAGGCTATCGCCACACCTTCCAATGATACTAAAACAGTGCTGAAATTCCTCCAGAAACATATCTTTAGCAGGTTTGGTGTCCCTAGAGTGTTAATCAGCGATGGGGGCACTCACTTCTGCAATAAACAGCTTTACTCTGCCATGGTTCGGTATGGAATTCGCCACAAAGTGGCCACACCATATCATCCACAAACCAATGGGCAAGCTGAAGTCTCTAATAGAGAATTAAAGAGAATCCTGGAACGGACAGTAAGTATCCGTAGAAAGGATTGGGCAAGGAGCTTGGATGATGCTCTGTGGGCTTACAGAACAGCATTCAAGACCCCTATAGGGACCTCTCCATACCAACTCGTGTATGGTAAGGCATGCCACTTGCCCGTGGAACTGGAACATAAGGCCTACTGGGCAACCAGATTCCTAAACTTAGATGACAAATTAGCAGGAGAAAAACGATTGCTCCAACTAAATGAGCTAGAGGAATTCAGATTCACAGCTTTCGAAAATACCAAGCTTTATAAAGAAAAATAAAAAAAATGGCATGACAAAAA
>NC_029791.2:44470685-44471719 GCF_000816755.2 Arachis ipaensis | reverse complement strand
ATGAATGAAGAGGTTAAAACAGTAACTGCTGAATTCAGTACTGTAAAACAAGCTGCTGAATTCAATCAGTAATTAGATTTTCTAACAAAGCAGCTAGCTGAATTCAAAGACAGGTTACAGGAGACAAGGATAGCTAATATACATATGGAAGAACAGTTTAAGCAAAGAAAGCAGCAGCTACCAAAGCAAATAGCAGAAGAATGCCAAGCAGTTCAATTAAGAAGTGGGAAAACATTAAATACCCCACCTCAAGGCATCAAAAATTCAAGAAATAAGCAAACCACCAAAGATTCCCCTGAGGACAGTAAGAGCCCAAGGAAAAATAATTCTGGCCACTCAGCTGGTGGATCTATCCATATGAGAAAGACAATCGAAGAGGCTCAAGAGCTCATTGATACAGTTGCCAGGAATCAGCATCTGTATCTAAGCAGCAACCCTTCCATGAATGAAGAGGTTAAAACAGTAACTGCTGAATTCAGTACTGTAAAACAAGCTGCTGAATTCAATCAGCAATTAGATTTTCTAACAAAGCAGCTAGCTGAATTCAAAGACAGGTTACAGGAGACAAGGATAGCTAATATACATATGGAAGAACAGTTTAAGCAAAGAAAGCAGCAGCTACCAAAGCAAATAGCAGAAGAATGCCAAGCAGTTCAATTAAGAAGTGGGAAAACATTAAATACCCCACCTCAAGGCATCAAAAATTCAAGAAATAAGCAAACCACCAAAGATTCCCCTGAGGACAGTAAGAGCCCAAGGAAAAATAATTCTGGCACTAAAACGCCAGAAAATGGGTGGAAGGCTGGCGCTGAACGCCCAAACCATGCCCAAAACTGGCGTTCAGCGCCAGAAACAAGGCAGGATTGGCGTTCAACGCCAGAAATGGGCAAGAATCTGGCGTTGAACGCCCAACAGGGGCACATTTCTGGCGTTCAGGCGCCAGGAACAGACAGTGAGTTGGCGTCTAACGTCACTCCAGCTTCTAACTCTGGTACGCAATTGCCAGTGAGGGATCAGACACACACAAGTGCTGA
>NC_029791.2:44464300-44470399 GCF_000816755.2 Arachis ipaensis | reverse complement strand
TTTAAAAATTTTAATAATTAAAAACTAATAATAATTTATTTATATAATTTATTTTAAATATTAAAATTTTAAATTTAATTTTATAAATAAAAAATTAAGTTGAATACTATTAATTTTAAATTAAAAAAAGATTTAAAACTTAATAACATAAAAAATAATTTAATAACTTAATAATGGAAGTGTTATATAATTAAATTTAAGAAATTTCTATTATGAATAAATTATGGTTTATTTATTAAATTGAGTTTTTAGAGTTAGAGATTAATTTATTAAGAATAATTAAATAGAAAAATAATGAAAGGTCATATAATTTAATTTAGGTAATTGATATTTTGAATTTAACCATATTTTATAAAATGTAGTTAGTATGTTTACTTTATAATTTAAATTAAAAATAATTATTTGAACTCAATAATATCTTGATAAATAAAATTTTGTGCATTTTAAAAGCAATCTTTATAGTATTATATTTAATTTCTGAATTATTATTTTATCTCAAATATTTTATAAAATTATTATATTACTTGTATATATTTTTCTCTAATCCTAAAATTTCTAATAAAAACCCTAATATCTCCAAATTTCCCCATTTGTACCCTAAACCTACGAATACACATATACAGAAGAAAAGAAAGGGGGAAGAAACGAGAAACAGGGGAAGCTTGAAGGCGATGAGGGAGAAAGGAAGAGAGGGAGGAGGAAGGAATGGCGCCGGTTGAGACCTCACCGCCGTCGCCGTTGCCATCGTTGCACGAGAAGGGAGAGGCTCGCAGTGGATGAGTCGAGAGAGAACCTGACGCGAAGAGAGGACGACGCATGAGAGGGAGACAGAGGTCGCGATGGAGCTGTCCCGCCGCCTACGCCGCGCCCTACCACCGTCGCCGAGCTTTCATAGCCGCCGTGTTTCACCGCCGTTTTGGGTGTCTCCACCACCAAACCTTGGTCAATGCTACTGCCACTGTACGCGAGAGGAAGAGGAGTGATGAGATAGAACACGATTGAGGGAGAGAAAGGGGGTTGTCGTCGCCGCCGGAATTCTTGGGTGCCGCCGTTCATACCTGTCATTTCTCGAGCTCGCCGTCGCTGCGTCTTCAAGGAAAGGGTCTCTCTGGAAGAACTTCCTTCCGCCATTTCCTCCTTGACTCACCTCATGACATTGCCAACCTCTGTAGTCTTAAGGCAGGTTGCTAACTTTTTACTATTTTGCTTCTTGTTCATTGCATACTTATCACATCTTAGATCCTACAATAAAATGGAGTTCTACAATTAATATCAGATTCATCAAAGTACTGAATACTTTAGTCACTTAACAGTGGTTTTGGATTTAAGTTCCGAGTTTGAAAAATTTGGTGGTCCAATTTTGACAATAAGACAAGAGTTATTGATTTTGTTATCATTTAGCTATTTTATTAATGATTTTGTTGAAATTATTGCCTTCAATTTAAATCGTTAGTACACAATTACACAATTTGATGCAAAAGTTTTCCAGCTTCCTCACTTTTTGATTTACTGCTCTTCTTCTTCTAGGTCCATTTGTTCTACATAGTGTGCTAGCTCCAGTACTGGGCCTACCACTTAACCCAAAAGCAGCTGCAGAAGCAGAGAAAATTTTGATATAGGTGGGTTAAATTAAATTAAAAAGAAATTAAATTAAATTTACAACTTAAAGCATATTGCCAGGTTGTTTTAATGATGCATGTGCTTTGAACTTTGAATTTTTAATGACTTAATAAGGACCAAGTGTGTGAATTCTTTTACTGTGATTGGCAGTAAAAGATTAGAGAGTGCATGGTTAAATTTTATTTTTAGTCTTATAAATTTCACCTTCAATGTATGCTTCATCGGGATATGCTGTGATTGACAGTTTAAAAAGGAATAAAAACATAAAATGAGTCCAAACTAAGGTCCCCTCTATTACGGTTTGAATGGTTAAATTTTGTAATGGAATGGTTCATAATGAAATTGATTCATTCTATTTCATCCCACTAAAATTCTGAATCTTTTGTTCTCAGTTCGCAAAATTTGGCATGAGCTTTTTATGATTCTTATGTTAGACTTAGAACGCTTTCTGCCTCCTTTTACTGAGAAATAATAAACTTCATTTTACAATTTTAATTAATCAATAATGCCACCTTAGCTTGTTAATTATATATGCTACATACTATTTAATTACCGCCACTTCTATTAGTAGTTGTATAATATTAGTTTGCATTGAGTTGAAGCTTGCCTAAAATCAAGTTCCTATGAGCATACGTGATGGAAATTTGTGCAAATCAAAGTGGCCATATAGCCTTAAGTTTTGAATGAATAAAATTAAATGTAATGATGATTAGAGAGTGCATGTTAGAGACAAGTGCCTTGTAGCTACTCATATTAATTATCCTAGGAAAACTGCCTTGCAAAATGTTAGTTTGTCTCGTGATACTTCATTTTAATTTGACAGGTTTTGGTAGAGCAAAAGTCGTTTACAAGGGTTATCATACTGAACAGGACAAGACAATTGAATGCCCTCTCTTTTTATATGGTACAGTAATCCACTATGATATTGCACAATGCATTATCATCTGAAATTAAACACTTATTTATAGGACAATAACTTGCTGAAATGCTTTTTCTGATAAATGGTTTTCACTCAAATGTTACTAGAAACACTTGAACCTTTGAGCTGAGCTTTCTTTTTAAAATTATCATCTTTGATTGTTAAATTTTTGTATAGACTTGTAAGTTATAATTTTTTCTAACCTTTTATCAATTAATTTGATGTGGCAGAATGGGGATTCCAGCCATGTTTTGAGGATCTTTGACGAGGCGGCACAAGCTATGCAATCGGTTCGAAACTCAAAGCTTGAGCTGCAGAATTCTACTGCACTTGGGGAAACCACCCTTTCATCAATACATGGGCAAAGGAAACGCTTGAAGGTATTTTCATTCTTCCCTTGCCTTCCTTTCATACATTTAATACGATGATGATATACCTGATCCATGGCTAGAAAGATATGAAAGATAGGATCAACAAACACTTAGATTAAAACTATTGTTTATATTTAGCTATAATCTCCGTTTTTTATTATCTGTTATGAATGTTAGATTATATGTATTAGTATATTTTTTGAACTTTCACGAAAACAACTAGTTTTTGAAAGATGTTTAATAGAACGGCATAACAAATTTGAAACAGACATCTCATTTACTTTTTGTATAGTTATATATAGTTGTCAAAACTGTTGTTTACATAGCACTCTTTGAAGAAATAGTTCATTTTCTTCAAAATTTCATTTGTGACTAATAAGTTGGTTCTGAACAAGTGTAACTTCTATCCCTTCTTTGGTGAAAAGCTAAATTTAAAATGTTGCTTTAGATTTCATTTCTAGCAATGCTAACACTAAATGATTCTGCAGAGTGCTCATAGGAAAGCATTGGATATGCTGAACACAGTGGGGATGCCAAATTTAGTTTTGAGGCTAGCTGAGCGATGTGCTAAACAAAGTGCTGAACACAGTGGGGATGATATGAAGAAAACATTTTCCATAGTAATATGAGATGAGATGGGTCTCATATATATATATATTTGATGTGTTATGTATTTTACATGTAATGAATAAATTACACTGTATTTTTATTTGTGTTGTTTGGACTAAAAACATATTCAGTTTATAATATAAATTTTATGATTTAGATTTTTTAAGTTTCTCATTTTTAGATTTATTTTGGGATTATCATAAATTTGGGATGTGATTATTATGCTTTAAAAAAATAAATCTCATAAAATAAAGTAGGTTATGGTCACAGTTTTAATGAGGGGTGACCATAGAGGCTATGGCCACAGTGAAAAACCGTAACCATAGATAGGGCTATGGTCACGGTTTTAAGGAGGAGTGACCATAGAGGCTATGGCCACGGTGAAAAACCGTGACCATAGATAGGCTATGGTCACGGTTTTAAGGAGGGTGACCATAGAGTCTATAGACACGGTGAAAAACCGTGACCATAGATAGGGCTATGGTCACGGTTTTAGGTGGGGTGACCATAGAGGCTATGGCCACGGTTAAAACCATGACCATAGATAGGGCTATGGTCACGGTTTAAATGAAGGGTGACCATAGAGGCTATGGCCACCGTGAAAACCGTGACCATAGCCTTATCTATGGTCACGGTTTTAAGGAGGGGTGACCATAGAGGCTATGGTCACGGTAAAATAGATTAACCTATGGTCACGGTAAAAAAACGTGGCCTAAAGTGTCAGATTTTGAAAATTGAAACCGTGACCATAAAAACCGTGACCATAGCTCAAAAAACCGTGACCATAGACCTATGGCCACGAGAGAATAGGCCACGGTAAAAAACCGTGACCATAGGTCCAAAACCGTGACCATAGATCTATGGTCACCCTTTTTACTAGCTATGGTCACGATTTTTTACTGTGGCCATAGGCCTTTTTTTTTGTAGTGCAAGCTGGCGTTTAACGCCAGAAACAAGCATCTACCTGGCGTTAAACGCCAGAAACAGGCTACTTTTGGGTGTTTAACGCCAAAAACAGGCAGCAGTCTGGCGTTAAACGCCAGGATTGCACAGCAAGGGCGTTTTACACACCTAATTGGAGC
Source organism: Arachis ipaensis (assembly GCF_000816755.2). Lineage (NCBI taxonomy): Eukaryota > Viridiplantae > Streptophyta > Magnoliopsida > Fabales > Fabaceae > Arachis > Arachis ipaensis. The sequence goes on along the minus strand of NC_029791.2, from coordinate 44,465,798 downwards.
AGGGATGTTAAGTCCTTGACCCCACAGGATCTGTGGACCCCACAAGATCCCCACCACTTCTTTTCTCCTCTTCACAAGGGTCCATAGCTCAGTAGTAGAGAATTCGACTGCAAAACAAGAGATCATGGACCTCAACAAGAGCATGAGGAATTCCCTCACCAAGAAATCCCTGAGATGCCTCAGGGGATGCACTTTCCTCCACAAAACTATTGGGAGCAAATCAACACTTCCCTAGGAGAACTAAGTTCCAACATGGGACAACTAAAGATGGAACACCAAGAGCATTCCATCATCCTCCATGAGATTAGAGAAGATCAAAGAGCTATGAGGGAGGAGCAACAGAGACAAGGAAGAGACATAGAGGAGCTCAAGAGCACCATTGGTTCTTCAAGAAGAGGAAGACGTCACCCTCACTAAGGTGGACCCGTTCCTTAATCTCCTTGTTTTTAATTTCCTGTTTTTCGTTTATTATGCTTTATGTTTTATTTATGTTTGTGTCTTTACTATATGATCATTAGTGTTTAAGTGTCTATGTCTTAAAGCTATGAATGTCCTATGACTCCATCACCTCTCTTAATTGAAAACTGTTCTAAAAACAAAAGAATAAGAAGTACATGGTTTCGAATTCATCCTTGAAACTAGTTTAATTATTTTGATGTGGTGACAATACTTTTTGTTTTCTGAATGAATGCTTGAACAGTGCATATGTCTTTTGAAATTGTGGTTTATGAATGTTAAATATGTTGGCTCTTGAAAGAATGATGAAAAGGAGACATGTTATTTGATAATTTGAAAAATCATAAAAATGATTCTTGAAGCAAGAAAAAGTAGTGAATACAAAAGCTTGCGAAAAAAAAGAAAAAAAATGGCAAAAAAAAAGAGAGAAAAAGAAAAAGCAAGCAGAAAAAGCCAATGGCCCTTAAAACCAAAAGGCAAGGGTAATAAAAAGGATCCAAGGCTTTGAGCATCAGTGGATAGGAGGGCCTAAAGGAATAAAATCCTGGCCTAAGCGGCTAAACCAAGCTGTCCCTAACCATGTGCTTGTGGCGTGAAGGTGTCAAGTGAAAACTTGAGACTGAGCGGTTAAAGTCAAGGTCCAAAGCAAAAAAAAAGAGTGTGCTTAAGAATCCTGGACACCTCTAATTGGGGACTTTAGCAAAGCTGAGTCACAATCTGAAAAGGTTCACCCAGTTATGTGTCTGTGGCATTTATGTATCCGGTGGTAATACTGGAAAACAAAGTGCTTAGGGCCACGGCCAAGACTCATAAATTAGCTGTGTTCAAGAATCAACATACTGAACTAGGAGAATCAATAACACTATCTGAATTCCAAGTTCCTATAGATGCCAATCATTCTGAACTTCAAGGGATAAAGTGAGATGCCAAAACTATTCAAGAGGCAAAAAGCTAATAGTCCCGCTCATCTGATTGGAGCTAAGTTTCATTGATATTTGGGATTTATAGTATGTTCTCTTCTTTTTATCCTATTTGATTTTCA
>NC_029791.2:44462066-44464187 GCF_000816755.2 Arachis ipaensis | reverse complement strand
CAAAAGGATAGTAAATCCTATTCTAGTATGATCGAGAACCAACAGATGATTAGCCATGCAGTGACAGCGCATTGGACCATTTTCACAGAGAGGAGGGATGTAGCCATTGACAACGCTGATGCCCAACATACAGCTTGCCATGGAAAGGAGTAGGAATGATTGGATGAAGACAGCAGGAAAGCAGAGGTTCAGGAGGAACGAAAGCATCTCTATACGCTTATCTGAAATTCTCACTAAAGAACTACATAAGTATCTCTATCCTAGTTTATATTTTAATTATGTTTTAATTATCAATTCTCTATAACCATTTGAATCCGCCTGACTGAGATTTACAAGGTGACCATAGCTTGCTTCAAGCCGACAATCTCTGTGGGATCGACCCTTACTCACGTAAAGTTTATTACTTGGACGACCCAGTGCACTTGCTGGTTAGTTGTGTGAAGTTGTGACAAAGTGTGATTCACATTTGAGAGCACCAAGTCTTTGGCGCCATTGTTGATGATCACAATTTCGTGCACCAAACTCCCGTCCTGAGCGATCGCAACCATGAATGTACCCCCGTATTTGTCGTACAAGTGTGTCCCATCAATACTAATTAAGGTCTTACAATGCTTAAAGGCTTCGATACACAGTGGGAATGTCCAAAACAGCCAATCAAAATAACCTAATGACTCATCGACTTGCCCACCAAGTCACACAGGGGTCGTCTTTAACACTGCAATACTACCTGGCATCATTATCTACACACCAGTACCCATCTTGGTAACTCATTATATGACTCTTTCCAATCTCCATAAATCTGCAAAACAACCTTTTGCTTAGCTAACCAAACCCTCGTGTAAGTTAGTCTAAATCTGAAATATGCCTCTGTCGCATTTTGCAATACCTTGATTGACACGGCAACATCAGCTCTTATCATAGGCAGTATGAAAACAGATATAACATGATAATCAAGCATCCTGTGATCACTAGATATCGACTTGGCCAGACATGTATGAGGTCCATTATACCATCTTACCTCCCAAGTATCCTTCCGCTGGCGACGAGTGATCTAAATCAACCATGTGCAACCGTTGCCAAACTCCTTACACTTTCCATGGTACTTGACATTATCAGATTCTAGCATTCTATACTCGACCCTACGGCGGATTCTATAAGTCTTCACGCTTAAGACAACTTCCTTTTATCCTAAAAGTGCTGACCAACTTGGAACTCAACTAGACCTATGGTATCCTGTGTATCTTTAGCCCTAAATCCAGATGCTACATCCGATAACCTATGTTGTATCATAGCCTCCAAGTCTAAAGTCGAAAAGTGCGGGGGGTATTCCTGAGTTCCTGAACTAAATGCTCCTCCACCCCCAACTGGAGTACTCCTCCCTAGATCATCATCGCTTTTCTCATCAATCATGGCGGGCTCCACATCATCATTATCATCCCGCAGTACATCTTCGACACCATCTGGTTCTCCACCATCCCCGAAAACCGGAATCATATTAGGAGTACCAGCCATCGCAATAGCAAGTTGATTGAAAGGCCCATTATCACCGATTTGTCCATCACCATCGCAGTTTAGATCACCTGCAAAGGATGGAGATGCCACCAAAACTGCCTCAGGTGCAATGATAGGCACAGATGAAGAGGCACCAATAGTATTAAACTAGAGGCACCTGACATTGCTAAAGATTGAGAATTTCAGTTTGATCCTCCTAAACTACAAACCACATCTCCAAGCTTGACCAATAGCCCATGGGTCCTCATCTCGGAAAATTGACGACGATAGTAAAACAAAACTTGCAAATCTTTATCACTGTCTATCACAAAGGAGTCGTACTTTACACCATCTCGTACAGCAGAAATAGGAATTCTATAAAATAACTTCTCCACTCGTTTCATGCCATATATACCCACTTTTTGGATTATAGTGTTCTAAAACTCAACAAAACTCGTAGAAGGTTTGATAAACACACTCAACGGATCCTTATCAGTAAATTTTATTCCCTCTCGCTTTTTTTCTTAATCTTATGAGTCACACTTTGATGAGGATTTAACTTTTTGCTCGTATTCATATAAGTCAGTCTCATAGCTAATTCGCATATATTAGCTTCGATTTATTACCATT
>NC_029791.2:44449805-44462007 GCF_000816755.2 Arachis ipaensis | reverse complement strand
GAGTAAATTGAACATATTAACTTTGATTTATATAATGCAACGTACTATCCTAATAAATCGAATCTATCTATTTTGATTTACCATTATTATGGCTAAATCGAATCTATTTGAATCGATTTATATAGAGGGAGGGCAAATCAAGTTCATTAGCTTCGATTTACTTAGTTTGTTTGATAAAACCGAACATGTATATGATGAGTGGAATATATTGATGGTATAGAACTTTACTAATGAAATCTCGTTGCAAGTATAGTTTCTAAACCAACAATAATCCTTTCATACAAAAATTTGTTTGTCACAAGTACAAACCCCTAAAAATCCTAATAACCGAAGTATTTAAACCTCGGGTCGTCTCTCAAAGGAATTGCAGGGTAGTGTTCTTGTTATTGGTTATGAAGTTGTATATTTTGGGGTTTTGGATAAGAAACAAGAAAAGTAAATGGCAAAGAAATTCAAATGATAAAGTGGTCTTGGCAAGGTTCGGTGGTCAAGGATCTCTATCCTTATCACTAACCACAACATGAGAATTGGCAAGGATCAATCCCATTAAATCATCCTCTAACTAGTAAAGGAAAGTCAAATGAGCTATATCAATCCAAGTCCATAAGTCCTAGCTATCCACTAAATCAATTAGTGAGAACCAGAGTTAATGGCTCCCAATCATCAATTACTTGGACATTAGTGACTCAAGAGTTCCTAAGTTACCATCCCAAGCCAAGAACATAAAATTCTACTCTAACATCCTTCCAAGCATTTTATCAAACACTTGGAATGCATAAAAGGAAAGCATAATAAGATTGCAATGAAAGTAAATCTACACTACCCAATTGCAAGGAAATTAATAACAACAATTCAATTAAGCAATAAAGGAAATCAAAACATGAATTGCATTAGAAGGAAAATAGGAGAAACGAAAGTGCATCAACATAAAAGTAGAGCATTACAAGAATTAAATGCTAAACTAGAGAAAGAAGATGTAGAAGAACAAGAATTACAAAGGAAAAGTAAATCAAAGCATGAAATTAACCTATATCTAAGAATTCCTAATCTACCTCTAACCTAATTCTAGAGAGAAGAGAGAGCTTCTCTCTCTAGAAAACTAAACTAACTAAAACTAACTAAAACTATCTATTGGTGTCTAATGTCTGATCCCCTTTGACTTTTGTATGTAAATAGGCTCAGAAAGTGAGTTTGATTTGGGCATGGGATGCCAAGAAATCGCCCCCAGCGGATTCACTTTAAGTGGGTCACGTGCGAGCACCGACACGTACGTGCCATGTACGCGTAGGCGTTGGTGCGCGGTAGAAGTTAAGCCAATTAAGAGATTGTAATGTAATAACAACGTTGCGAGTATAGCTCTTAACCAGCTAAAATCCGCCTCACCAATTTAGAAAGGTGTCACAAAAATTTAGAATAAAAATACTAGGAGTATGAGTCCCAGGTCGTCTCCTAACGAGTTGCAAGAAAGGATGCTATTTTATTAATTAGGAATTTTCAAGAGAATTTGAGTTGGATAATAAGCAATTAAATAATTGTAAATTAAAGCAATAAAAACTAAGAATGATTATTAATATTCTAGATAAAGGAAAGTCAAGTGATTCAGCTAACTCTTATTCGCAAATCCTAGTCCTCTCCCTTGGGAAGGTCTAGCGTTAGTAAATACAGAACTAGCCAACAACTTCCAGTTTAATTAGCACTTAAGCCTTCTAACTCAAGTGTCTCCTTTTAATCAACCCCCACATCAAGTATGGGATCTACTCCATTGACATGAATATAACGCTTATAAAAATATAAGAAGAAGACATGATAAATTAAATTAAATTAATTAAAAGTAAAAGTAATCATTTGCATTAACAATCCATGAAAATAATCCAATTACTACTTTAAACAAGAATTAAGAATATGGAATAAATAAAAGAGTAAGTAAGGAAACAAACTAGAATAGTATCTTCAACGGAGGTAATGACTCTTCAATATCCAAAAGCATAAAACTAATAAACTATGAATGTGGAAGAGAACCTAGAGGAAGAGTAATTTCTCTCTAGATTTAGATTTAAAACCTAAAACTATCCTAATGAGAGTGTATCAATGTGTGAAAAAAAGTGTGTTGAGTCTCTGCATGTTCCCTGGCTTTATTCTGTGTTTCTGGGCCAAAAACTAGGTCAAAACACGGCCCGAAATCGCCCCCAGCATTTTCTGTTAATTCTGCAGATCGCGCAGGTCACGCGTACGCGTCAGTCACGCGTACGCATCAGTCACGCGTGCGCGTCATTTGGCTAATTTCCTTGTCATGCGTACGCGTTGTCCACGCGTACGAATCAGGCACGTGCACGCGTCGCTGTAATTTTCTCCATTCCGCGCGCTCGCGTGAGCCATGCGCGCGCGTCGGTGTTCACTGGTCATCTCCTTAGTTTCTTGTGTTCCTTCCATTTTGCAAGCTTTCTCTTCATTCTCTAAGCCATTCCTGCCCTATAAAGCCTGAAACACTTAACACACGGATCACGGCATCGAATGGTATAAAGGAGAATTAAAATATACGAATTAAAAATCTCTAGGAAGCAAGTTTTCAATCATAAAACAATATTAGGAAGGAAAATGTAAAATCATGCAATTAGTATGAATAAGTGGGTAAAGACTTGATGAAACCACTCAATCAAATACAAGATAAATCATAAAATAGTGGTTTATCAACCTCCCCACACTTAAACATTGTTATATCCTCATGCTTAGCTTAAGGAGATAAATCAAATGAGTAGGAAAAAGTAAGACTTATACAATGCAATGCAACCTATGTATATGAATGCAACTATATGATAAAATGATTTTGCCTACTTAGTTAAAAATAAATGAGTTCTTCAAGACAAAAATAAATCAAATTTCACTAATTCAAATTATACAGTAAAAACAAGTAAACTCGTAGGAAGAGAGCTCATGAAAGCAAGGAATATAGAATTAAGCATTGAACCCTCACTGATGGTGTATATGCACTCTAGTCACTCTAGTGTATAGGGTAATCACTCTACTCATCTCTAATCATGCTTTCTAAACCTTGTTCTTCACCTAACCAATCAACAAGTATTTAATGCACCAATGAAAACATCACGAGGTCTTTTCAAGGTTGTAATGGGGCCAAGGTAAAGGTGAGGGTATATATGGCTAAGTGAGCTATAAATTGAATCCTTGATTATCCTAAGCTATCACCTAATATACATACTCTATTTTCTTCTTAAATCATCCTTAACTACCCAAAATTTTTCCACTTTTGTATTACATACTCATGCATCAACTTTTCTCTTTAACTTGTATCACATATGCATTGATTTTTCATTAAACTGAACTTAGCATTGGGGTAATTTTGTCCCCTTATTCATTTATCTAATTACTTATTTAATTGAATATTTTTGGAATTTTTTTTTTTTGAAAAATAAACATAGCTTATCAATGCACATGGATTTATAATTTTTCTAGTTTCACATGAGTAGGTACCCAAATTTCCAATTATTTTAGCATAACACATTCCCTTGTTAACCCATGTTCCCACAATTTTCCCATACTTAATTGACACACAATTTCTATCTTAAGCTAACCAAAGATTCAATTTGGGGTATTACTTGTTTTTCTGCTTAAGGCTAGTAATGTGGTAAAATATAGAACAAATGGGATTAAAAGGCTCAAATTGGCTAACAAAGGTGATTGAAAGGGTAGGCTATTTGGGGTAAGTGAGTTAATAAAATAATGGCCTCAATCATATGTATGCATATAACACATTAAATATTGGACATATAGGATGGAACAAAATATAGATTACAATCATAGAGAAGCAAACACACAAGAATAAAAAATTTTATGGTTAAACAGTGTAACCATGTCATTAAGCTCAAGTCTCACAGGTTGTGTGTTCTAGTTTTTAACTACGTTCCAATTACAACTTCCAAACAAGTTTAGCATAAGAGTTTTGATTTAAATTAGTGAAATTTTTCAAAAAATAGGGTCTTAAAAGAAACTTATTAATTTTCAACCAATTAGAACATGCATGCAAATAACCTATTACTATGCAATTTATCTTATCCTAACAAAAGAAAAATAAATAAATATCCTATTCTATTGGTGTTAAGGAAGAGAAATTACCTCCAGAAGTCAGGTACTGACCGACCTCCCCACACTTAAAGCTTGGCACCATCCTCGGTGCCATCAGTCAGGAACAAAGGGGGGCTGGTAGCGGCATCTCCACAATCGGGACCGTCATGACTCCCTGTGCTGGTAAAAGAAGTGGAGTCCGGGGTGTCTGGGTCTTCTTTAGGTGGGTGGTGACCAACAAGCAGTTCCTTGAGGTATGTAAATCGACGCTTGTTACGACGCTCCCTTTGCTTTCCTTTCCAGTCAAGCCGGTCTAGCCTCTCAAGTATCTGATGGAGCAGTTGGTTTGTTGGAGGTGCTTGTGATGTGGAAGGAGTAGGAATATCTTCGGCTGGTTCTGCAGGCCGGCTAGTAGTGGCTGCTGGAGGTCTGATATACTTCCCGTTAGGGACAATTTGATCATCCCGTGAAATCATGGCCTTGGTGTCCCCAGCTCTGTAGGAGACTCTGGCTGCTGAGACTAGCTCTCAAACCAAGGCGAAAAAAGGTAGGTTGCCCGTAATCTGTACGTGTCCCATAGCATGCCGAATGTGTCTTGGTAAATTGAGGTGCTGGTCTGTAAGGGTACACCAGAGTAGAACACCCATGTCTGCAGTGAAGGAGGACTCGTGAGTGCTCGGAAAGACGTAATGGGACATAATCTGTGCCCATACTCGAGCCTCCAAGGTGAGTGCTGAAGCCAATATGCTCTTAGGTCGAGATCGATGGTATCCATAGATCCATCTGCTGCCAGGTTGTGCTATAACTCTGAGAACAGTGTCCTAGTCAAATTGGTATGTCTGGCGTTTGAATGAGGCTTCTTGGAATGCGTCCAATCCTTCTGGAGCAGGGGGGAGATCTAAAGCTCGTTGAATAGCCTCTTCTGTTATGGAGACTTGCTTCTGACGGACATAGATAGACTGCATGGTTGGCATGTGAAAATTGGAGTAGAATTCAACTACCCATGATAGATTAACCTGCCGTGGCTGTCTCCGTAGGAATCCCCATTGTGTTCGCTCAAGGCGGGGCTCAAAAAATTCAACAATGTTGGTCGGGAGGACGAGAAGGTATTCGTTATTATAATTCCTCTCTGCCAGGATAGGGAACATCTGCTCACAGTAGCGGTTAGTGAACCACGCAGTGTCCTTTGCTGGAAAAGCTTTCTCTTTTTCATCGACCTTGATGATCCTCTTGATTCGCTTTGTTGAGGGTTTTACTGCTGTTGAAGATGGCTCTGCCACTAGTGCTCTTTTTGTTCCTTTCCTTGCTGGTGGTTTGGGAGTAGCTTTCTCTTTATCCTTCTTTGTGGCCATCCTGAAAAAGGAAAAAGAAAGTAATATGTAAAGTTAAGGGTTTGAGCAAGGAAGAGGATGGTATAGGTGATAATCAATGCACGGTAAAGAGGGATGTCGTTAACACATGGTCATGACTACATGTGAAAAGTTCATCAATGGAAATATAGCAAGTGCATGTGATGGCTATTAAATGCAAGATATTTATTGGCATGCCGACAAAGGCATGAGTAGCATAGATCAAGCATGAAATGTCCAAGTTTGATTATCAACTCTTTCAAACTAACAATCTGTTTGTATTGACAATTATATTTAATCAATAAAATATAAAAGGGGTTTTGTGAAAAACAGGCATTAGAGTAGTAGAATAGAGTAATATAAAAACAATGCACAATGTCATACAGGCTTTTTCACAAACACATAGCATGCATGGTGAATATGTTATTGAAAGTATTAAATTGAACATTCAAGCAACCCTTTAAGAAGGAATATTAATTGTCAAACAATTCCACAATAACTCACAAGCAAAATGTAAAAAAAAAATAATCACCCAATTAAATTTCTAACACCAATTAAAGGAATAAAAAGAAAAAGAAAGAAAAAGAAAATATAGATAATGAAAGTAAAAAGATAAAGAAAAAGAAAACATTAATAAAAATAATAAAGGAAAAGTAAAAAGTAAGGAAAGAAAGAAAAGAACCTTGATAATGGATGTGAAAAATAAGGGAGGAGGAAGTAAAAAGTGAGAAAGAATAAAGAAGGAAGAAGAGGGAAGAAAGAAATAAGAAGGGAAAAGAAAAGATTTGGATTTGGGGAAGAAAAGATAAGATATCTGGCGCTGATTTGGATAAGCTATGCGTCGCATGTGACGCGGACGCGTGGGGCATGCGATCGCATGGTGTGTGATAAGTTCAGGTGATGCGGACGCGTGGGTCACGCGATCGCGTGACCTGATTTGTGCTATTGGCGTGAGTGCAGCCTCGCGCACGCACAACTCTCTGTTCTATGCGCACATTGGCAAAATTTTGGGTGACGCGCACGCGTGAATGGCCATATTTTGAAACATGACGCGGCCGCGTGGGGCACGCGTTCGCATGGTAGGACTTGTGCTTCCAGCATCATTCCAGTCCCACTCCATCATAACTTACTGCCATATACCCATTTACTTCGAGTTCGCAGGGTCACGCGTACGCGTGGGCGTGTTTTGTGCCTTAGGCACGCCTTCAGCCATGATCCCGCGTAACTCTCTGCTTCTTTTCTTCTTGTTGCGAAGGCACCTATGACGCGGACGCGTCAGCGACGCTTGCGCGTCATGTGCCCACCCCCGCCCCCCCCCCCCCCCGGTGGGTTGTCTCCCACCTAGCACTTTACTTTTACGTCCTTAAGTTGGACGGTCTTTAGGCTCATTCTGCTTCTGTTGGTGGGTCTTCCAAGAGGAAAACCTCTAGCTCTTTGTGATCCTTCATCTTCTCTCCATGATAAAGCTTCAGGCGATGTCCATTGACCTTCATGAATTTAGAACTAGAAGGATGACGTAGGTGAAAAACTCTGTATGGCTCTGCCTTTTCTACTCTATAGGAAGCTTCCCATCTTGATTTTAGTTTGCCTGGCATAAGCCTCAGTCTGGAGTTATAAAGAAGAACTAACGCCCCTGGTCTGAACTCTCTCCTTTTTATGTGCTTGTCATGGACAGCCTTCATCTTTTCTTTGTATCGTCTGGAGTTGTCACATGCTTCTAGGCGAAGATTCTCCAGTTCTGCTAGTTGCAGCTTTCTTTCAGCACCAGTTTCGTCAAAATTCATATTGCATTCCCTCACAGCCCAGAAAGCCTTGTGTTCCACCTCTACTGGAAGGTGGCAAGCCTTTCCGTATACCAAGCGGAAGGGGCTCATCCCAATGGGTGTCTTATACGCTGTTCTATATGCCCATAGTGCATCTTGTAGCCTGGCACTCCAGTCTTTCCTATGAGGCTTTACTATCTCTGTTAGACACTTCTGCTTGTCCATTGGTCTGGGGATGATAAGCTATTGCTACCTTATGAACAATCCCATGTTTCTTCAGTAATCATGTTAGTCTCCTGTTACAAAAGTGAGTGCCTTGATCGCTCACGATTGCTCGTGGTGATCCAAAGCGACAAATAATATGGTTTCTAACAAAGGAAACAATAGTGTTAGCGTCATCAGTACGGGTAGGAATTGCTTCCACCCATTTAGAAACATAATCTATGGCTAACAGTATATAAAGGTAACCATTAGAGTTTGGAAATGGACCCATGAAGTCAATGCCCCAAAAATAAAAAATTTCACAAAAAAGCATAATATGTTGAGACATCTCATCCCTCTTGGATATATTACCAAATCTTTGGCATGGAGAACAAGACTTACAAAATTCAGCAGCATCTTTAAAAAGAGTAGGCCACCAGAATCCACAGTCTAAAATTTTCCTAGCTATTCTTTGAGGGCCAAAATATCCTCCACTCTTAGAAGAGTGGCATGCCTCTAAAACGGACTGGAATTCTGATTGAGGCACACACCTTCTAATTACCTGGTCAGCACCACACCTCCATAGATATGGATCATCCCATATATAATATTTAGACTCGCTTTTCAGCTTGTCCCTTTGATGTTTAGTAAAATTGGGAGGAAAAGTATGGCTAACTAGATAATTAGTTACAGGTGCATACCAAGGAACTACTTCAGATACCACATGCAAGCTATCAAAAGGAAAAGCATCATTTATAGGAGTGGAGTCATCCTTGATGTGCTAAAGGTGACTCAAGTGGTCTGCCACTAAATTTTGGTTACCACTCCTATCCGTAATTTCTAAATCAAATTCTTGCAGCAGCAGTATCCAACGTATCAACCTTGGTTTGGACTCTTTTTTAGCTAATAAATATTTTAGAGTTGCATAGTTTGAGTACACTACTACCTTAGTACCAAGTAAATAGGCTCGGAATTTATCCAGAGCAAAAACAATAGCAAGAAGCTCTTTTTCAGTAGTAGTGTAATTAGACTGAGCAGCATCTAAGGTTTTAGACGCATAAGCAATGACGAATGGATCTTTACCATCGCGCTGGGCCAACGCCGCTCCTACTGCATGGTTTTGGAGGCATCACACATAATTTCAAATTGCTGGCTCCAGTCTAGTCCTCTCACAATCGGAGCTTGAGTCAGGGCGATCTTCAGTTTATCAAACGCTTGCATACAATCCTCACTGAACTCGAACTCAATATCTTTCTGTAGCAGTCTGGATAAAGGTAATGCTACCTTACTAAAGTCCTTTGATGAATCTCCTGTAAAAGCCTGCATGGCCTAGGAACGAACGGAATTCCCTCATGGAGGAGGGGTAAGGTAAACTAGAAATGACGTCTACCTTTGCTAGATCTACTGAAATACCAGTTTTAGAGACAACATGTCCTAGAACAATCCCTTGTTTTACCATAAAGTGACATTTTTCAAAATTCAATACAAGGTTTGAACTAACACACCTGTCTAATACTCTAGCTAAACTATCCAAAAAAAGGTCAAATGAATCACCATATACGCTAAAATCATTCATAAATACTTTCATACAGTTCTCAATAAGATCTGAAAAGATACTCATCATGCATCTTTGGAAAGTAGCCGGTGCATTACATAAGCCAAAAGGCATCCTTTTATATGCATACGTTCCAAAGGGGCATATAAAAGTAGTCTTCTCCTAATCTTCAGGATATATGAATTTGAAATTAGCCTGTATAACCGTCTAAAAAGTAATAATGAGATTTACCTGATAGGCGATCAAGCATCTGGTCAATAAATGGCAAGGGATAATGATCCTTGCGAGTAGCTTGGTTGAGACGCCTATAGTCAATGCAAACCCTCCATGAATTTTGCACTCTAGTTGTCAGGAGCTCTCCATGCTCATTCTTTATTGTTGTGACTCCAGACTTCTTGGGCACCACTTGTACTAGACTGACCCATTCACTGTCTGAGATGGGGTAAATGATATCTGCTTCAAGTAGCCTGGTTACTTCTTTCTTGACAACTTCTATGATGGTGGGATTCAATCTTCTTTGGGGTTGACGGACAGGTTTTGATTCCTCTTCTAAATATATTCTGTGCTCACAAACTTGAGGGCTGATGCCTACTATATCCACCAAGCTCCATCTAATTGCTTTCTTATGTTTTCTCAACACACTAAGCAGTTGTTCTTCCTGTTGGGAAGTGAGTTCCCTTGCAATGATAACTGGAAACTTCTGATTATCCTCAAGGTAAGCATACTTGAGGTGTGGAGGAAGGGACTTCAATTCCAATTTCTGCTCTTGGCTGGGCTCTGGATCATCCGGGGCTAGTGGTAATGGTAAGGTGTCTTCATTATGTTCAGATGGTGTCCCCACACTTGGACCTTGCTCCATGTGCTTCTCTTCTATTTCTTCTTGGTGAACTTCAGCCACAGTTTAATCAATGATGTCGCACTGGAAGATAGAATGATCTTCCGGAGGGTGCTTCATAGCTTCATTTAAACTGAAACTCACTGTTCTGCCATCTATTTCAAAGGAGTAAGTTCCTGAGAATGCATCTAGCTTGAACTTTGAAGTTTTCAGGAATGGTCTTCCAAGCAGGATTGATGATGGTCTTCCTGAGTCATTAAGGGGCATTTCCAGGATATAGAAGTCAATAGGAAATGTGAGCCCCTTAATGCTCACTTAACACACGGATCACGACATCGAATGGTATAAAGGAGAAATAAAATATACTAATTAAAGATATCTAGGAAGCAAGTTTTCAACCATAAAATAATACTAGGAAGGAAAATGTAAAATCATGCAATTAGTATGAATAAGTGGGTGAAGACTTGATGAAACCACTCAATCAAATACAAGATAAACCATAAAATAGTAGTTTATCAGGCGTCGCTTGACATTTCGCCATCCACGCGTACGCGCCATGTACGCGTACGCGTCGACATGCGACTCCACAATCCATGCGTGCGCGTCTTCTGCGCGTGCGCGTCGATCTCAGCATCCCAAATCCTTGTTTCTTCATGAGTTCTCCACTTGCATGCTTTTCCTCTTCATCCCTTTGATCCATTCCTAGCCTTTCCATCTTGAATTCACTAACAAACATATCAAGGCATCTAGTGGAATCAAAGATGAATTAATATTGACACATTAAAGGTCTAAAAAGCATGTTTTCACAGTCAAGCACAAATTAGGAGACAATCATAAAACCATGCCATTTCCTTGGATAAATATAAAAAAAAGTGATAAGATCCTCTAAATTAAGCACAAGATAAATCATAAAAATAAGATTTATCAGCATATAACGTTTTTTCTTTTAGGACTATCATATAATTATAAATGTCATTTCATTTTTTCGTGTGATTCACCCTATATGTTAATGTAAAAATACAAATTAATTTTTAACCCTACTAATAATAATGGTATGAAAAATATCTTATTTTAGAAACACTTTATTCTTTTTGTGAGTAGTTGAAGACTCCATGCATGTCCCTTAATTACACGGAAGAAACAATAAGGGTGGCGGCGGGTGGATTGTGCGAAGCACGTTGTACACGCTTCACTACCTATTTCTCTCATAGGGTACAACAATTTCCAAACCTACCACCGAAATTCCTGAATCCTGATTACTATTTAATATTTATTCCTTTTTTGTGTTCCAATTGAATCACAATATTTACCAAAGGATTCAAAGCCAACTCGCAAATTAACTCGGTCAAGGTACCGAATTACCATGTCAGTAGTTCAATTGGTAGGTTATTAGCGGAAGAAAAATGCTACAGTTACAAATTTTTTTTAATTAAATTTAACTAACTTTAATAATAAAATTTGGGTGTATTTTTTTGGTGGCTAATCTTAATTAACTGCTACCATGATAAGTTTATAAAATTAAATCAAATCAAAATTTAATTGAGTGGAGAAATTTTGAGGCATTGAAATCACTCATAAAATTTGAGTGAATGAATGAATAAAAGTGATGAAAATAATTTTTGTTAATTTTAGAATAATTTAATTGGTTTTATTTGATAAAAAATTTGTACGTATAACATTATTCTTAATAAAAGCATTCATATCTAATTAAGTAAGTAAATAGTTAAATTCATCTCTAAAAGATCACTCATTCTTTAAATTGATTCTTAAAAGATTTATTTAATCAAATTTCTCTTTTATAAATATTAAATTAATCACATTGTTTCTTCCATCACTTTCTTTGTTGGCAGTATCAAAATTTGTTGATATTATATATTAAATGATAATATGGTACACATCTATGAGTCTTAATTAGCTGCTATCATGATAAGTTTATGAAATTAAATCAAATCAAAATCTAACTGAGAGGAGGGACTTTGAGGCATTGAAATCACTCAATTCGGGTTGATTTAACATAATTTCATAAACTTATCATATTAGCTGCTAATTAAGACTACTATGTGTGTGTTGTGGTATCACTTAACGTGCCACATCAACAAACTCTGACGCTGTTAGTAATATAAATATGAGAAGTGTTAGGGGCCAGCAAGTTTTGTGATTTGTAGCCATTAATTAGTCATCATTAGTATTTTTAATGGTGTGAAATTTTATCCAATAGTATAAGATTATTCACTTTTCTTTTGCTGGTTAAATACTGGCCATATTTTAATAAAAGTGTTGGCCTCCTAAACTTTCTCTATATGAATAATAAAATGACTAATATGACTAATTTAAAATCTTTAAAAAATAAATTTAATTAAAAAAATTATTTAAAAATTGATTTAAAAATTAAGTAATCTTATTAAGAACTAATTTGATTATT
>NC_029791.2:44448269-44449482 GCF_000816755.2 Arachis ipaensis | reverse complement strand
TAAAAGATTTTTTATTCGAATTTCAAAATAGTAAAACATACTTTTTATGAATTATATATGATAAAGAATATTTTAGAAGAAAAAATTATATGCTAAATCTTTCATATCCCAATTATATAGTTTAGGTTTAATTAGGCCTAGTTTAGGTATAACTTAAATAAGTTCTTTTGAAAAGACTTTTATTAATTTCAGCTTATAAATAAGTTATTTTGTGTTTGGATTTTTAGTTATAAAAGTACTTATTTTAAAGTTGTAGTGTTTAGATAAATAACTCAAAAAATAAATTTTTTTTTTACAAAAGAGAATGAATATTAAAATAACAATGATAACAAATACTTTCCAATATTAAATGTTGATTATACATAGCCTAATCACTAATATTGTGTATGATATGGTAGGTGAAAATAAAAAATAAATATAAAATGTGTATCAATGTATATTTTGTTGTTGTTTTTTATTTTTTTTTAACTCCTATTAGAACTCCCTTCTCCTTTATTGAGGTCAAGAACTTGCTATAATTAACTATGAAAATAATAGCAAGTTATAAAATCTCATGTAAAAAGAATAAAATTAAAACTGAAATTTCATACCACAGTTAAATACAAATTTAATAATAAAAAATAGAGTGATAAAATGATAAAAAAATACTTAGAAAGAATATATGCAGTAAGTTGTTCAGATACAATATTGTCTGAAAATGAAAATGGTGAGGTTTGAAACATTGTATGAGAATGATGGTGGAAGGCCAGTACTTCTAGCAGACCTTGCCTGAAAATGGTGGTGAAAAGGTCAGTATTTTTCACAGAATCAAGAAGGAAAGTATATTTTTTTGTTTTGAAATTAATTTTTTTAAGTAAGTGGTAAAATGATTGATCGAGAAACAGAGAAGTCATATATTTCTATTTTTTCAAAAAACTGTAAATTAACTTTTCGAGAAGTTAAAAGTTTTTTCTAAAATGATGCCAAAC
The DNA here is from genome assembly GCF_000816755.2 of Arachis ipaensis. Lineage (NCBI taxonomy): Eukaryota > Viridiplantae > Streptophyta > Magnoliopsida > Fabales > Fabaceae > Arachis > Arachis ipaensis. Next base: position 44,448,514 of record NC_029791.2, on the reverse strand, counting down.
ACACAAATTCTGACTTTTCATAATGCAAAAGTAAAAAAAAAGTAATTAAAAATTTGTAATTGAATCGGTATATTAGATTAAAACTTTCTTCCTTTCTAATTACAACTTTTTTTTTAAATACACGTTTCTTTCAATTATTAATTGACTTTCAATTATGTATTCTCATTTAAAATTATAAGATGATATAATTAATTTTTTTATTCATAAAATTTAAAGTATTAAATTACAAAAATATTAAATATTTA
>NC_029791.2:44447030-44448260 GCF_000816755.2 Arachis ipaensis | reverse complement strand
TTCATTCAAATAGTAAAAAAGAACAGTTTTATTTTATTACTATAACTTAATGAAAAATTAAACTTCAACAGCAACACTATAAAAATCGTTGTCTAAAATCATCTAAGAAAACGGTTTTAAAGTGTAGCAACTTTGGCAACGGTTTTTAAGCGTATCTTTTGTACAATTATTTAAACAACATTAAAAAACCGTTGCTTGAAAACGAATTCTAGTAACGGTTATAAAACCAATCTTTAAAATAGTCAAAGAAGACGGTTTTATTTTATTGCTACAAAATAATGAAAACTGAACTTCAATAGTAATATTGTAAAAAACCATTGTCTAAAACTATCTAACAGAACGATTTTAAGGTATTGCAGATTTTGGCGTTGCAAAAGCCTATATTTGTTGTAATGCGGTCAAAGAACTGATACAATAACTAGTTCAATAATTTAATAGTCTAACCGAAATTTAATCAGAATTTAGTATATTTAATTAAATATAAAATAAAATTATCAAAAATTTAATATATAACTGATCACTTTGTGATTATTGTATATTCAACGTAACAATTCGAAATGTTTCAGACAAATTAACTTAGCAAAAAATATCACAAAATAATCAAAAACTTGTGTCAAAAAATTAACACAACAAAAAAAATTAACCATAAAAAAATTTGCAAGTTTAACAAAATCATTTTTATCATTAATCTTATTCTTTTTATGCAACATATTGCTTTCTTACTTTGAAAAATTTCTTTTTGTTTACAAGTTTAGAAATACCAAAAATTACTTTGAATTTTTCTTTTCGCTGATCCATTCACTCCTGTGTATCCAAATTATTTTCATTCTTGTTGTTTTTATTTATGTTAAACACTTTCTCATTTTCACTCAAACTAAATAATTTCGTTCTATAAAGATTTGATGACTCCATAGCATCAATACTACTTGACATATGTTGTCTTGTCCATTCATATTTACAATAAAAGAGCCGAATTTAGTTTTTTTTTTTTTTTTTCATTAAGGGTATTAACCTGTGTGCAAAATATACAACTTACTTACTCAAATCAGGCATACAAATAAGTTAGTCAGACGCAACCCAGACCGCCTTACAAAATTCAATCCATTTTCCTTCCTTTTATGTTGTTTTTCCATTGCAGTAGATAATCAAGCAGAATATATTTTTTTAAACCACAAAAATATCTCATTTTATATTTAGATATAAACTTATTATTTGAATATAAATTTATCA
>NC_029791.2:44432038-44446781 GCF_000816755.2 Arachis ipaensis | reverse complement strand
CATTTAATTGTAAGTCATCATAATTTTTGATATAGAGTAAAAGTCATTTATAACTCTTAATATATGGTGGATTGATCTAAGTTATGTAAATTTTCTAAAATATATTTTATTTTTATGGGTATTGTATGTATGCCTTGATCTATATTTGGAATATATATATAAAAAAGTCATGTTATATTAAGTTTCTTTATCATGCATATAGTTTGATTAGGTAGGTAAATCATTATTCATGCATGTAATGCTGCATTACATACATGAAAAGACTAATGCACAACCTTTTCATTTTGTTTAAGTAATTTAATTCTTTTATCATGAAAAATATAATTTTCTTTTATGTTTAACTAATCATTTTCTTTATTTATGTAATATATTTATAACATTTTTCTCAATTAATTTTTAAATGAATTTTAATTTAGTTTATGTTTGAGAATTAAATATCAAAATATAGATGTAGTACAAAATTTTTCAATTTACTAATAAATATTAAAGTTGAGTAGAAAAAAATTCAAAAATATAATTTGGTAAAGTGATGTTCCACAGAAAAAACACAAAGAAACTTCGTACAACATAATAATGAAACATGACATTATTCACTTTATTTATCAGCGGGTGGATGACAAATCAAGCATGTCTCTTTCTCTTGGAGGCTAGTTAGCTAGCTAGATGCATCATGTATGTATCATGTCTGTCAAGATTAGGTTGAAACAAAACATTTTTAAAATTGATTTAATTTTATTTGAAATAAATTAAATTAAAAATCAATNTTTATATTTTGATTCTTTATTTATCACAATTTTTTACCCATCCTATAAATACCGCTATTGCGGGGATGGTAACTGTTCATACACTGGCCTAAATAATAAGTCAGACCCAAACCAAGTTAAAAGGCCCAATCCAGGAGATTGACCTTCACTGCTTATCCGACCTCTTCAACGCTAGTGGGCAATCGGTACTTATCCAAGTGAATAACTGCCTCCTTAAATCTCTCGCCCGCTTCTAGAAGGGAGATCTTAACAACCCTAAAACAAAGGGATAGTTATCCACCATCAGAAGTGGAACTACTTCAACGGTGGTTATTGGCTCATCTCCTATAAATACCCTGACACACTCAGGTACATCTAAGTTTTAATACTCTAAACCTGCTTAACCCTTTGCTAACTTAGCCATCGGAGTGTCTTGCAGGTACCGCCCTCCACCCATTCAAACGCATTCACACAACTCGGACGGCGGCTCCTGAACGCGAACAGGTCAGAGACCACCATCCTTCAACGTTTGGGCCTTTCATTCGAGCCCAATCATCCGGTTTCAGGTAAATCGCGGAACTTTGGCGCCGTTGCCAGGGACCCGGAGATCTACGCACGATGGCGGACGACCAACATGAAGATGGACGCACTGCGTCTGAGTCCGATCAAGAACATCAAGACGTGGTCAATAATGACCAAGCAATAATACCTCCACCAAGAAAAGAGGGACCGCGTGGTGAAGGTCCCTTAGGTGTTCAAGGACCGAGGAAAATTTCCTATGAGGTTCACTAGCCCGAAAGGGAGGGACAATCTCATTCCATTGACCTCATGGGATTACTACATGGCCACCAAGGTCGACTCGAGTAACTAGAACAAGGGTTGGAGCAACAGCGTGAAGCGGGGAGGAGTCTAAGAAAAGAAATTGAACGACAAAAAGAGCTTAAAGAAAAACTCTCGAAGCTGGAGTCCCATATCTGAAACAAGGATTCTCGCGCAGATCGGGAGGATACCCCATTAGGGGAAGAAGACCCGTTCACGGAGGATATCATGAGGGCTAAAGTTTTCCGGAACTTCAAAAGCCCTGATATGAACCTGTATGACGGGACAACTGACCCAAAGCATCACCTCAGTAACTTCAAAAGTTGGATGTAATTGGCCGACGCATCGGATGCTACTCGCTGCAAGGCCTTCCCGACAACCTTAACGAAGGTGGCCATGAAGTGGTTTGATAGCCTTCCCCCTAGGTCAGTCACCAGCTTTGACGATCTCTCGCATAAGTTTCTTACGCGATTTTCAATTCAGAAAGATAAGGTTAAGCATTCCCCTAGTCTACTCAGAGTAAAACAGGAGGTCGGAGAGCCCCTGAGAGACTACATGGAAAGGTTCAACAAAGCATGCTTGGAGATCCAAGACCTGCCTACTAAGGCAATAATAATGGAACTTGTCAATGGACTCCAAGAAGGACCCTTCTCTCAGTCCATCTCAAAGAGACACCCGACTTCTTTGAGCGATGTACAAGAACGAGCCGAAAAGTACATTAATATGGAGAAAAACGCTAGGTTACGAGAACCAAGTTGGCGACACCCCCACCAGCCAATGGAAAAGGAGAGGGAGCCCAAGAGAAAGGAAGAAGTTGGACTTGAGAAGCTTAGAAGATATCACACTTATACTCCTCTACGAGTTTTCCTAGTGGATGTCTACAAGATAATCTGTCATACTGAAAAGCTTCCTCCCCCACATCCTATTAAGAACAAAAATGGTGGAAGCCGTAATGAATACTGTGAATATCACAAACTGTATGAGCACCCCACAAATGATTGCTACGATCTTAAAAATGAGATAGAAAAGTTGGCCAGAGAAGGTCGGTTAGAAAGATATCTCGTGGAAAGGTAGAACAATCATGGGAAAAGAAAGAGAGATGACGAAGGCCACGAACGAAGAGGCCCGCCTCCGCAAACTCCAGAACGACATATTCATATGATATCAGGAGGGTTTGCTGGAGGGGGGTTGACCAAATCGTCTCGAAAAAGACATCTGAAAGAAGTCTATCAAGTTGGGAGCGATGGACCCGACCTCCCAACCATCTCTTTCACCAGAGAGGATGGACAGGGAATCATGCCCGGGCATGATGACCCCGTGGTAATTACAATGATCCTTACCAATGCTCACTTCCACATAACTATAGTGGATCAAGGGAGCTCAGTCGACATATTGTTCAAACCGACATTTGACAAGCTAGGGCTAGATGAGAAAGAACTAAAAGCCTACTCAGATGCACTCTTTGGGTTAGGAGATGCTCCAATCACGCCACTAGGCTTCATCTCCCTGCACACAACCTTTGGAAAGAGGTTAAAGTCTAAGACTTTAAGCATCGCCTTCATTGTCGTCGACGTGGCCTCCTGATGAATCCATATTTCATGGTATTTATTTGCTCTAATTAGGTGGATTTCATCAACTTTTCTTGCACTTATTCATTGAAATAGCATGCTTTTGTGAATTCTTTCCTAATTGTGTTTAATTGTGAAAAAACATGCTTTTCATACTTAAATTGCCAATTTTAATTCACTTTTCTCCCATTCGATGCCTTGATATGTTTGTTTGAGTGATTTAAGGTTTTGAAGGCAAGAATGGCTTAAGAAAGTGGAAGGAAAGCATACAAAGTGGAAGAATTCAAGAAATGAAGGATTTGTAAAGTTGTCCATTCTGACCTCTTGGTACTAAATTGATCATAACTTGAGCTACAGAGGTCCAAATGAGGCGGTTCTAGCGGAATTGGAAAGCTAATGTCTGGGGCTTCAAAATGATATATAATTTGCTATGGTGGACATAAGTCTAAGTGTGCGTACGCACAGGTACTTGTGCGTACGCGCAAGTCAGGATTCAGCATGTGTGCGGACGCACACATCTGTGCGTTCGCACAGGTCCCTGCACATGACCTCATTAATTGCAACTCGCTGGCAGCGATTTTTGGGCCCCCAAAACCTAATCCAACTCATTTCTGAAGTTATTTCAAGCTAAATTGAAGAAGGATGAAGGGGGGAGCACTTAGTTTTAGATTTTTACATGTTTTTGTTTAGTTTTTCTAGAGAGAGAAGCTCCCCCTTCTCTTTAATATTAGGGTTTTTAGCTTACTTTCTCTTTGATTTCAGCATTTAATTCTTGTTTTAATGTAGTTTCATTTATGTTTCTATGCTTTCTTGTCTTTATCTTCTTCATTTCTTTTGTTAATTTCTCTTTTATGTCATTTTTCATGTTATGAACACTTTTGTTATTTTCATTTACATTTAATGCAATTTATGTTTTATGCTTATTTATTGCTTCCTTTAGTTGTTGTTATCATTTTCTTGCTTTTGGTAGTTTGAATTTATTTTTAATGTAATTTAATATTATTTTATTTTTATGCACACCAAGTGTTTGATAAAATGCTTGGCTTAGTCTTTACTTAGTTTTTCTCCACTCTTGGCTTGGAATTGATGACTTTGGTGATCCTTAAGTTATTGATGTCCATTTTTGTTTGATATATTAGAGTAGTTAGTTGATTTGGTCTCCATTGACTCTATGTGACCCTTAGTGTTGACATAGGACTTATGGATTGAAATCAACTATGCCTATTTGACTTATCCTCAATGTTAGGGTTGACTAAGTAGGATTAACTCTTCATAATCATCATGTGTTTGTGGTCAATGTCTAGGATAGGTAGCCTTAGCTCTCAATTACTTGCCAAGAGATTTCTTGCATTTGAAGTTTCCTTTCCTTGCATTTTATTTGCTTTGAATTTTATTTCTTGCATGTTTAGTTTTCACACTCTTGGTTGAGAAATTGGGTGTTTAGGTGGAATTGAGTTGTGGTTGTCCATTCCGCATTGTGTGAGGATTGTTACTTGGTTTGGTTTTCCTTGACTCTAAGTGACCCACTAGTGTTGACTTAGGACTTAGGGATTGGGATCAATTATGCCCTTTTGACTAATCCTCAATGTTAGGATTGACTAATTGGGATTAATTCACACGCAATCACCATGTTTGTGGTCCATGACTATGATAGGAATCCTTAATTCCCCAATTCTCACCAAGAGCTCTTTTTACTTGCTTTCCTTTAATTTCTTGCATGATCATCTACTTTCTTGCTTTTTAATTTTCTTGCCTCTTGCCTCTTTCATCCAATCCCCATTTTCCCATAGCCAATAATTGTACACTTAATTGCAACTCCTAGGGAAGACGACCCAGGATTTAAAACTCCCGGTTATTGTGTTTTGTGACATCTTTGGAATTTACATTTGATTTAAGCATTACTTGTTGGCTTGGAACTATACTTACAACGCCAATCATATTTTTGAGATAAAATTCCTAGCCAACGGTTTTGTTCATTATAACCTCCGCCTATAACGCCCTGATAGGCAAAACAATCCTAAATCAGCTGGGAGTGGTTGTCTCAACCCCTCATCTTTGTATGAAGTTCCCAACACCAGAGGGGATTGGTACTATCAAGGGATATCAGAATCTGGCAAGGAAATGTTATAATGAAAGCCTGAACCTAAGGGGTAAAGGAAAGGAAGTCAACACAATTGAACTCGGAGGGGTCCGAGTAAGGGAAGAGTTACGACCACAGCCTGGAGGAAAGACAGAAAAAGTTTAGATTGGCCAAGAGGTTGAAAAAACCACCACGTAGGAGCTAACCTAGAAAAAGATCTCAAGCAGGAACTGGTAAAGCTCCTTCAACAAAACTCTGACCTCTTCGCCTGGAAAGTCTCTGACATGCCTGGGATAGATTCTGAGCTCATGTCACACAGACTGGCTGTCTACCCGGGATCTCGACCTGTTCAAGAAAGGAGACGAAAGCTCGGACCCGAACGAGCTCAAGTAGTCGAAGAACAAGTACAAGCCTTGCTAGAGGCAGGGTTTATCAGAGAATTCAAGTACCCGGCCTGGCTGGTGAATGTAGTACTGGTTAAAAAGCAGAATGGAAAGTGGAGGATGTGCGTTGATTATACCAACCTCAACAAAGCGTGCCTAAAGGACCCATATCCTCTACCCAACATCGACGTTCTTGTAGATTCCAGTTCGGGGTATTAATACTTGTCATTCACGGATGCCTACTTGGGATATAACCAAATCCCGATGCACAAGTCAGATCAGGAGAAGACATCCTTCATCATGCCCAAAGCGAACTATTGCTACGTGGTCATGGCATTTGGATTAAAAAATGCCATGGCCACATATCAAAGGCTGATGAATAAGGTGTTATACCCTACCTTGGAAACTTAATGGAGGTATATGTGGACGACATGTTGGTAAAGACCAAGGATGAGGCTGGCCTCCTGTCCGATCTCTCACAAGTCTTCGACACTATAAGAGCGCACGTGATGAGGTCCACCAAGTGCACTTTTGTAGTGGAAGCTGGAAAATTTCTAGGATTCATGCTAACACAAAGGGGAATTGAAGCTAACCCCGATAAGTGCAGAGCAACCCCGATAAGTCCAGCAACTGAATGGCCGGCTTGCAGCCTTATCTAGATTCTTGGCAAGATCAGCATTAAGATCATTACCGCTTTTCTCGCTCCTTAGAAAAGATGTCAATTTGAATGGGCCCCTGAATGCGAAGAGGCTTTTCAGGAGTTCAAAAAGTTTCTGAATCAACCTCCCGTCCTTACTAGGCCAAAAGCAGGGGAAGAACTCGTATTGTATCTAGCTATTGCCAAGAAGGCTGTGGCGTCAGCATTAATACGAGAAGATGAGGTCGGGCAGCATCCCATCTACTTCACTAGCAAGGTATTACACGGCCCCGAGTTAAGGTACCATAAACTTGAAAAGTTCGCATATGCCTTAATCATAACTTCAAGAAGGCTCTGGCCTTACTTTCAGGCCCATACCATTAGAGCTCGAACGAACCAACCTATGAAGCAAATCCTTCAAAAAACGGATATTACGGGCAGAATGGTTTAATGGGTCATAGATCTATCCGAGTTCGACTTGAAATATGAAACTCAAACAGCAATCAAAGTTCAGTGCCTCATCGACTTCATAGCAGAATATGCAGGCGACCAAGAGGAAGCCTCCAAAGCCTGGGAGATATATGTGGACGGGTCCTCCAATAAAGTTAGGAGCGGAGCTGGTATAATACTGGTCAACCAAGAGGGAACCCAAATAGAAGTATCCTTGAAATTCGAGTTCCCTGCCTCCAATAACCAGGCTGAATATGAAGCTCTGATCGCAGGACTAAAACTTGCCAAAGAGGTCGGTGCTACCAAGGTGATAATCTTCAGCAACTCTCAAGTAGTAACTTCCCAAATTAATGGAGAGTACCAGGCAAAAGATCCCAATATGAAAAGATACTTGGAAAAAACACTTGAACATCTCAGGCAGTTCCTTCAAACTGAAGTTAGACATATAACAAGGGAGCTCAACAACAGAGTCAATGCTCTTTCTAAGCTAGCAAGTACCAAGCCAGGGGAAAATAATAGAAGTCTGATACAAGAAACTCTCCAGAAGCCCTCAGTCACAAAGACGGATAGCAAGCCAGACGTCTTGTCTGTCTCTGGCTTAGACCTCCGATGGATAACTCCCCTAGTCGAATATCTGAAATTTGACTGATGAGTGAATTCTTTGATGGTATAGAATTTTACAAATGAATTCTCGTTGCAAGTATAGTTCTACACCAACAAACAATCCTCCCAATCAAAAATTTGGTTTGTCACAAGTACAAACCCCAATAAAAATTAACCGAAGTATTTAAACCTCGGGTCGTCTCACAAGGAATTACAATGAAGTGTTTAATTATTGGCTATGAAGATGCAAGGGGGTTTGATTTGGTAATTAGCAAGAAAATAAATGACAAGGATGTAAAATAACAAGAACTAATAAAATAAGGGAAAAGAACTCTTGGCTAGACATAGATAAATTGAGATAACCATCCTTGTCTACAAACCATACATTGATAATTATGAGGGGCCAACTTATTAAGTCTACCTCCAAAAGCTTTAAGTACGTAATATCTACTCCTAAGCTTGAAGTACTTCAAATAGGCTTGATCACATCAACCCATAAGTCTCAACCTATCTACTAATTAGATTAGTAGTGGGTTAGTATCAATTGGTATCAAATTGATCACCAAGGGTTCTCAAATCACCAATTCAATGTGACCCAATGACTCAAGGTCACTTAATTCCCTTAGCCTAAGCTAAGAGTAAAGAAAACTACTTAAAAACTAGAGTAAACATTTTATCAAACACCTAGAGTACAATAAAAGTAAACATCACAAAATGCTAGAATTAATGAAACCCATAACTAACATAAGTAAGAAATCAACAATAGTAATGAAGATAAACATAAAAGAAACATGGAAACATAAAATTGTATTAGAAGAAATTAAGATTCAACCATGGTTCATCAACATAAAAGAGAGCAAAATAAGAAATGACAAGTAAAACTAGAAGAGCAAAGTTGTAATAACAAGAAATTAAAAGGGAATACTAAATCAAAACAAGAATTGAAAATTGGATTTAAGAAAATTAAACCTAAACTACCCTAAATTCTAGAGAGAAGGGAGAGCTTCTCTCTCTAGAATTCTAACCTAAAACATGATGAAAACTCCAACTATGACTACTTGGTTCATTCCCCCCTCAATCCTTGGGTTCAATAGTATCAGAAATGAGTTGGATTGGGCCCAAAATGAGCTAGAAATCGCTGGCCACGATTTGCTAAAATGGACCCATGCTGATCCACCGACGCGTGCGCGTGATGCAAAATGGGGATTGGACCTACTTGGACCATTTTCAAAATGGGGATTGGACCTACTCCATGGCCATTTGCAAAATGGGGATTGGACCTACTCGGACCATTTTCCCAAGCACCAGGTCAGGTCAAATACCTGATTGTAGGAGTGGATTACTTCACCAAGTGGATAGAAGCAGAGCCACTGGCCACTATAATAGCACAAAGAAGTTGTAAGTCCCTCTACAAGAACATAATCACCCATTTTGGGATTCCCCACTCTATGAACACAGATAATGGCACCCAATTAACAGATTCCACATTCAGAAGCTTGGTATCTAGCATGAAGATAAAACACCAATTCAAATCAGTAGAGCATCCTCAGGCCAATAGTAAAGCTGAAGCTGCCAATAAGGTCATATTGGCGGGGTTAAAAAAGAGGTTACAGGATGTGAAGGTTGTGGTAGGCTTAGAGAAGGGGGGTTGAATCTATGCCTTCCTTTTTGTTGCTGTTGTTACCCTTTTAAAACAGATTTGCAATTCTGATTCTATTTTAACTTAGCAGCGGAAATTTATGAGACAATTTATTTTTGTCTCATGAATATCAAAAAACAGAACACAGCAGAGAAGAGAAAAGCTAACACTAGCATGTATCCTGGTTCGGTTGCCTTGTGCTATGCAACCTACATCCAGTCTCCTCCACAACTGTGGAAGAATTTCACTATAGTTAACAGTATTACATACACCAATAACTCAGGATTGACCCAATCCTTTCACACTCAAGTTCTAACCTAACTTGACATTGGCTATGCTAATACCTAACTATTCACTCTTAGTGCTAACCCAACTAAAAAAGGGATACCTCACAGGTACAAGATACAAGACATAAACGCACCTAAAGAAATCTGAAAATAACTCTAGGCTTTTCTCTCAAGTGTTTCACTCAGCCTTTTTCCATTCATGGCTTTTACTTGAGTTTTCTCACAATGCCTTTTCTCACTAGAAATTACAGAATGATAAACATTGAAAAGAACATTACAATCAGTAAAACATGAAGGAGATTGACTTCATCAACAGCCTCTATGCTATGCGAAAAACCAGATTAGCAAGCCTATGATTTAGTTCTTCATACTGGCGGAATGCACCTTTGATTAGGTTACACTGTCTAGTTAGTTGAACTTCTTCCAAGAGCTCTCTCAGAACAAAACCTCTATTCACTGGTTTTCTCTCCTTGCTTTCTGAATGAATAGCAAGCTTCTTTTATCTCCTTGCATGTTGCTTGGTTCTTCTTCCAAGGTCAACACCTTGAGCCTTGAGCTTCACCAACCCACAAGCTTACTTTTTCTTCTCAAGCATCAAAGTAGAACCTTTGTTTCTAACTTTTCCAACTTGACCGAAAGCCATGTAGGAGTAACCGAGATTGTCTTCCAATGGTCAACCAAATCTGAACCATAGAGATGCAACTTGGTCCCCAAGTATCTCTTGTGACCGTGGATTTGTAGCAGTGAAGAACAGAGATCAACTTTCCCTTGAATGCCATTTTCGGATAGTGCAGAGAGTTGGGAAGAAGGGATGAAGATCTGATGCATGCAAGATGAGATGGATTACCTTTAACCTAAGCTTGATTTGGATTAGATTTTCTGCTTTAGCTTCTGTGCTTCAAGCTTAGATTTTCTCTTTCTTGCTTCTTTGGTTACTGGCTTATGGAGGAAGCTTTTTCTCTCTTTCTCTTTCTTACTTTTCTGAAGTCTTGATGTGACTTGATTAGAGAAGAGAAGAACGTTGCTTTGGTTGGAGCAAGATGGTGGGAAATTGAAAAACAATTGAGCTTGGATCGGGTTCTTCTCTCTTTAGCCCGTGGTGTCTTGCTATGCTTCTTTGATGAGTTTGTTTGAGATGAGTGACTTGGGCTTATCTTTATTCACTCTTATCAATCAGCCCATTAGCCTTATTTTGTTATTCATTCAACTTGGGCTGCCTAAATTGAATTATGGCCTGCAACACAACATAAATAATTAGCAATGTATACTTATTAATTAAGCAACTCTAATTATTTATTTTGCCAAAAATAATGTTTGTCATCACTAATTAATTTAGTTAATTTCTTAACTCAACAATCTCCCCCTTGATGACAAACATGATTTAAGCAATAATAAAAAAGGAAATGAGTTTGAGTCAGGTTTAGAAAACTCCCTTTGATTTTTGTCATTTGCTTTTATGTTGCTCCCCCTTTCCTTTTCAAGGTTAGCTCCCCCTGAATTTATGCTCTTCTCTTCTTTCCTGGTTACATATACTTATATGGAACTAAACAGATGCTATGTACCAACCAAAAGTATAGCAAACAGTGATAGTTTAAATGTCCAAAATGGAGCTTTAATACATCAGGGTCAAAATCAGATAGCAATATATCATAATCAGCCCAACATCAAGCTATTACCATCAGCAAACAGATTCAACATGTGAAAATAAGTATTAATGCAACAAAGATTATTCAACATGCAAACTCAAGTATGGATGCATCAAAAATCCCAAAAAAATACTAGGGTCCTATTGCTATTGCTATTACTCCCCCTTTTGTCATCAAGGGCGGATAATAAACAAGATCAACAAAAACAAAGTCTTGCATCCTGCAGAAAAGAGTTAGAGCACAGTTCAAAGTGCTAACTAAACTACCAAAGGTGCAGTAATATCCAGAGTTATTACAGTCATCCAAAATAAAACAGTATAAAAGTACTAAAGAAGCAGAATTCATGAGACAAAAAGAGAGCAGCAACAACAGTTTTTATGAGACAAATCCTAGGCATCAGAACCATTCCCCTCCGAAGCAGCTTCCTCTTCAACATCAGTGGCAACGTCTTCATCATTTTAAAGGTTATCGATGAAGGTCATGAGCACAGCCACCCTATCCCTCGATTTCTTCAAGAAGTTCTCATGCTTGCTAGCCAGCTTCCTTTTCTCTTTGCTCAATTCAATCAAGTGATTCGACTGGGATACAAACTCTTGAGCAACATCCCTGACCATATTCAGCAGAGTGGATTTCTTCCCAGTGGAGATGGAAGTGCCCTCAGTGGAAGGAGCAGTAGAATCATCTGGAATGAACTCTTCATCATCATCATCTAGAACCACTCTCTCAGATCGAGTTGGTCCTTTTTGCTGTTTCACTGAACCACCTCCCTTTAGATATGAATGTCTATTTTCATATTTCTCATTGGTCAAGTCAACACCAAAATACTCAAAAATGCAAGTTAGAAACATACCATAAGGAAGAGCTTTGTCCTTTTCACTTCTAACAGAGTCAAACATGTATCTAACCATCAAATATGCAAATGAAATTTCAGTTTTGGTGAGAAGGGCATATAAAACAAGAGTATCAGTGTAGGAAACCCTTTGATATGAGCCGCTTTGAGGCAAAATAATATGATTGACTATTCGGTGCAGTTGAGCACGCTCATATCCTAGGGCTTTGTGAGTGGGTGTAATGCCATCTATCAAGGAGATATGTTCACAAATACTAGCCAGGGCATCATTGTAAGAAACACCAACTCCTTCATCCCACTTAACTGACGTGTAGGCACAGGGCCCAACATCAGTATACTTCAAAGCATCACTGATGGTCTCATTGTTTAAAACGATATCTCGGCCCTTGACATACGAATGAGCAGTGCCTTCATGATAAGTCATGTTTGCATAAAACTCTTTGACCAACAAGGGATAAACATGTTTTTTGATGTCAAAAAGGTGATTCCAGTCCAGAAAAATCAAGTTATCAACAAAAGGAAAACCTTTTCTTTTCAAAGATGGCAAATCAGCGAGAAAAGAGGGACATAGGGTACGATACTGGATAACCTTCTCATAAAAATCATTGTTCATGGTAGATTTGAATCTATAAGGGTTATAGTTCGAATGAGAAGTCAAAAAATGAGCTTTGTGATCAAAAGGTCCTATGTCTGATTCTTTAACATTCTGGAGAGGGACTCGAGTGTTACCTTGTTGAGAGCGCAATGGAACAGACCTGGATTTGGGTTGTGTTGGTTCGGGTATAGGTTCCTCAGTCGCCTGACGTTTGCCTTTGGAGGAGCCAGGCTTTGCTGAACTTGGTTTTGAGGAGCCAGGCTTGGAAGGTGTGGCCTTTGGTGGTGGCGTCGGCTTGGCAGAGGAAGGAAACCTTGGAGTGTTTTTGGTCCGAGCCATGGGGTCACAGCGAGGAGGAGAGGTAGGAGGAGAAGGAGAAGGGGGTAAAGGTGCGGTCTTGAGAACGAGTGGAAGGCTTTGTGGGTAGCTTGTAAATCTTTTCACGAGGAGGCCTTTTAGGAATGGTTTTCTTCCTCATTTGGTTAGTTTCAGTCTTTTGAGGGAAGAGAAGCAGTAAAGTGAGTGGAAAGAAACCGAAGAGTGTGTGGAGAAGTTATGGAGGGAAGAGAGGGAGTGTTGGTAACCGTACCCAAAAAGTGGATTTCCAAAACCATGCAACTGTATCACCATTTGAAAAGACTTGAAAAGACATGATCTCATTCAAGAAAGATTTTATTTGATTTTAAAAAATAAAAGGGAAGTTAATTTTAAAATTTGAGAAAAACAACAAAATTAACCTGAAACACCTTTTTGGGCCAAAATTAAATTCTCTTGAAAACCTTTTGGGCCACAAAACATTTATTGAAAACCTTTCATGAAACACACAAGTCATCAAAAACTAACAAACAAGATTGTGACATTCATATTTGGGCCTTGAGGTGATATGAAATTAATGAAACACATTTGGACCACTCTTGATCTGAATATTGAGGTTGGCCCAGATTGAGATTCATTTGAAACAAGCCCAGAACACGTTGACTTGATGAAAATGTTCATCATCTGCCCAGAATTGTCTCATGCCTGTTTATGAGACAAAAAGCTCCAGCAAATATATCAGCATTTTTCAAACAAGGAATCATAACTCAAAATTCCTAGGCAAGTCCTAAGCATGCAGAATCTATCCTCAGCTAATGGTTTTGTAAAAATATCTGCTAATTGCTCCTCTAATTTGACAAATTGAATACTAATATCCCCTTTTTGGACATGTTCTCTTATTGAGTGAAATTTCACTTCAATATGTTTAGTCCTAGAGTGCAAAACTGGATTTTTAGAAATATTAATGGCACTCATATTATCACACAGCAGGGGAATATTTTTAGCATTTAATTTGTAATCAGCAAGCTGCGTTTTTAACCATAAAAGCTGAGAACAACAAGAGGAAGCAGCTATATACTCAGCCTCTGCAGTGGAAAGGGCCACTGTTGGTTGCTTCTTACTTGACCATACATTTAAGGACTTCCCAAGGAAGCAACATAAACCAGAAGTGCTCCTTCTATCAACTCTATCACCAGCAAAATCTGCATCACAATAACCAACTGCAGAAAAATCATCAATCTTAGGATACCAAAGACCAAAATTTGATGTGCCATGAACATATCTAATGATCCTTTTAACTGCAGAAAGATGTGACTCTTTAGGTTTGGATTGGAACCTAGAACACAATCCAACACTTTGCACAATGTCGGGTCTAGAGGAAGTTAAGTACATAAGGGAACCAATCATTCCTCTATACCTAGTCTCATCAACATCTTTCTCAGTTTCTCCCTTATCTAATTTTGAATTAGGGTGCATGGGAGTTCCCATGGGTTTGGCATTTTCAAGACCAAATTTCTTAACTAATTCCTTGGCATACTTTTCTTGATGAATGAAAATACCATTTTCAGTTTGTTTAATTTGCAGCCCAAGGAAAAAATTAAGTTCACCCATCATACTCATGTCAAATTCACTTGTCATGAGTTTTCCAAATTCAGAACAAATGGATTCATTTGCTGATCCAAAAATAATGTCATCAACATATATTTGGACTAGAATAAAAGAGTCATTAGAGTTCTTGATGAATAGAGTTGTGTCAGTGGTGCCTCTTTGAAAATCATTTTTCAAAAGAAAAGAGCTAAGTCTCTCATACCAAGCTCTAGGAGCTTGTCTTAAACCATAGAGAGCTTTAGATAGTTTGAAAACATGATCAAAATGCTCTTTATTTTCAAAACTAGGAGGCTGCTCCACATACACTTCTCTATCTATTACTCCATTCAAAAATGCACATTTCACATCCATTTGGTATAATTTAAAACCACAAAATGCAGCATAAGCTAAGAGAAGTCTTATGGCTTCCATTCAAGCAACAGGGGCAAAGGATTCATCAAAGTCTATTCCTTCTTCTTGGTCATATCCTTGAGCCACTAGCCTTGCCTTGTTTCTTGCAATGCTACCATCTTCTCCCAAC
>NC_029791.2:44377702-44431951 GCF_000816755.2 Arachis ipaensis | reverse complement strand
ATTTGTGAAAGAAGGGAAATGTTTGATCCTTCATTTGTCTTTCTAGTGGAAGACCTTGTTTGCACTCCATGAGAGACGTCCCCAATGACAAATTCCTCAGGATAATTTTTCAAGAATCTCCATTCACGAGGTCTGGTGGACTTGGACGCAGATTCAGTCACCAAGGGATTCTGTGTGCTGCTGTTTGCAGAATTTCCTTCAGATTCATGAGACAAATTGAAATTGTCTCTTGAATTTTCAGCATTTGCTGTTTCTGGTTCAGCTTGTCCAGAATTTTCTTTTCCATGATTCTGAGCAGTTTCATCCTCCTTTTGAGCTTGATTTCCTGCATCACAGTCTTCCAAAATGCTTTGTACCAAGTTAGTATCACAAAATGTAACATGTACGGACTCCTCAATAATCCTAGCATCTTGATGATAAACCCTATATGCTTTACTAGTTGTGGAATATCCTACAAACAAACACTCATAAGCCTTTGGATCAAATTTACCCAAATTTTCTTTGTTATTTAAGACAAAACATTTGCATCCAAAGATGTGTAAGTAATCTAAGTTTGGTGGGTAGCCTTTCCAAAGTTCATAAGGGGTTTTCTTCAAAAATTTTTTTATGATTGTTCTATTCAAAATGTGGCAAGCTGTGTTAACCGCTTCAGCCCAAAGGAATTTTGGAACATTACTCTCACAAAGCATAGCTCTTGTCATCTCTTGTATGCTTCTATTTCTTCTTTCCACAACACCATTTTGTTGTGGTGTTCTTGGACAAGAGAAATTGTGAGATATTCCAAATTCCTCACAAAAGGATTCAAACAAATTATTTTCAAATTCAGTTCCATGATCGCTTCTTATAGAAGAGATTTTCAAATCCTTTTCATTTTGAATTTTCTTGCAAAAAGGTTCAAAGGCCGAAAAGGCTTCATTTTTGTGTGCAAGAAATAAAACCCAACCAAACCTAGTGTAGTCATCCACAATTACTAAACCATAATGTTTACCACCTAGGCTTTGAGTTCTTATTGGACCAAATAAATCAATGTGTAGCAACTCAAGTGGTCTTTTAGTAGAGATGTATTCCTTTGGTTTAAAAGAACTTTTTGTTTGTTTTCCTATTTGGCAAGCATCACAAGTGATGTCTTTGTCAAACTTTATCAAAGGAAGACCTCTCACTAATTCTTTCTTTACAAGTTTGTTTATTTGAAACATACTTGCATGGCCCAATCTCTTGTGCCATAACCATTTTTCAGATTCTTTAGAGTGAAGACAAGCTACATTTTGATCCTTTAGTTCATCAAGAGTAAGTCCATACATATTATTGAAACGCTTGGCAACAAACATCACTTCATTTGTCTTTTCATTAACAACACAGCATTCAAGCCTTTTAAAAACAACTAAGTATCCCAAATCACACAGCTGACTTATACTTAAAAGATTGTGCTTCAAACCACAAACCAAAAGCACATCATCAATGAAAGTAGATTGCTCATTACCTACTTTTCCAACAGCAATGATTTTACCTTTACCATCATCTCCAAAGGTCACAAAACCTCCATCATACTTATTTAGTTTGATGAAGTAAGTTGACCTTCCAATCATGTACCTTGAACTACCAGAATTTTTTTGAATATTTTTGCCTTTCGAAAATGAGGTTTTGTTGTTAAATGGTGGTTTCTTGAAAACAGCCTCATTTTTCGAAACATAACCCAAACCTGGCCGGTTTAAACTCGGTTCAGTTTTTGGTGAAGGCTCAGTTTCAATTGTGTATTCTTCATCAGATTTTCTTTCACATGTTGAAACATATCCGATACCTGATTTGTTTGGTATGGATTTGGTATTTGATGAAGAGGCCACAAATTTTATAGAGGAAATGTTAGAAACAACATCTTCCTTGGCTATGTAGCCTAAACCAGATTTTTCAAACAATGGTCTTTGACTTGCAAGTAATTTGTCCAAGTTGCTAGAACTTTGAGCAAATTTTGCTAAGTCACCATTCAGCCTTTTAATCATATCATTTAATCTTTTATTTTCAGCAATTAATTCATAAGAAGGATCCACAATGTGCTTTCCTTTTAATTTTTCAAGTTCAGATTTTAGAAATCTGTTTTCTTCAATGATGTCTAAAGCACATTCAGTTTCCTTCACTTTTTCTTTTAAAAAATTATTTTCAGCTCTTAACACATTTCTTTCAGATCTGCACTCATTGTATTTATCAAGTAGTTTTGATGTGTTTAAAGTGAGATCATCAATAATAACATGCAAGTCCTCAATGGTTAAATCATAGTAGTTTACCTCATCAAGATTGTTGTTTCCAGCCATGAAGCAGTCTTTGTCATCTCCTTCAGATTCTTCTTCTTCATTTGAGTCATTCTCAAGATCTTCCCAAGCTGCCATGAGTACTCTCTTCCTTTCCTTCTTGCCTTTGTCCTCCTTTTTGAGCTTTGGACAATTTGACTTGAAGTGCCTAGCCTCCTTGCAATGATGACACGTCACCTTGCTTAAGTCTATCTTTTTCTCCTTTGAACTTGAACCCTTGTATTTGCCCTTGCTTTTCATCATCCTTCTAAATCTCCTAGCAAAAAACAAAAGCTCGTCATCTGAAATACCATCACTAGAATCACTCTCTTTCGGTTCTATTTGTGACTTGAGGGCTATTCCCTTTTTCTTTGAGTCTGTGTTTGTGTGTGTGGCTTCATAGGCAAGGAGTTTTCCTCTCAGCTCATCATAGGTTATGGGACTTATGTTGTTACTCTCGGTTAGGACAGTGGCAGTGTTTTCCCATTCTTTTGTGAGGCTTCTAAGGAGTTTTCTCACCAATGTTTGTTCTGCATAGTTTGTACCCATAGCATAAAGGTTATTGATTATGATTGAGAATCTCTCAAACGCTTCATCAATGCTTTCTCCATCCTTCATGTTGAACATATCGTACTCTTTTCGCAGCATATCAATCCTCGTTTCTTTGACTTGTTTAGTGCCTTCGTGTGTAACCTGGAGTTTTTCCCAGATTTCTTTGGCTGTCTTGCATCTAGACACCTTCCAGTACTCTTTAAAGCTGATAGCACAATGAAGTAGGTTGATTGCTTTAGCGTTCAGCTCTATCTTCTTTTTGTCATCTTCATTCCATTCAGCTTCTTCTTTTGGAGTCACCACTCCATCAGCACTTATTTTTGTTGGGATCTTTGGAATTTGTTGGGATCTTTGGACCGTTCACAACGATCTTCCATTTGTTGTAGTCAATGGAATGGATGAAGATCCTTATCCTTTCTTTCCAGTAGGCATAGTTCTTCCCATTGAAGAAAGGGAGCCGGTTGTTGGATTGGCCTTTAGTGAGGGTGTAGGCAACTGTGGTTGTGCCCAAGTTGTTCTCCATTGGATCTTTGCTCCAAGCTGTTAGGCTTGATTCTTGAGACCTTAGCTCTGATACCAATTGAAGGTTGTGGTAGGCTTAGAGAAGGGGGGTTGAATCTATGCCTTCCTTTTTATTGCTGTTGTTACCCTTTTAAAACAGATTTGCAATTCTGATTCTGTTTTAACTTAGCAGCGGAAATTTATGAGACAATTTATTTTTGTCTCATGAATATCAGAAAACAGAACACAACAGAGAAGAGAAAAGCTAACACCAGCATGTATCCTGGTTCGGTTGCCTTGTGCTATGCAACCTACATCTAGTCTCCTCCACAACTGTGGAAGAATTTCACTATAGTTAACAGTATTACATACACCAATAACTCAGGATTGACCCAATCCTTTCACACTCAAGTTCTAACCTAACTTGACATTGGCTATGCTAATACCTAACTATTCACTCTTAGTGCTAACCCAACTAAGAAAGGGATACCTCACAGGTACAAGATACAAGACATAAACACACCTAAAGAAATCTGAAAATAACTCTAGGCTTTTCTCTCAAGTGTTTCACTCAGCCTTTTTCCACTCATGGCTTTTACTTGAGTTTTCTCATAATGCCTTTTCTCACTAGAAATTACAGAATGATAAACATTGAAAAGAACATTACAATCAGTAAAACATGAAGGAGATTGACTTCATCAACAGCCTCTATGCTATGCGAAAAACCAGATTAGCAAGCCTATGATTTAGTTCTTCATACTGGCGGAATGCACCTTTGATTAGGTTACACTGTCCAGTTAGTTGAACTTCTTCAAAGAGCTCTCTCAGAACAAAACCTCTATTCACTGGTTTTCTCTCCTTGCTTTCTGAATGAACAGCAAGCTTCTTTTATCTCCTTGCATGTTGCTTGGTTCTTCTGCTTTAGCTTCTGTGCTTCAAGCTTAGTTTTTCTCTTTCTTGCATCTTTGGTTACTGGCTTATGAAGGAAGCTTTTTCTCTCTTTCTCTTTCTTACTTTTCTGAAGTCTTGATGTGACTTGATTAGAGAAGAGAAGAACGTTGCTTTGGTTGGAGCAAGATGGTGGAAAATTGAAAAACAATTGAGCTTGGATCGGGTTCTTCTCTCTTTAGCCCGTGGTGCCTTGCTATGCTTCTTTGATGAGTTTGTTTGAGATGAGTGACTTGGGCTTATCTTTATTCACTCTTATCAATCAGCCCATTAGCCTTGTTTTGTTATTCATTCAACTTGGGCTGCCTAAATTGAATTATGGCCTGCAATACAACATAAATAATTAGCAATGTATACTTATTAATTAAGCAACTCTAATTATTTATTTTGCCAAAAATAATGTTTGTCATCACTAATTAATTTAGTTAATTTCTTAACTCAACAGGATGCAAAGGGAGCTTGGACTGAAGAGCTCCCCAAGTACTATGGGCTTATAGAACAACACCTCACTCCACGACTGGAGAAACACCTTTCCGACTTGCATATGGAGTAGAAGCCATGATCCCAATAGAGATCAGGGAGTAAAGTCCAAGGGTGAGATTCTATAACGAAGTTGACAATATCCAAGCCCAAAAAGAAGAGCTTGAACTACTTCCAGAGGTCCAAGAGCAAGCGCAAATAAAATAAGCAGCCTTAAAGCAAAGGATGGCAATAAGGTACAACCAAAGAGTCATTCGAAGAAGCTTCGCCTCAAACGACTTAGTTCTCATCCGCAATGACATCGGGGTGAATGATAAACCCCATTTTTAGGGTTTATCTTGTGTTGAATTTAGAGGGTTTTGTCAATTTTTCTCCCATTTATTCACTAAAATAGCATGGTTTTGTAAATTCTCCTTTAATTGTGCTTAAGAGTGAAAACATGCTTTTTAGGTCTTAAAATAGCTAAATTTAATTCACCTTGATTCCATTAGATGCCTTGATATGTTTGTTAAGTGATTTCAGATTTAGGAGGCAAAGATTGGACTGAGGGAGTGAAGAAAAAGCATGTAGAAATGGAGAACTCATGAAAAAATGAAGGAATCGCAAAGCTGTCAATCCTGACCTCTTCGCACTTAATCGATCATAACTTGAGCTACAGAGGTCCAAATGAGGCGGTTCCAGTTGCGTTAGAAAGCTACATCTGGGGCTTCAAAAGGATATAAAATTTGCCATAGCTTCCTGGCGTTTAGGGACGCGTACGCGTACATGACGTGTACGCGTGGGAAGCTGCACGTGACTCACTAAAGGCAACTAGTGACCAGCGATTTCTGAAGCATTTTGGGCTCAATCCAACTCATTTCTGATGCTACTTCTAGAGAGAGAAGCTCTCTCTTCTCTCTAGAATTAGGATTAGGTTTAGATCTAGATCTACTTCTTCTTCTCTTGTTTAATTTCCTTTTTCATTTTTAGTTGTTCCCTTGTAGTTGTAGCATTCTACTTATCTTGTAGTTTCTTTATATTTCTAGTTGTAGTTTGTAGATTCCTTTATAGATCTACATTTTCTTTCAATGTAATTTATGATTTCCATGTCTTCTTATCTTTGCTTTGATTTTCTATTATTGATCTCTTGCTTTTGTAGTTATAGTTTCCTTTAATTCTTGCAATTAGTGATGTTTACTTCTATTGCCTTTTATGTGTTTGATGAAATGCTTCTTTTAGTTATGAGTTAGATCTTGTTTCTCTTGGCTTTGGTTGAGTAATTGGTGACTCTAGAGTTATCAAATTCTTTTGTTAATTGATAATTAGAAGTTGCTAATTGACTTGAATGCCACTAAAGCTAGTCTTTTATTATGATTTGACTAGAACTTGTGAAATCAAGTTAATTCATCCACTTGACTTTTCTTCATGGTTAGAGGTTAACTAAATTGGAGCAATGGACAATTGTTGTCACCATTGAGGAGGATAATGAGGATAAGACTTCTAGTTCTCATTACTTGCCAAGAGCTTTGTTAGTTGTTAGTTTATTTCCTTTGCTATTTATACTTGTCTATTATCTCAAAAACCCCAAACATACTTCATAGCCAATAACAAGAACACTTTATTGCAATTCCTAGGGAGAACGACCCGAGATTTGAATACTTCGATTATTTTCATTGGGGTTTGTTTTAGTGACAACCAAATTTTTGTATGAAAGGATTATTGTTGGTTTATAAACTATACTTGCAACGAGAATTCAATTGAGAAATTCTATACCATCAATTTTCCGTTCATCAAAATGGCGCCGTTGCCGGGGAATTGCAATGGTGTTATGTTATTGGCTATTGTGAATATGTTCATATTGTGAATATCTTGCTTTTTGGTTATTTCTAGGTCTTGTTAGTAATTAGGAGTTTACTTCTTTTTTTCCTTTTTGAGATTTTTGTTTTGATTTCCTCTCTTCCATATGAATTCTCATCCTTCTGGTTTTGGATATGATTGTGACTATGTTGTAGGTAATAGAAACTTGAATGATGGCTCACATTATGGGAGAGATGAATTTTTGAGAAGGGAGCCACATCCATATGAGCAATCATCATGGCAACCTCCTCATTCAAGCTACTATGATGGTAATCCCTCCTATAATGCAAATCATTCCAATGGATATGATGGTTCTTATCATGATTATTGTTCATACTCTGGGTCGAGCTGTCCGACCCGGGATGTTTAACGACAAAGCAACCGACCTCTTCAGGTCATACTATCCGACCTCTTCTCAAAGAGCTCGGCCAAATTGCCAGGAAAGCCCAATAAAGGGCCCAAATAGAGGAGTACGACCCCAATCCGAAGGTAGCCCAAGCCTATAGAGATAAGGGCGATTCCCTTGAAGATAAGATGACCTCACTCAAAGATAAGATAAGATAAGATAACTAACTTATCTTATCTAAAAAGGTCACTCCACGCCATTATAAATACACTGGAGCACTCAGGTATAACTCATACTCTGATTCTACAAAAAACCTGCTTAATACCTTGCAAACTTAAGCATCAGAGTCCCTTGCAGGTACCACCACCCTCCGGTGACAAAGAATCAGCAGCATCGCCAGTTCAACAAGTCGGACACGACAGCTCCGGCCACCGCCCACAAGCCGGACGCGTCATCTCCGACCAGCACAGAAGATCTCATCCGAGATCGACCTACAGTTTCAGGTAACCCTCGGAACATTGGTGCCGTTGCCGGGGAATCTAGAAGTCATCCCATCACCATGGCAGACAACCATGATTCGGATCTAGAAGATAGAACGCTGCACAAGAATGCAGACACTACACCGAAAGATACTCCTCAACCTAATAAAAACAACGATTCACCAAACGTAGGAGCCGTGGAGGCACTTCAAGATCGTTTAAAGAAACTCGAAAAAGAGGTGACCAACGAGAAGCTGAGAGAGATCTACGAAGGGAAGTTAGGCGACGCTGCGAGTTAGAGGACAAGCTCCTAAAACTCGAAGTAGATCTCAAGACCAAGACTACTCGATCCGGTCATGAAGACGACTCCCATAAGGACCAAGACCCATTCACCAATGAGATCATGAGGACCAAAATCCCAAAGGACTTCAAACTTCCCGACATGACTTTATACGATGGCACAGCAGATCCCGGCCATCATCTCAGTAACTTCAGAAGTAGAATGTACCTCACCGACGCCTTAGATGCAGTTCGCTGCAAAGCCTTCCCGACTACTTTAACAAAGACAGCAATTAGATGGTTCGACAATCTACCTCCTAGGTCCATCTCAAGCTTCGACGACTTAGCCAAGAAGTTTCTGGCCAGATTCTCCATCCAAAAAGACAAAGCTAAGCACGCCCCAAGTCTATTAGGAATCAAGCAAGGAGATCGGGAAAGTCTCCACAGCTACATGGAAAGATTCAACAAAGCATGTCTGGACATACAAAGCCTACCAACAGATGCCGCCATTATGGGTCTCATCAATGGCTTACGAGAAGGACCTTTTAGCCAATCTATATCGAAAAAATACCCCACATCTCTGAACGAAGTGCAAGAACGAGCAGAGAAGTACATCAACATGGAGGAAAACTCTCGACTAGGAGAGACCTCAAAATCCAGATTCAACTACTCTTCCCGAGATAAGGATAAAGAATCCAAAAAGAAAGAAGATCAACATGGGGAAAAAATAAAAAAATATCACAATTACACCCCTCTTCGGGTGTCCCTTGTGGATGTCTACAGAGAAGTTTGTCATACTAAAAAAATACCCCAGCTCGACCACTCAAAGGCAGAAAAGGAGGAGGAAATCAGACTGAATATTGTGAATATCATCAAATCCGTGGGCATTCCACCAACGAATGCTTTGACTTAAAGAACGTCATAGAAAAACTAGTAAGAGAAGGGAAATTAGGTCGATACATAGCCACCCGAGATGATGAGCAAAGAAAAAGGAGAAGGGACGAAGATGTCGGACAAACTGAGCGATCACCTCGTACACCAGAGAGACACATCCACATGATACACAGAGGATTTGCGGGAGGAGAAATCTCCAAATCATCTCGCAAAAGATATCTTAAAGAAGTATACTATGTCGAGGGAAAAGAGGAAGCACCCGACATCCCCACAATTACTTTTACCAAAGAAGACGCATCCGGCATCATCTCAGGACACGACGATCCCATGGTCATCACTATTATACTGGCAAACGCAAATCTCCACCGCACACTGGTAGACCAAGGAAGCTCCTCCGATATCTTGTTCAAAACTGCTTTTGACAAACTCGGCCTGGAAGAAAAAGAACTCAGAGCATATCCGAACAGCCTGTTCGGACTGGGAGACACTCCAGTTCAGCCACTTGGATACATCCCATTACACACGACCTTCGGAAAAGGAAACCAGTCAAGAACACTCAAGATAGACTACATCGTGGTCGACGTGAGTTCAGCCTACAATGCCTTAATAGGTCGAACAACCTTAAATAAGCTCGGCGCAGTAGTCTCGACTCTATATCTATGCATGAAGTTCCCAACTATAGAAGGGATAGCTACAAGAAAAGCAAACCAGAAGACAACGCGCCGCTATTACAATGAAAGTCTAAACCTCAGAGGCAGAGGAGAAGAATTTCACACCATCGAACTCGGTGGAGTTCAGAGGCGGGAAGAACTCCGCCCACAACCCGAAGGCGAAGTAGAAAAAGTCCAGATCGGAGATATCCCAGATAAAACAACCAATATTGGTACAATCCTAAAAGGAGACGTAAAGGAGTCCCTCATACAGTTCTTAAGAAATAATGTCGACCTCTTCGCATGGAAGGCTGCAGATATGCCGGGCATAGACCCCAAGCTAATGTGCCACAAGCTGGCAGTATACCCAGGATCTCGGCCAGTACTGTAGAGATGTAGAAAGCTCAGGCCAAAATGATCCCAAGCTGTGGAAGAACAGGTACAAGCTCTACTAGAGGCAGGATTCATAAGAGAAGTCAGGTATCCACTATGGCTAGCCAACATCGTTTTGGTAAAAAAATTAAATGGGAAGTGGCAGATGTGCACTGACTACACCGATCTCAACAAAGCTTTCCCAAAAGATCCTTATCCACTCCCAAGTATAGACGCTCTGGTGGATGCCTCCTCCGGATACAAATACCTCTCGTTTATGGACGCCTATTCAGGATACAATCAAATCCCAATGTACCCACCTGATCAAGAAAAAACCTCATTCTTAACCCCAAAAGCAAAGTACTGCTACATCGTTATGCCTTTTAGACTTAAAAACGCAGGAGCTACTTACCAGAGATTGATGAATAAGGTCTTTACGGATCACATTGGAAAAATCATGGAAGTCTATGTGGACGACATGTTAATAAAGACGCAAAGTGAAGAGACGTTACTATCCGACCTCACCCAAGTATTCAACACTATAAGAAGGCATGGCATGCGACTTAATCTGGCAAAATGCACCTTCGCAGTAGAAGCTGGCAAATTCTTAGGTTTTATGCTCACACAAAGAGGAATCGAGGCAAATCTGAATAAATTCCAGGCCATACTCGATATGAAGAGCCCGACTTGTGTCAAAGAGGTACAATAGCTCAATGGAAGATTGGCAACCTTGTCCAGATTCCTAGCGGGATCAGCAATAAGATCTCTCCCCTTCTATGCTACTCTAAGGAAGGGAAAGTTCAAAAGATTCCTGGGACAGCCACCTATCCTATCTCGGCCACGGGAAGGAGAACCACTTATATTATACCTCGCAGTAGGAAGTTGGGCAGTAGCCTCAGCATTAGTCCGAAAAGATGACAGTAAGTAACAACCTGTATATTTCATCAGCAAAGCATTACAAGGATCCGAGTTGAACTACCAAAAAATAGAAAAATTCGCCTACGCTCTCATACTAACAGCCCGATGACTGCGTCCGTACTTCCAAGCTCACACCATTAGGGTTCGAACCAACCAACCCATAAAAGGGATTTTGCAGAAAATAGACTTAGCAGGCAGAATCTTACAATGGGCAGTTGAGTTGTCTGAATTCGACCTTCAATATGAAGCTCGGACAGCCATTAAATCGTAATATCTGGCCGACTTTATTGCAGAATTTACAGGCACCCCGGAAATTTCTACAGAATGGAATCTCTATGTAGATGGTTCCTCAAATAAAACTGGAAGCGGCATGGGTGTGATAATAAAAAGCGACCAGGGAACCCAAATCGAACTATCCCTCAAATTTGGGTTCCCTGCCTCAAATAACCAAGCTGAATATGAGGCGCTATTAGCTGGTTTGAAACTGGCTAGGGAGGTTGGAGCTTAAAAGCTTATCATCTTCAGTGACTCACAAGTAGTCACTTCACAAATAGCAGGGAGCTACCAAGCCAAAGATCCCACCATGAAAAAGTACCTGGACAAAACCAGGGAACATCTCGGACAACTTGGGGAATATGAGGTCCGCCACATACCCTGATAACAGAATGCCCGAGCTGACGCACTCTCAAAACTAGCCAGTACCAAACCAGGGGACAACAATAGAAGCTTCATCCAAGAAATGCTGCAGAACCCATCAATCTCGGAAGAAGAAAAAGTCCTAGCCATGACAAGTCCGGATCAAGGATGGATGACCCCCATAATTAACTACCTCAAAACAGAAACACTCCCCATAGATAAGAAGGAGGCAAAGAGGTTAAAAAGGGAGGCACAATACTACACTATCATAAACAATACTCTATACAAAAGAGGGATTTCAATACCATTGTTAAAATGTGTACCGACTTCCAACACAAAGGAAGTTTTAGAAGAAGTACACAGTGGCATCTGTGACAATCATCTCGGAGCACAGGCACTTGCCAAAAAAGTACTCCTGGCCGGATTCTATTGGCCAACTCTACAAAAAGAAGCCACAGAGTTCGTTAAGACGTGTGCACCATGTCAGAAACATGCCAACTTTCACATTGCCCCGCCAGAGGAGCTCATCAGCGTAACCTCACCCTGGCCATTCGCAAAATGGGGACTCGACCTTCTCGAACCTTTCCCTCAGGAATCAGGACAAGTCAAATTCCTCAAAGTAGGGGTAGACTACTTCACAAAATGGATCGAGGCAGAACCTCTAGCTAATTCTACTGCTTAAAGAAGTCGAAAATTCCTATATAGAAACATTGTCACAAGGTTTGGGGTTCCATATTCCATCACCACGGACAATGGCACCCAATTCACAGATGCAGGCTTCAGAAAGTTAGTGGTCGACTTGAACATAAAACACCAATTCACCTCCGTAGAACATCCCCAGGCCAATGGACAAGCAGAAGCTGCCAACAAAGTCATATTGGCTGGGCTAAAACGGATATTACAGGATGCAAAGGGAGCCTGGGCTGAAGAGCTCCCACAAGTCCTATGGGCATATCGAACAATGCCACATTCCACCACAAAGGAATCACCCTTCTGATTAGCTTATGGAATTGAGGCAATGATCCTAGTGGATATTGAAGAAGGGTCGCCCAGAGTGATCCACTATAATGAAGAAGCCAACTCCCAACTTCAAAGGGAAGAGCTCGGATTAGAGAAGAAGCATTGAAACGTCGAATGGCTTCGAGATACAATCAAAAGGTAGTGCCGCAAAGCTTTGCAGAGAACGACCTCATCCTAATCCGAAATGATATCAGAACAACTCGACCTGGAGAAGAAAAGCTGGCAGCAAATTGAAAAGGACCCTACTGAGTCACAGAAATACTTGGAAAGGGCTACTACAGATTGTCCGAACTCGAAGGGCGAGAGCTTCCTAGATCACAGCACGCCTGCAACCTAAGAAGGTACTATAGTTAGGGGTAATAAAGGATCTTAGGATAAGGCGCACTCTTTTTCCTGAAAAGGTTTTTTAATGAGGTGCCAAGCCAAGATCTTCAAATTGCCCGACTTAGAGGGATAAAACTCCCACATGTATATATCTACATTTTTTTTTGAATAAAATTGTTTAGATCTTCTACAAATTCTCAAGACGCTTTAATCTGAAACGCTAAAAATTCATCGCCTGATTATAAAGCTACAGATCGGCAGAAAGTGAAAATCAAATTCACTGCATGATCGCGATAAAGACCAACAAAGATGAAAATCAAATTCATCAAAAGGTCGACCAAACGGGAATTAAACCCAATTTCTACAAAATTGGCAAAGATGAAAACAGAATAATGCAAGAAGTTATCGAAAGTGATCCATCGAAAGGACCTGACGAGGTCTTAGATAAATGGATTACTAAAAAATAACTTAAAGACCGGCCGACGAAAAGAAGTCGGACTGGTCGAACACAATAACCAAAGTTATAAAAAGTAAATCCCTGGAAAGAGGTCTGGCCAACCTTATAAAAGAGGATTACTAAAATAACTTAGAAGGGCCCGACATTATAACGTCGGCCCAGAACATAAAGTTATAAAAGTAATCCCTGAAAGAGACCTGAACAAGGTCCAAAAAAGAGGATTACTAAAATAACTTAGAAAGGCCCGACATGATGAAGTCGGCCCAGAACATAAAGTTATAAAAGTAATCCCTGAAAGAGACCTGAACAAGGTCCAAAAAAGAGGATTACTAAAATAACTTAGAAGAGCCCGACATGATGAAGTCGGCCCAGAACATAAAGTTATAAAAGTTATCCCTGAAAGAGACCTGAACAAGGTCCAAAAAAGAGGATTACTAAAATAACTTAGAAGGGCCCGACATGATGAAGTCGGCCCAGAACATAAAGTTATAAAAGTAATCCCTAAAAGAGACTTGACAAAGGTTCAAAAAGAGGATTACTAGAAATAACTTAGAAGGGACCAACGCAAAGAAGTCGGCCCAAAAAACCAAAACGTTATAAAAAGTGATCCCTGAACAGAAGACCTAACAAAGGTCCAAACAAAATGGATCATTAGAAATAACTTCAGGCTGAAGTAAGGAAGTCGACATACAAGTTGGACCCAAATCAAGCTACAAGTATGAAAATACAAAGGCAATCCAAAGAGGTCGGACAATAAGGCTACAACACTCCTAAAAAACCTAAAAGGTACCAGATAGATGCAGACAAACATGTCATAAAAAGCACAAGGTATAATATGAACAAACTCAAGAGGCCACCAAAATCAGCCCTAAGAGCTTGAAAACTACTTTGTTTTTCAAAATAAAGTTGCTGAACAAGCAACTAAGAAAGTAGCAAAAGTCAGAACCACCATTTACAAAAGATAAAAAGTTCAAAAGCCCACAAGCCGGGCTATCTATGCAAAAATCCAGAATAATCATTGAGGATCTGAAGACTTCTCAACAGCATCAACATGGGGTGAAGGAGGACGAGTCTGAAGAGGCACCGCATCCACTGTCCCATCATCCCGGTTCAAGATTTGACAATCAGGTTCTGACTCGGGATGACCAACCACAGCTGAAGGAGCTGAAGAAGTCGGCACAACAGAGGCTTTGGCGGCAGGTACAGAAGGTGGATCAACATCATCGTCATCAGAGTCGTCAGGGACAATCTTGCCGTCCTTTACAACGTTGTCCAGGCTGAAGAGAGTAATGTCAAGCTCGGGTTCAAGAACTCAAACCTGCTCCTTCAGGTTCTCATAAGCAGCATTTACGCTGCCTACAAGGTGACCCTGGAGCTCGGCATAATCAGCTCGGGCAGACTCTAAATCATCCCTGAGACGCATCACTTCCCTGTAGGTCGTGACATAGCTCTCCTTGTGCTTTAATGCCGTGTCTTCAGCCAACCTCACAGAAGCCGCCAAGGCAATAGAACTAGCCTTTTCACCCTCCAACTCCTTCTCCAGCTTGGTCACTTTCACTTCGAGCTCCTCCTTCAAACCCTTCATCCGGTCGAACTCCAGCTTAGCCTCCTCCATAAAGGCTTTTGTAGCATGAAGGGGAAGATCTTGGGCAGTCCGATATAAAGCCGCCCCCATGTGTGCCATCTTGATGCTGCTTCGAGTAATAAAATCCAGATGGCGAAGAAGAGAAACATCATCAGTAGGGATGGTACCATAAGGACTGATTTGTTGATCGACAAACTCAACAGCATCAAAGTCAGGGGCATCAAGGTTAAAAGGCTCAGCTGTCTTTTATTTTTTCGGAGGAGGAATGCCAGAGGTGGCAATAGAAGCATGTGGAGGATCAACCAAACGAACCCGAGGAGTAGGAATCATCCTCCTCGGTCTAGGAGAGCTCGGTACGGATGGCTTCGACTGAACCTGAGAAGACCCCCCCGGCCATCTTGGCCAAGATGTTCTGAGCTGTAGTAGCTTTCCTCGCCTTCTTAAAGGCCCTCATATATTCATTATTTTTAATCATCTCTGCAAACAAACATCACAGCAAGAAACCAAGTTATGAATCAAGAAAAGAAAAGAAATAAACTCGACAAAATAAGCAAAAAAAAAATATTACAAAAGAGAAATCGACCACTACCCAGCTCAGCTCGGAGGAGAGAGGGATTTCTTAGGAATTTCTTTGTATCAAGATGGGGAAGCTGCCTCCAGTTTTCTTCCAACACAGTCACAAAGGCTTGCTCAGCCTTATCTAACATCTCCCACGTATATTTAGACACCACTACATTCTTTTGCCACTCTAGAGAAAAGGCAGGCTCGTCATTCTCATCCAGAAAAAAGGGCCGAGCTCCTTCAACAGCTTGGACCCTGAAAAAGTAATTCTTGAAGTCGCAAAGAGATTCATCGAACATGAAAAAAACCTTCTTCCCCTGGGAAGCTCGGAAAGAAACCCAGGCGGCCTTCTTCTTAACCACCCCAGGCTTTGTTAAAACAAAGAGATAAAAGAAGAGGGATTGCGAAGCAGGGATACCTAGTTCGTGACACAGCAACTGAAAGATTTTTATAAAATCCCAGGAGTTGGGATGAAGCTGGGATGGAGCTACATTACAAGACCACAATAGGTTGGTCTCAAAGGGGGTAAACAAAAGAGTAATATTCATTTGACTAAAAAAGAAATCGTATGCATAGAAAAAGGGGCGTTCTCCAACAATTCGGGTAGAAAAACAAACCCTTTCTTCAGAGTTGGGAGATACAAGCTCATAATTCTTTTCATCGCTACCATTACTACAAATCCTATGAAATTGCCTAAGCTGCTGATAAAACTCAGAGTCAACCAACGAAACACACAGAAGAACCATAGAATCCACCCAATCAGCCATGCCCTCAGGGACTTGGGAAGATGTCTCAACAATATTTTTGTGAGAAGACATGAGGTCAACTAGTCCTACAGGAAGAAAAAAGAAAATAGATTACTAACCAAAACATCTTGGGAAAAGTCAAAATCAACTCATAGCAGAGCATGACTTAAGCATACAAACAAGTAAAAAGGAAAACCCCAAGACAAGGTCCAGGGGCATCCTTTGGAGGCAGTGACAGAGTAAGGGCTCTGAAAAAATCTACAAGGCTAACATCCCAACAAAACTATCAGCAAAGAAAAGCCCTTTTCCCAAAGGCAACATCCCAAGAAGATAGAGATAAAATCAAGTCAAAGGAGCAACAAAAAATAGCAGTTCAATCAGAAAGTAGACAACAAAAATGCCAAACGGAGGACATCAAAGACGCAACCTTTTCAAGAGAACCAAAAAAAGCCATTATCCCAGAAAGCTACAAAATCAAATAAAAAGGCGGCAAAACATGCAAAGCCCTGAAAATCCTCAATCACCAGGAGAAACGACAGAAACATGCATCACAGCAACAATTGAGCATAACGACGTGAAAAGGTTCAAGCTTTCCAGCATACGTTCAAAACGAAAAATCAAAGAACCGAAGGCAAAGCGGCGAAAAAAGTAAAGAAGCAGAAAGTAGAAACCAACCTAGAAAAAGGGGAAAGCTTCAAAGAAGTCGAAGACGGAAGATAGAATCTGGAATCGCCTTTCAAAGCAAGGAAATCCCTAACAATCACCAAGCAACGTCGCAGGGAGAAACGCAAAAATGCAAATTTCAGGCGAAAACAGAAAGTGAGAAAGAAAAGGGAAGTTACGGTAAAGAAACAGAGAAGAGAAACCATTTTCCTGAGTGTAAAATTCAAAGTAAAGAGGCTAGAGAAACGGAGCATTAAAAATCAATTAATGAGGGTAATAAATCCTCGCACATTCCCAAGACCAGAGCGCTAATACAAAGCGCGCGCTTTTAGAAGAAACGAAAAGAAAACGTTTTGCATTCAAAAGAAGACACTACAAAGAGAAAGTCAAAAAAATGCTCGAGTTCGACTTCACCAGAGAAGGATCGAAGTCTCAAAACTAAGACTCGACCTCAAAAAGAAGACCGAGCTCGAGTAAGGGCACTGTTCATACCATGGGTCGAGCTGTCCGACCCAGGATGTTTAGCAACAAAGCAACCGACCTCTTCAGGTCGTACTATACGACCTCTTCTCAAAGAGTTCGGCCAAATTGCCAGGAAAGCCCAATAAAGGGCCCAAATAGAGGAGTACAACCCCAATCCGAAGGCAGCCCAAGCCTATAGAGATAAGGGCGGTTTCCTTGAAGATAAGATGACCTCACTCAAAGATAAGATAAGATAAGATAACTAACTTATCTTATCTAAAAAGGTCACTCCACACCATTATAAATACACTGGAGCACCCAGGTATAACTCATGCTCTGATTCTACAAAAAACCTGCTTAATACCCTTGCTAACTTAAGCATTGGAGTCTCTTGCAGGTATCACCACTCTCCAGTGACAAAGGATCAGCAGCATCGCCAGTTCAACAAGTCGGACACGACAGCTCCGGCCACCGCCCACAAGCCGGATGCGTCATCTCCGACCAGCACAGAAGATCTCATCCGAGATCGACCTACAGTTTCAGGTAACCCTCGGAACAATTATGCCACTCAACCACCATCATTCCATGCACCATACTCTCAACATAGTCCTCAAACACGATCATTCTAGCCACCATATTCTCAATCCACATCTTATTTCTACCAATTGTCTCCACACAATCCCAATCAATATCCTCCATATGCACACACTTATAACCATTATGAACAAGCACCCATGGAACCACCACCACTTCAACATCATTACCCTCACAATCCTTCTTTTTCTTCCAACCAAGCTCCCATGGATGATACACATGATATTATACTTTAAGAGCAAAAGGAGCTTCAAACCTCACTTAATACCACCTTCACCGGTTTTGCTTCTACCCTCCTAGAGCCTATGTCCCGTTTATGTCTACCTTCTACCAATAACCAAAGCACCTTCCAACCTCCAAGCTTTAGTGCATATCCTCTTCAACCACATGATGAATATGAGAAATCAACCAGGAGAGGAGCATGAAAGAGATTTTGGATTCTCAATTTGAGAACAAGGAAATGAAGTGTGTTTTGCAACAAGTGAAAGGGATGGAGATTGTTGAAGAAGAAGAAGTTGAAGAAGATCTAGGTGAGGTTGAACAGGAAGGAAGCTCCATCATTGAAGACAACTCTACATCAAGTGATAATGGTGATCCTGTTGAAGCTTCTTCCATGAGATGTGAAACCAATGTTGAGGAGGAATGTGCACAACCTCCAATGCATGATTTGATCAATGAGAAAGAGTTGGAAGAAGTTAGCAAACAAGAGGAAATTGAAGGAAGTTGTCAAAAGATGGAAGTAATCAAGGAGGAGCCAAGGAAAGTGGAGCCTACAATGTCAAGACCATTGGATATCTCCCTTGCTAAGTCACCATCCAAATTACAAGTTGAATGGGTAACCATCTCATCCTTTAATTTCCTTGGCCCATATCAATATGCATTGTTAGAAATGGATGGTCAACTTAGAGCTATGTGTGGGTTGGGAAGTAGAAAAGAGTTGGGTGTTGGTTGGAAACAAGAAGCAAGGTGCATAGTGGAAGGAAGCTTAAATTTTAGGATTCAAAGGTGGAGTGGAACTCAAGTCAATGGAATTAGGATGATGAGTAGGAGTTACAAGGAGAATTCAATAAGTTTGTCACCCTATTGGAAGCATGAAAATCAAGAAGAAAGGGGGTTGACGAACAAAGTATGGGACCCCGGAATATACATAGACAATCATCAACTTTGGGGCCTTGTCACTTGCTTACACTTCCTTGAAGGCCTTATACGCCTAATTTGGGATCCCGGAGGCTATTGAAAGTGCAAACATTGGTGGGGATTCAAGGAAGAGTTCAAGCATAAGCCATCATAGCAAGGACTCCACCAAATGTCCAACTTAAGGACTTAAAATAAAAGTGCTAGGTGGGAGACACCCCACCATGGTAAACTCTTTCCATTCTCTTGTATATATAATCAATGAATGAATTGAGTTGCCATTGTTAGGTAGTTTTCTTCTTTGCATATTCTTGTTTTAGTATTTGGTTGTTAGTTTGTTTGATTAGATTTGTTCCTTAAGTTGTAGGTTAGTGTTGTTAAATTGTATTTTGCTTGAAGTGTAAGTTTTCTGTGTTTTGTATTTGAATTTTTTTTCAAAAGCTAAAAAGATTTGTTGTTAAACTTGATTTTTGATTATTTTAGAATGCTTGTAGATTAGGAGAGTATTCTGTTTCTGTTTTCATATGAAAAAAAGTGGAGAGTCACGCGTAAGCGTGGCCAATGCGTACGCGTCGTATGCCATATTGGGACTCCCGGTACACAAACCCGAGAGTTGTGTTGGAGTGGCGCAGGATTTGTGCGAATAGCACAATCTAGACCCACGCGTGGAATTTCTGCATCCCACGCGTACGCGTGGATGACGCTTACGCATCGCCTGTCTCTCCTGCCTTCCACGCACACGCGTGGGCGATGCTTACGCGTCGTCTTCCGCGCCCTGTTTTCCCTTGTTTCTACCCTATTTTCTTTTTCCCTTCTTCTCTTCTTTTCTTTCATCCTTCTTCTTTCTCCTTTCTTCTTCTTTCTCTCTACCTTTCTTCTTCTCTCTTCTTCCTCTCTTACTTTCTTCTCTTCCCTCTCTTCAAAAATAAATAAATAAATAAATAAATAAATAAATAAATAAATCAACAAATATATAAAAAAATATTTCTTTTTCTCATCTTTCATTTTCCTTTGTTTATTGCATTTGCATACTTTTATTCTTTGCATTTTAATTTTATTTTTATAGCTTGTTCTTATTTTCTTTTCTAAGTTTCTTGTTTTAACATTGGTGGTAGATTACTCTTACTCAATTGTTGAGAATTCCTTGGATTATTTTGGTGCTTCGTGACTTGTTTAGCATTAATTGTTATAATTGTTCCACACACAAGATTAGTGCTTTAGTCCTTCCTAACTCATTATTCTTTGTTTTTGTACCTCACTATCATTGAGTTAGGTTAGGACCAGTCGCTCTCATGCTTATTACTGATCTTGTCTGTGTCAACTCTTTCTTGTTTGAACTTGATGCTTCTGAATGCTTTTCATGCTTTTCATGCTTTGACTTTATTCTTGCATCAAGTATTAGTTGATATGCCCTTTGCCTATATTTCTCTCTCACTTACATGCGTAGCTAACATGTAGTGAGAACCCTACTTTTATTTGGCATTAGCCCCCGCCTATGTTCTATTTGCTTTGATATCTTTGTTATATGCTTAATTTTCTTTCTTTTTTTCTTTCCTTTTAGGTTGGCCACCAAGAAGGAAAAAGAAAAAGTTTGTAAATGGGGCGACAAACAAGTCATCCACACAATCTTTTGAATAAACTCATCTGTTGTAACAACCCATCCACCTTGCTCTTCTTTGCATGTACTGAGGACGGTGCAATCTTTAAGTGTGGTGTGGAGAGGTCGTTTGACCAACTTCCGTGGGTAACAATTTCCTTTTTCAACACCAATGTTAGCTAGTTGTTGTATTTCATGATAGGTTGCATGTTAGTTAGAATTTGTACATATTTTTACCACTTCTTTCTTATTAGGACTACTTGGTTAGGGTGATGATTTCTTTTCCAAAAAACTGTTTTAGAGCACCCTACCAATTTGAAAAATTTTTTTTGATAAGCTTTCTTGAAGAATGTAATTTGGAACATGATTTTTGAGCTAAGAACACAAGCATGTGAGTCTTGAGCCAATTGCGTGGTTACATCTTATAACCACTTATTTTTCCTTCTTGTGTGCAATTGTTCTCTTTCTATGATTGTGATCTTTGATTTGTTTGATTCTTTATGTCCATTATTCCATGTATACATGCATTTATATAATTGAGGCCATCATTTCATTTAGCTCACTTACCCAAATAGCCTACCTTTTACCTACCGTTGTTAGCTAACTTTGAGCCTACAATTAACCCACTTTGTTCTTCAATTTAGCACATTACAAGTCTTAAAGCGAAAAATAATAAATGTCCTTTATTTGGATCTTTGATTAGCTTAGACTAGTGAGTGTGAGTATCATTCAAGTGTGGAAAACTTGGGACATTGGTTGGGATAAAAGGGTGTTTTGTATTTCTATCGGGAATTTAGGAAATTGGGTACATGCTCATGTATTAATTATATGTAAAACCATATGCATTGATGCCTTCGTATATATCTTATTGTGAAAAATAAAAGAAAAAAATGATAAAGAAAAAGGAAAAAGAAATATATGAATAAAAAGAAAAAAATATATATAAAAAAAGAAAAAAAAGCAATAAAAGGGGACAAAATGAACCAAAGTAAAGATTAATAAAGATCAATGCATATGTGTAGTAATCAAAAGAAAATGCATGAGTATGTGAAAAAGTAAAGAATAGGTAGTTAGGTTAGCACTTAAATTGTATAGGTTGCCATAGGTTAGGTGGGAAGTTTAAGTTGATCAACGATTCAAATTCTAGTCCACTTAACCATATACAATCCTACCTTGACCCTAGCCCCATTACAATCTATGAAAAGACCTCATGATGAATGTATGCATGCATTGAATAATTGTTGATTGTTAGATGAAAAACAAATCTTGGAAAGCATGATTAGGGGAGAATTGAGAGAATCGACCCTACACACTTGAGCGACTAGAGTGCAAACACTTCCGGTGAGGGTTCGATGGTCAATTCCTTGATTCCCGGCTTTCATGAGCGTTCTTCTGCAAATCTATTTGAACTTCATTTTTATACTTGAATTGGTAGGATTCATGAATCGTCATATGACCTTAGCCCCACGTGTGCATATATGTTCTTGGAGATTGATTTACCTTCAACCAAGTAGGTAGGATCATTTTGCATTTAGTTACATTCATATAGATAGGTTTATATAGTTCTTTGCATTGAATAAATGTACATACCCATTTTCTTGTCCTTCATTGGTTTAGCATGAGGACATGCTATGGTTTAAGTGTGAGGAGGTTGATAAACCCCATTTTTAGGGTTTATCTTTTGTTGAATTTAGAGGGTTTTGTCAACTTTTCTCCCATTTATTCACTAAAATAGCATGGTTTTGTAAATTCTCCTTTAATTGTGCTTAAGAGTGAAAACATACTTTTTAGGTCTTAAAATAGCTAAATTTAATTCACCTTGATTCCATTAGATGCCTTGATATGTTTGTTAAGTGATTTCAGGTTTAGGAGGCAAAGATTGGATTGAGGGAGTGAAGAAAAAGCATGTAGAAATGGAGAACTCATGAAAAAATGAAAGAATCGCAAAGCTGTCAATCCTTACCTCTTCGCACTTAATTGATCATAACTTGAGCTACAGAGGTCCAAATGAGGCGGTTTCAGTTGCATTGGAAAGCTAACATCCGGGACTTCAAAATGATATTAAATTTGTCATAGTTGCCTGGCGTTTAGAGATACGTACGCATACATTACGCGTACGCGTGGGAAGCTGCATGATAAACCATTATTTTATGATTTATATTGTGTT
Organism: Arachis ipaensis; assembly: GCF_000816755.2. NCBI lineage: Eukaryota > Viridiplantae > Streptophyta > Magnoliopsida > Fabales > Fabaceae > Arachis > Arachis ipaensis. The sequence goes on along the minus strand of NC_029791.2, from coordinate 44,409,468 downwards.
TAATTGTGTGGTTTTATCAAATCTTTACCCACTTATTCATTAAATAAGCATGCATTTATAATTCCTTCCTAAAAATACTTTGTGGTTGAAAACTTGCTTCCTAAAAAATTTTAATTTTGTATTTTAATTCTCCTTTATTCCATTCGATCCCGTGATATGTGTGTTAAGTTTTTTAGGCTTTAAAGGGCATGAATGACTTGGAGATTAGAAAGGAAGCTTGCAAAAATGGAAGGAACACAAGAAATTAAGGAGATAACCAGCGAGAAGTGACGCAGTTGCATGGCTCACGCGACCGCGCGACATAGAGGAAATTACAGTGACGCGGACGCATGGCTCACGTGACCGCGCGGATTGGAAACTGCACCAGTGACGCGAAGGCGTGGACGACGCGCTCGCGTGGCAAGGCAAAACGCTGGATGACGTGAACGCCTGAATGACGCGATCGCGTGACGTGCGCGATTTGCAGAATCTGCAGAATTCGCTGGGGGCAATTTTGGGCCCTGTTTTGACCCAGTTTTCGGCCCAGAAAAGCTGATTAGAGCCAGGGAACATGCAGAGACCAGAGGATAACATTCATTCCACATAATTTTAGCTCTTAGATCTGATTTTACTCCTCCTCTAGGTTTTCTCTCCACACATTCATAGTTCTTAGGATTTTGACTTTATTACTTTTGGATTGGGATATTGAGAAAAGTTATTACCTCCGTCAAGACTTTGTCATTCTAGTTTGTTTCCTTACTTGTCACTTACTCTTTCATGTTCTTTATTTACTCAGAGTTACTCTTGGATTATTTCTAGAATTTATTTATACAAGAATTATTTTCTATTTTTAATTGATCCTTTTGATTATTATTTATTATGTCTTTCAGTATTTCTCTTCCTTATTTTGTGAAATTTACATTCATAATGAGCGAGTAGTTCCGTAACTTAATTGGGAGATGATTGAAAGGAAACCTTGAGTTGGATTACTTAAAAGAAAAATTGTAATTAGGTTTATTGTTGGATCGCCCTCTGGTTATTGACACTAGTCCTTCCCAAGGGAGAGGATTAGGACTTGTGACCAGAAATAGCTTTTCAACTTGCTTGACTTTCCTCTACCTAGTAAGGAATAACTAAGCAGAACAACCTTCAAGTATCAATTAATCTTAAGAGTACTCCAACAAAAATAGGGCTTCGAACTAATCTACTCCCAGTCAAGTTTTTTATTAAAATTGCATAATTTCTCTGATTTAATTTCTTGTTTATCAACTCAAACCAATTTTAGAAAATATCTGATTAATAAAATAGCACACCTTTCTGCAACTCGTTGGGAGATGACCTGGGATTCATACTCCCAGTATTTTGATTTTAAATTTTAATTTTGTGACAACCCTTCTAAATTGATAAGTGGATTTTCGGTTGGTTAAGAACTGTACTTGCAACGTATCTCTTATAAAAATTTCTTAACTCACCAATTTCCGCCACGTCAATTTTTGGCGCCGTTGTCGGGGAGTTGCAACTGAGTGCTAAGTTATTGATTGGAATTTATTTGTTTGCATTTTATTTTATTTTGCTACTATGAGCTACATGTTTCTTTCGTTAAATGACGCGTTCACTTCCTGATCCAAGCTTGCCAGTATTTGATCCTGAGATTGAAAGAAGTATCTCACGAATAAGGCAAGCTCGGCGTCGATTAGTCCTCTCCGAGGGCGAATCTGAAACGTCACTTGAGGAAGAAAGAAGCTCCCTTTCTGCTGATTCGGTTGATTTACGTGTAGGTGACATGGCAGCACCTAGGAGAATTACTAGTCAGGAGGCTGGAGCCCCTGATTTCACAATACAACCGTTTCAAGCGCATCACCCAGCAGTGGCTACAGACTTTGAAATAAAGATTGCACTGCTCAACTTGATGCCTAAGTTTCATGGCTTACCTGCTCAAGAGCCTATCAAGCACCTGAGAGATTTCCAAGCAGCCTGTTCTATTGTCAGGCGTGATAGTGCAGATGAAACTTCAATTTTGTTGAAAGCTTTCCCGTTCTCTCTTGAGGGAAAGGCGAGAGAGTGGTACTACACTCAACCCGCAGTAGCTGTTTCTCACTGGGATACGCTTAGAAGAGAATTTTTGGAAAAATTCTTTTCAGCTGAAGTTACTGATAAACTGAGGAAAGACATTTCCATGATTGTTCAGGACGAATCCGAGACTCTCTATGAATATTGGGAACGCTTCAACAACCTTCTGAAAGTATGCCCACACCATATGATTGACAAGATAGTGTTGCTCGGCTACGTCACACAGGGCATGAGGCCCCAAGATAAGACCACATTGGAAAGTGCTAGCAATGGGTCTATGAAAAAGTACAAGACCACTGATGAGGCATGACAATCGATCAGCGACTTGGCTGAGTCTACAAGGAATCACAAGCAGAAACAAAGCCGCTCAAAGGCTGTTGCAGAGGTATCTTCTAGCAAAAAAACTACTGCTCTGGCTCAAAGTATATGTGAAATGACCAACTTACTGAAGCATATGCAGCTGAGTCAACAACAAGCACAGCAAAGCCAACAGTTAGTCCCACAGAAAGTGTGTGGATCTGCGCCGATTACAGCCATTATACTGATGAATGTCCGCAGCTCCAGTAGGAAGACAACACTGTGGTAGCCACTCATAACTTCTATGACCGCCCCAACCAAGGGTACAATCAAGGTGGCAGTTACAGTCATGGATGGCAGGACAACTCTAACCAGAATTGGAGAGACAATTCTAACCAGAATTGGAGGGACAATAATAACAGAGGAGGCAGAGACAATCAAGGATATCAGAGGAGGAATAATAACAACAACAGGCAGCAGAACCAGAACCAGCCTTACAGAGCACCTCACTTGAGGCAGTCCCAAGGATCACAACACAACCAACAACAAGTTCCGCAGATCACTCAATCTATTTCCTCTCCGAGTGACAGTACTCTTCAATCCATTGCACAAGGGCAAAGGAACATGGAGAGTTCACTTAATGGACTGGCGTCCGCTATACAAGCTCTCATCTCTCAGCTGGCACCACCCAATACTTCAAACACTCAACAGGCAAGCTCCAGTGGAATCCCCTCTCAACCATTACCCAATCCAAAGGGTGGCATTAATGCCATCACCCTAAGGTCCAGAACCACATTGCAAGAGAGGAACCAAGAGGAGCCAAGCCCACCAGAGCACGCCTCAGCTGAAGAGGTAGTGGAAATAGAAGATGTTGAGGAGGAAGAGTACATACAGGACATGGTTGAAGAAGAAGAAGCTCAATCACAGGAAGAAGCACCAAGGGGCACAGACACTGCAAAAAACTCCATTCCTATTCCATTTCCACAACTTGCAAAGAAGCCCAGGAATTAGCTGGAACTTGATCCCAAAATGGTAGAAATATTCAAAAAGGTTGAGGTAACTGTTCCCCTTTTTGATGTTATTCAACAGGTACCAAATACGCAAAGTTTCTAAAAGATTTATGTATACATAAAGACAAAATTAATGAATTAGAAACTATTCCTTTAGGTAGTTCTATATCTGCTTTAATGGGAGGTATACCTGAAAAGTGTAGTGATCCAGGTCCATGTATGGTTAATTGTACTATTGGTGGTGTATTATTTTCTGACTACATGTGTGATTTAGGAGCATGTGTGAGTATAATGCCTTTGTCTATATATGATATTTTGAGGCTCCCTCCCTTAAAAAGGTCGGCAGCTCATTTTGTGTTAGCAGATAAAAGCATTATTACAGTGGCTGAAGTTGCTGAAGATGTATTAGTGGGCATTAAGGGGCTCACCTTTCCCATTGATTTTTATATCTTGGAGATGTCCCAAAATGACTCAGAGAAGTCATCTTCAATCCTACTCAGAAGACCATTCCTGAAGACCTCAAAGTTCAAATTGGATGCTTTTTCAGGAACATACTCCTTTGAAATAGACGGCCGAGTAGTAAGCTTCAATCTGAATGAAATTATGAAACACCCTCCAGAAGATCATTCTATCCTCCAGTGTGACATCATAGATGAAACCGTAGCTAAAATTCACCAGGAGGAGTTAGAAGAGAAGTACATAGGACAAGGTCTGAGTGTGGGGACACTTTCTGAGGACAATGAAAATACTTTACCATTGTCACCAGCTCCAGATAATCCAGAGCCTAGCCATGAGCCGAAGTTAGAATTAAAACCCCTCCCTCCACACCTCAAATATGCTTACCTTGAGGACAAGCAGAAGTTTCCAATTATCATTGCACGGAAACTCACTTCTCAACAAGAAGAGCAGTTACTTAGTGTGCTGAGGAGGCATAAGAAGGCAATTGGGTGGAGTTTGGCAGACATAGTGGGCATCAACCCTCATGTTTGTGAGCACAAAATATTTTTAGAAGAGGGAGCTAGGCATGTTCATCAACCCCAGAGAAGACTGAATCCCACTATCTTAGAGGTTGTCAAAAAGGAAGTGACCAGACTACTTGAGGCAGATATCATCTATCCCATCTCAGACAGTGAATGGGTAAGTCCAGTACAAGTGGTGCCCAAGAAGTCTGGAGTCACTACAGTGCAAAATGAGCATGGAGAGCTCATTGCAACCAGAGTACAGAACGCCTGGAGAGTCTGCATTGATTACAGGCGCCTAAACCAGGCCACTCGTAAGGACCACTATCCTCTTCCATTCATTGATCAAATGCTGGATCGCCTGTCAGGTAAATCGCATTATTGCTTTTTAGATGGTTACACAGGTTATTTCTAAATTCATATAGCTCCTGAAGATCAGGAAAAGACTACTTTTACATGTCCTTTTGGGACTTATGCTTATAAGAGAATTCCCTTTGGCTTGTGCAATGCACCAGCTACTTTCCAAAGGTGCATGATGAGTCTTTTCTCTGATCTTATTGAGGACTGTATGGAGGTTTTTATGGATGATTTTAGCGTTTATGGTGATTCTTTTAGCCTTTGCTTAGATGGTTTATCTAGAGTATTAGATAGATGTGTCAGTACAAACCTTGTATTAAATTTTGAAAAATGTCACTTTATGGTTAAACAAAGGATTGTACTAGGACATGTTGTATCTAATACTGGCATTTCTGTAGATCCAGCAAAGGTGGATGTTATTTCTAGTTTGCCTTACCCCTCCTCTGTGAGGGAAGTCTGTTCGTTCCTTGTCCATGCAGGTTTTTACTGGAGATTCATTAAGGACTTCAGTAAGGTAGCGCTTCCCTTATCCAGATTACTGCAGAAAGATATCGAGTTCGAGTTCAGTGAGGATTGCAAACAAGCGTTTGATAAACTGAAAACTGCACTAACTCAAGCTCCAATTGTGAGAGGACCAGACTGGAGCCAGCCATTTGAGATCATGTGCGATGCTTCCAACCATGCAGTAGGAGCAGCGCTGGCTCAGCGTGAAGGTAAGGATCCTTTTGTCATTGCTTATGCGTCTAAGACTTTAGACGCCGCTCAGTCTAATTACACTACTACTGAGAAAGAGCTTCTTGCTATTGTTTTTGCTCTGGATAAATTCCGAGCCTATTTACTCGGTACTAAAGTAGTAGTGTATTCAGATCACGCAGCTCTAAAGTATTTATTAGCTAAAAAAGAATCCAAACCAAGGCTTATACGTTGGATACTGCTACTACAAGAACTTGATTTAGAAATAAAGAATAGGAGTGGAAACCAGAATTTAGTGGCAGACCACTTGAGTCGCCTTGAGCACATTAAGGATGACTCCACTCCTATAGCTGATAATTTCCTATTTGATAACCTGCAAGCAGTATCTGAGATAGTCTCTTGGTATGCACCTGTAGCTAATTATCTAGTTAGCTGCACATTTCCTCTAAACTTTACTAAGCATCAAAGAGACAAGCTGAAAAGCGAGTCTAAATATTATATATGGGATGACCCATATTTATGGAGATGTGGCACTGACCAGGTAATTAGAAGATGTGTACCTCAATCAAAATTCCAGTCCATCTTAGAGGCCTGTCACTCATCTGAGAGGGGAGGACATTTTAGCCCTCAAAGAAGAGTTAGAAAAATCTTAGACTGTGGATTCTGGTGGCCTACTCTTTTTAGAGACGCTGCTGAATTTTGTAAATCTTGTTTCCCATGCCAAAAATTTGGTAATATATCCAAGAAGGATGATATGCCTCAACAAATTATGCTTTTCTGTGAAATTTTTGATGTTTGGGGCATTGACTTCATGGGTCCATTTCCAAATTCTAATGGTTATTTTTATATATTGTTAGCTGTAGATTATGTTTCCAAATGGGTGGAAGCAATTCCTACCCACACTGATGATGCTAACACTGTTGTTTCCTTTGTGAGAAACCACATTATTTGTCGCTTTGGATCACCACGAGCAATCGTGAGCGATCAAGGCACCCATTTTTGTAACAGGAGACTAACAGGATTATTGAAGAAGCATGGGATAATTCATAAAGTAGCAACAGCCTACCATCCTCAGACTAATGGGCAAGCCGAAGTGTCTAACAGAGAGATAAAGCGCATATTACAGAAGATAGTCAAACCTCATAGAAGAGACTGGAGCACCAGACTACAAGATGCACTTTGGGCATACATAACAGCATACAAGACACCCATTGGGATGAGTCCCTTTCGCTTAGTTTATGGAAAAGCCTGTCATCTCCCAGTTGAAGTAAAGCACAAAGTCTTTTGGACAGTAAAAGAGTGCAACATGGGAGTTGAGAAAGCCGGAGCTGAAAGAAAGTTGCAACTGCAAGAATTGGAAAGCCTCCGCCTAGAAGCTTATGAGAACTCAAGACTGTACAAGGAAAAGATAAAGGCTGTACATGATCGGCACATCAAGAGGAAAGAGTTCCAACCTGGGGACTTAGTCCTCCTTTACAAATCTAGACTGAGGCTCATGCCAGGCAAGTCGAGATCAAGATGGGAAGGTCCATATAGAGTAGAGAAGGTTGAGCCGTACGGAGTTTTTCACCTAAGTCACCCTTCAAGCCCTGAACTCATCAAAGTTAATGGACATCGTTTGAAGCTATATCATGGTGAGAAGGTGACAAAAAACAAGGAGTTAGATATCTTCTTCTTGGAAGATCCGCTCACAGCGACTTGGCAATTGATCAGCGACTTGGCTGAGTCTACAAGGAATCACAGGCAGAAACAAAGCCGCTCAAAGGCTGTTGCAGAGGTATCTTCTAGCAAAGAAACTACATCTCTGGCTCAGAGTATATGTGAAATGACCAACTTACCGAAGCAGATGCAGCTGAGTCAACAACAAGCACAGTAAAGCCAACAGTTAGTCCCACAGAGAGTGTGTGGGATCTGCGCCGATTATAGCCATTATACTGATGAATGTCCGCAGCTCCAGTAGGAAGACAACACTGTGGCAGCCACTCATAACTTCTATGACCGCCCCAACCAAGGGTACAATCAAGGTGGCAGTTACAGCCATGGATGGCAGGACAACTCTAACCAGAATTGGAGAGACAATTCTAACCAGAATTGGAGGGACAACAATAACAGAAGAGGAAGAGACAATCAAAGATATCAGAGGTGGAATAATAACAACAACAGGCAGCAGAACCAGAACCAGCCTTACAGAGCACCTCACTTGAGGCAGTCCCAAGGATCACAACACAACCAACAACAAGTTCCGTAGATCACTCAATCTAATTCCTCTCCGAGTGACTGGTGCGCAGAAATTGTGATTACACTTTTGATTATGTAAAATTCATCGCTCTTTCTTTCCCTGGTAATGGCGCCAAAAATATGATGCCAATACCATGGTTCACAACTTCGCACAACTAACCAGCAAGTGCACTGGGTCGTCCAAGTAATACCTTATGTGAGTAAGGGTCGAATCCCACGGAGATTGTTGGTATGGAGCAAGCTATGGTCACCTTGCAAATCTCAGTCAGGTAGGGTCAAATGTGATTGGATTAGATAATTAAAAGATAAATAATAAAGGATAGAAATACTTATGTAAATCATTGGTGAGAATTTCAGATAAGCGAATAGAGATGCTTTCGTTCCTCCATTAATCTTTGAGGAACAGCAGAGCTCTACACCTTAATCTATGGAGTGTAGAAACTCTACCGTTGAAAATACATAAGTGAAAAGTCCAGGCATGGCCGAATGGCCAGCCCCTCTAAAATGTGATCACAGGATCAGAATACAATCCAGGATCAAAAGATAATCCAAAGATGTCTAATACAATAGTAAAAGGTCCTATTTATAATAAACTAGCTACTAGGGTTTACAAAAGTAAGTAATTGATGCATAAATCCACTTCCGGGGCCCACATGGTGTGTGCTTGGGCTGAGCTTTAACTTTCCACGTGCAGAGGCCATTTGTGGAGTTGAAAGCCAGGTTTTGATCCATTTCTGGCGTTCAACTCTGGTTTTTGATCCCTTTCTGGCTCTGAACTCCAGAATTGGGCAGAGAGCTGGCATTGAACGCCAGTTTGCGTCATCTATTCTTGGCCAAAGTATGGACTATTATATATTTCTGGAAAGCCCTGGATGTCTACTTTTCAACGCAATTAAAAGCGCGCCATTTCGAGTTCTGTAGCTCCAGAAAATCCACTTTGAGTGCAGGGAGGTCAGAATCTAACAGCATTAGCAGTCCTTCTTCAACCTCTGAATCTGATTTTTGCTCAAGTCCCTCAATTTCAGCCAGAAAATACCTGAAATCACAGAAAAACACACAAACTCATAGTAAAGTCCAGAAATGTGAATTTAACATAAAAACTAATGAAAACATCCCTAAAAGTAGCTAGATTCTACTAAAAACATACTAAAAACAATGTCAAAAAGCGTATAAATTATCCGCTCATCACAACACCAAACTTAAATTGTTGCTTGTCCCCAAGCAACTGAAAATCAAATTGGATAAAAAGAAGATAATATACTATAAATTCCAAACTATGAATGAAACATAACTCCAATCAAATGAGCGGGACTTATAGCTTTTTGCCTCTTGAATAGTTTTGACATCTCACTTTATCCATTGAGGTTCAGAATGATTGGCATCTATAGGAACTTAGAGTTCAGATAGTGTTATTGATTCTCCTAGTTCACTTTGATGATTCTTGAATTCTTGAACATTATGAGTCTTGGCCGTGGCCCTAAGCACTTTGTTTTCCAGTATTACCACCTGATACATAAATGCCACAGACACATAATTGGGTGAACCTTTTCAGATTGTGACTCAGCTTTGCTAAAGTCCCCAATTAGAGGTGTCCAGGGTTCTTAAGCACACTCTTCTTTTGCTTGGGACCTTGACTTTAACTGCTCAGTCTCAAGTTTTCACTTGACACCTACACGCCACAAGCACATGGTTATGGACAGCTTGGTTTAGCCGCTTAGACCTGGATTTTATTCCTTTAGGCCCTCCTATCCACTGATGCTCAAAGCCTTGGGATCCTTTTTATTTACCCTTGCCTTTTGGTTTTAAGAGTTATTGGCTTTTTTCTCTTGCCTCTTGGTTTTAAGAGCTTTGGCTTTTTCTGCTTGCTTTTTCTTTTTCTTTCTATTTTTTTCGCCTTTTTTTTCTGCAAGCTTTGTTCTTTGCTACTTTTTCTTGCTTCAAGAATTATTTTTATGATTTTTCAGATTATCAAATAAATGTCTCATGTTCATCATTCTTTCAAGAGCCAACATATTTAACATTCTTAAACAACAACTTCAAAAGAGAAGAGTGTTTATGGGGTTTTGTGAATGAGGGGTGAGAAGAAGTGAGTGGAGGTAGGTGGGGATCCTGTGGGGTCCACAGATCCTGAAATAATCCTGTGGGGTCCACAGATCCTGAGTTGATCCTGTGGGGTCCACAGATCCTGAGGTGTTCAAGGATTTACATCCCTGCACCTATTAGGCATGTAAAAATGCCCTTGCACACAACTTTGGGCGTTCAGCGCCAGGTTGGTGCTCATTTGGGCGTTCAATGCCCATTTGTTGGCCATTTCTGGCGTTGAACACCAGAACCATGCTTGTTCTGGGCGTTCAGCGCCCAGACACTGCCCATTTTGGGCGTTCAGCGCCAGAACCATGCTCTGTTCTGGCGTTGAACGCCCGGCAGATGCTTCCTCCAGGGTGTGATTTTTCTTCTGCTGTTTTTGATTCCGTTTTCAATTTTTATATTTATTTTGTGACTCCACATGATCATGAACCTATAAAGACATATAACTAAGAAAAATATAGTTAGATAAATAAAAATTGGGTTGCCTTCCAACAAGCGCTTCTTTAATGTCAGTAGCTTGACAGTGGGCTCTCATGGAGCCTCACAGATGTTCAGAGCATTGTTGAGACTCTCCAACACCAAACTTAGAGTTTGGAAATAGGGGTTTGACACCAAACTTAGAGTTTGGCTGTAGCCTCCCAACACCAAACTTAGAGTTTGACTGTGGGGGCTTTGGTTGACTCTGCTTTGAGAGAAGCTTTTTATGCTTCCTCTCCATGGATACAGAAAGAGATCCTTGAGTTGTACACACAAGGTTGTCCTCATTTATTTGAAGGATCAATTCTCCTCTGTCCACATCAATCACAGCTCTTGCTGTGGCTAGGAAAGGCCTTCCTAGGTTGATGGATTCATCCTCTTCCTTTCCAGTGTCTAGGACTATGAAATCAGCAGGGATGTAAAGGCCTTCAACCTTTACTAACACGTCCTCTACTTGTCCATAAGCCTGTTTTCTTGAATTGTCTGCCATCTCTAATGAGATTTTAGCAGCTTGCACCCCATAGATTCCCAGTTTCTCTATTACAGAGAGGGGCATGAGGTTTATCCCTGAACCAAGGTCACACAGAGCCTTTTCAAAGAGCATGCTGCTGAGTGGATGATGGAAAAGGCTTGCTATTGCTAAACCTATTTCTTCCACCATTATTAAAGCCTTGTTGAGGCTTTTGATCCTTCCATGAGAAATTTGGATTATTTCTCCATGATGAGTTATAGGTGTTTCCATAAGGTTCACCTAAGTAATTCACCTCTGCTATTGCAGGGTTCTCAGGATCATAAGCTTCTTCTTCAGAAGAAGCCTCTTGAGTACTGTTGGATGCAGCTTGCATTCCATTCAGACTCTGAGAAATCATATTGACTTGCTGAGTCAATATTTTGTTCTGAGCCAATATGGCATTCAGAGTATCAATCTCAAGAACTCCCTTCTTCATAGGCGTCCCATTATTCACAAGATTCCTCTCAGAAGTTTACATAAACTGGTTATTAGCAACCATGTCAATGAGTTCTTGAGCTTCTGCAGGCGTTTTCTTCAGGTGAATGGATCCACCTGCAGAGGTATCCAATGACATCTTAGATAACTCAGACAGACCATCATAGAATATATCTAGGATGGTCCATTCTGAAAGAATATCAGAAGGACACTTTTTGGTCAGTCCTTTGTATCTCTCCCAAGCTTCATAGAGGGATTCACCTTCTTTCTGTCTGAAGGTTTAAACATCCACTCTAAGCTTGCTCAGCTTTTGAGGAGGAAAGAACGTGGCTAGGAAAGCCTTGACCAGCTTATCCCAAGAGTTCAGGCTATCCTTAGGTTGAGAGTCCAACCATACTCTAGCTCTGTGAGAGAGAGAGGGTTCGGATTTTTGGTGGGTGAGGGAGAGATGTTAGTAGATGAATAAATAAATAGAATAAGATGAGAGAGGGGAAATTTCGAAAATAATTTTTGAAAAAGAGTTGGTGATTTTTGAAAATAGTTTTTGAAAAAGGTTAGTAGTTTTTTTTTTTTCGAAAATTCAAAATAAAAATAAAATAATTAGTTAATTAAAAAGAAATTTTTGAAAAAAAGGGGGAAGATATTTTCGAAAATAGAGAGAGTTAGTTAGGTGGTTTTGAAAAAGGTTAAACAAACAAAAAGTTAGTTAGTTAGTTGAAACAAAAATCAAGTTTGAAAAGATAAGGAGTTGGGAAGTTAGAGAAGATATTTTGAAATCAAATTTTTGAAAAAAGACAAGATAAGAAGATATTTTTGAAAAGATATGATAGAAATTAGTTTTTGAAAAAGATTTGAATTTTTAAAATCACAATTAATGACTTGATTCACAAGAAATCACCAGATATGATTCTAGAACTTAAAGTTTGAATCTTTCTTAACAAGTAAGTAACAAACTTAAAATTTTTGAATCAAAACATTAATTGTTATTGTTATTTTCGAAAATTTGGTATAAAAATAAGAAAAAGATTTTTGAAAAATATTTTTAGAATTTTCGAAAATAACTAAGAAAAATAAAAAAAGATTTGATTTTTGAAAAAGATTTTGAAAAAGATAAGATTTTTAAATTGAAAATTTGATTTGACTCATAAAAACAACTAGATTTTTAAAAATTTTTGAAAAAGTCAAATCTAATTTTCGAAATCATGAGAGAAAAGAGGGAAAGATATTTTTTTGATTTTTGAATTTTTTATGATGAGAGAGAAAAACAAGAAAAATGATGCAATGCATGAAAGTTATGGATCAAAACAATGAATGCATGCAAGAATGCTATGAATGTCAAGATGAACACTAAGAACACTATGAAGATCATGATGAACATCAAGAACACATTTTTGAAAAATTTTTAATGCAAGGAAAACATGCAAGACACCAAACTTAGAAATCTTTAATGCTTAGGCACTAAGAGTTCAAGAATACATATGAAAAACAAGAAAAGACACAAAACATGCAAATGCAAAGAATTTTTTTTGTTTTTTTTTGAATTTTTATGATGAGAGAGGAAAACAGGAAAAATGATGCAATGCATGAAAGTTATGGATCAAAACAATGAATGCATGCAAGAATGCTATGAATGCCAAGATGAACACCAAGAACACTTTGAATGTCAAGATGAACATCACAGACACAATTTTGAAAAATTTTTAATGCAAAGAAAATATGTAAGACACCAAACTTAGAATTCTTTAATGCTTACGTACTAAGAATTCAAGAATGCATATGAAAAACACGATACAACACAAAACAAAAAATCATCAAGATCAAACAAGAAGACTTACCAAGAACAACTTGAAGATCATGAAGAACACTATGAATGCATGAAATTTTCGAAAAATGCAAGATGCACATGTAATTGACACCAAACTTATAACATGACTCAAGACTCAAACAAGAAACAGAAAAATATTTTTGATTTTTATGATTTTCTAATTTTTTTGGATTTTTTCGAAAATTATATGAAAAAGAAAAAATAAGGATTCCAAAATTTTGAACATGAATTCCAGGAATCTTGCATTCTTAGTCTAAAGCTTCAGTCCAGGAATTAGACATGGCTCACTAGCCAGCCAAGCTTTCAAAGAAAGCTCCGGTCCAAAACACTAGACATGGCCAATGGCCAGCCAAGCTTCAGCATGTAAATTAGGAACAGCAGCAGGTGGATTAACAGCAACTAGCTTGCTCTTGATAACAAATTGCAAGCCTCAGTCCAAATGAATTTAGACATGGCTTTACAGCCAACCAGGCTTAGCATGCTTCGTGAAACACTAGATTTCATTCTTAAAAATTCTGAAGAAAATACATTTTTGAAAACATTTTTATTTTTTTTTTCGAAAACAGATGAGAAAATTTTGAAAGATTTTTGAAAAATTTTTGAAGAGAAAACAAAAAGAAAATTACCTGATCTGAGCAACAGGATGAACCGTCAGTTGTCCAAACTCGAACAATCCCCGGCAACGGCGCCAAAAACATGGTGCGCAGAAATTGTGATTACACTTTTGATTATGTAAAATTCATCGCTCTTTCTTTCCCTGGTAATGGCACCAAAAATATGATGCCAATACCATGGTTCACAACTTCGCACAACTAACCAGCAAGTGCACTGGGTCGTCCAAGTAATACCTTACGTGAGTAAGGGTCGAATCCCACGGAGATTTTTGGTATAGAGCAAGCTATGGTCACCTTGCAAATCTCAGTCAGGTAGGGTCAAATGTGATTGGATTAGATAATTAAAAGATAAATAATAAAGGATAGAAATACTTATGTAAATCATTGGTGAGAATTTTAGATAAGCGAATAGAGATGCTTTCGTTCCTCTGAACCTCTGCTTTCCTGCTGTCTTCATCCAATCAGTCTTACTCCTTTCCATGGCTGGCTCTATGTAATGCATCACCATTGTCAATGGCTACTTTCGGTCTTCTCTCGGGAAAATGATCCAAATGCCCTGTCATGGCACGGCTAATCGTCTGGAGGCATCACCCTTGTCAATGGTTACATCCTATCCTTTCAGTGAAAATGGTCAACGCACCCTGTCATGGCACGGCTATTCATCTGTCGGTTCTCGATCATGCTGGAATAAGATTTACTATCCTTTTGCGTTCTGTCACTACGCCCAGCAATCGCGAGTTTGAAGTTCGTCACAGTCATTCAATCATTGAATCCTACTCGGAATACCATAGACAAGGTTTAGACTTTCCGGATTCTCTTGAATGCCGCCATCATTCTAGCTTACACCACGAAGATTCCGATTAAGAGATCTAAGAGATACTCATTCAGTCGAAGGTAGAACGGAAGTGGTTGTCAGGCACGCGTTCATAGGGAATGATGATGATTGTCACGTTCATCACATTCAGGTTGAAGAGCGAATGAATATCTTAGAAGCGGAATAAGTTGAATTGAATAGAAAACAGTAGTACTTTGCATTAATCTTTGAGGAACAGCAGAGCTCTACACCTTAATCTATGGAGTGTAGAAATTCTACCGTTGAAAATACATAAGTGAAAAGTCCAGGCATGGCCGAATGGCCAGCCCCTCTAAAACGTGATCACAGGATCAGAATACAATCCAGGATCAAAAGATAATCCAAAGATGTCTAATACAATAGTAAAATGTCCTATTTATAATAAACTAGCTACTAGGGTTTACAGAAGTAAGTAATTGATGCATAAATCCACTTCTGGGGCCCACTTGGTGTGTGCTTGGGCTGAGATTTAACTTTCCACGTGCAGAGGCCATTTGTGGAGTTGAACGCCAGGTTTTGATCCATTTCTGGCGTTCAACTCTGGTTTTTGATCCCTTTCTGGCGCTGAACTCCAGAATTGGGCAGAGAGCTGGCGTTGAACGCCGGTTTGCGTCATCTATTCTTGGCCAAAGTATGGACTATTATATATTTCTGGAAAGCCCTGGATGTCTACTTTCCAACGCAATTGGAAGCGCGCCATTACAAGTTTTGTAGCTCCAGAAAATCCACTTTGAGTGCAGGGAGGTCAGAATCCAACAGCATCAGCAGTCCTTCTTCAACCTCTGAATCTGATTTTTGCTCAAGTCCCTCAATTTCAGCCAGAGAATACCTGAAATCACAGAAAAACACATAAACTCATAGTAAAGTCCAGAAATGTGAATTTAACATAAAAACTAATGAAAACATCCCTAAAAGTAACTAGATTCTACTAAAAACATACTAAAAACAATGTCAAAAAGCGTATAAATTATCCGCTCATCAGTGACGATACTCTTCAATCCATTGCACATGGGCAACGGAACATGGAGAGTTCACTTAATGGCCTGGCATCCACTATACAATCTCTCATCTCTCAGCTGGCACCACCCAATACTTCAAACACTCAACAGGCAAGCTCCAGTGGAATCCCCTCTCAAGCATTACCCAATCCAAAGGGTGGCATTAATGCCATCACCCTAAGGTCTGGAACCACATTGCAAGAGAGGAACCAGGAGGAGCCAAGCCCACCAGAACATGCCTCAGCTGAAAAGGTAGTGGAAATAGAAGATGTTGAGGAGGAAGAGGACATACAGGACATGGTTGAAGAAGAAGAAGCTCAATCACAGGAAGAAGCACCAAGGGGTGCAGACATTGCAAAAAACGCCATTCCTATTCCATTTCCACAACTTGCAAGGAAGCCCAGGAAGCAGCTGGAACATGATCCCAAAATGGTAGAAATATTCAAAAAGGTTGAGGTAACTGTTCCCCTTTTTGATGTTATTCAACAGGTACCTAAATACGCAAAGTTTCTAAAAGATTTATGTATACATAAAGACAAAATTAA
The DNA here is from genome assembly GCF_000816755.2 of Arachis ipaensis. Classification (NCBI taxonomy): domain Eukaryota; kingdom Viridiplantae; phylum Streptophyta; class Magnoliopsida; order Fabales; family Fabaceae; genus Arachis; species Arachis ipaensis. The sequence goes on along the minus strand of NC_029791.2, from coordinate 44,393,519 downwards.
TGAATTAGAAACTATTCCTTTAGGTAGTTCTATATCTGCTTTAATGGGAGGTATACCTGAAAAGTGTAGTGATCCAGGTCCATGTATGGTTAATTGTACTATTGGTGGTGTAGTATTTTCTAACTGCATGTGTGATTTAGGAGCATGTGTGAGTATAATGCCTTTGTCTATATATGATATTTTGAGGCTCCCTCCCTTAAAAAGGTCGGCAGCTCATTTTGTGTTAGCAGATAAAAGCATTATTACAGTGGCTGGAGTTGCTGAAGAGGTATTAGTGGGCATTAAGGGGCTCACCTTTCCCATTGATTTTTATATCCTGGAGATGCCCCAAAATGACTCAGAGAAGCCATCATCAATTCTACTCAGAAGACCATTCCTGAAGACCTCGAAGTTCAAATTGGATGCTTTTTCAGGAACATACTTCTTTGAAATAGACGGCCGAGTAGTAAGCTTCAATCTGAATGGAATTATGAAACACCCTCCAGAAGATCATTCTATCCTCCAGTGTGACATCATAGATGAAACCGTAGCTGAAATTCACCAGGAGGAGTTAGAAGAGAAGTACATAGGACAAGGTCCAAGTGTGGGGACACTTTTTGAGGACAATGAAAATACTTTACCATTGTCACTAGCTCCAGATAATCCAGAGCCTAGCCATGAGCCGAAGTTAGAATTAAAACCTCTCCCTCCACACCTCAAATATGCTTACCTTGAGGACAAGCAGAAGTTTCCAGTTATCATTGCACGGGAACTCACTTCTCAACAAGAAGAGCAGGTACTTAGTGTGCTGAGGAGGCATAAGAAGGCAATTGGGTGGAGTTTGGCAAACATAATGGGCATCAACCCTCAAGTTTGTGAGCACAGAATATTTTTAGAAGAGGGAGCTAGGTCTGTTCATCAACCCCAGAGAAGACTGAATCCCACTATCTTGGAGGTTGTCAAAAAGGAAGTGACCAGACTACTAGAGGCAGATATCATCTATCCCATCTCAGACAGTAAATGGGTAAGTCCAGTACAAGTGGTGCCCAAGAAGTCTGGAGTCACTACAGTCCGGGCCCACTTACTGTGTGCTTGGGCTGAGCATTGAAGCTTTCATGTGTAGAGGTCTTCCTTGGAGTTAAACGCCAGTTTGTAACCTGTTTCTGGCATTTAACTTCAGAATAGGGCAGAGAGCTGGCGTTGAACGCCAGTTTGCATCGTCTTAACTCGGGCAAAGTATGAACTATTATATATTGCTGGAAAGCCCTGGATGTCTACTTTCCAACGCAATTGAGAGCGCGCTATTGGAACTTCTGTAGCTCCAGAAAATCTACTTTGAGTGCAAGGAGGTCAGAATCCAACAGCATCTGCAGTCCTTCTTCAACCTCTGAATCTGATTTTTGCTCAAGTCCCTCAATTTCAGCCAGAAAATACCTGAAATCACAGAAAAATACACAAACTCATAGTAAAGTCTAGAAATGTGAATTTTATTTAAAAACTAATAAAAATATACTAAAAACTAATAAAATTATACTAAAAACTATGTAAAAACAATGCCAAAAAGCGTATAAATTATCCGCTCATCACAACACCAAACTTTAATTGTTGCTTGTCCCCAAGCAACTAAAAATCAAATAGGATAAAAAGAAGAGAATATACTATAAACTCCAGAATATCAATGAAACTTAGCTCCAATCAGATGAACGGGACTAGTAGCTTTTTGCCTCTTGAATATTTTTGGCATCTCACTTTATCCATTGAAGTTCAGAATGATTGGCATCTATAGGAACTTAGATTTTAGATAGTGTTATTGATTCTCCTAGTTCAGTATGTTGATTCTTGAACACAGCTACTTTATGAGTCTTGGCCGTGGCCCTAAGCACTTTGTTTTCCAGTATTACCACCGGATACATAAATACCACAGACACATAACTGGGTGAACCTTTTCAGGTTGTGACTCAGCTTTGCTAGAATCCCCAATTAGAGGTGTCCAGGGTTCTTAAGCACACTCTTTTTTTTGCTTTGGACCTTGACTTTAACTGCTCAGTCTCAAGTTTTCACTTGACACCTTCACGCCACAAGCACATGGTTAGGGACAGCTTGGTTTAGCCGCTTAGGCCAGGATTTTATTCCATTAGGCCCTCCTATCCACTGATGCTCAAAGCCTTGGATCCTTTTTATTACCCTTGCCTTTTGGTTTTAAGGGCTATTGGCTTTTTGCTCTTGCCTTTTGGTTTAAAGAGCTTTTGGCTTTTTCTGCTTGCTTTTTCTTTTTCTTTCTTCTCTTTTTTTTTCGCCATTTTTCTTTTCTCTTTTTTTCGCAAGCTTTTGTATTCACTGCTTTTTCTTGCTTCAAGAATCAATTTTATGATTTTTCAGATTATCAATAAAATTTCTCCTTTTTCATCATTCTTTCAAGAGCCAACATATTTAACATTCATAAACCACAATATCAAAAGACATATACACTGTTCAAGCATTCATTCAGAAAACAAAAAGTATTATCACCACATCAAAATAATTAAACTAGTTTCAAGGATGAATTCAAAACCATGTACTTCTTGTTCTTTTATTTTTAGAACAGTTTTCTTTTAAGAGAGGTGATGGATTCATAGGACATTCATAGCTTTAAGACATAGACACTTAAATACTAATGATCATGTAATAAAGACATAAACATAATTAAACATGAAGCATAGTAAACGAAAAACAGGAAAATAAGAACAAGGAGATTAAGGAACGGGTCCACCTTAGTGAGGGTGGCGTCTTCCTCTTCTTGAAGAACCAATGGTGCTCTTGAGCTCCTCTATGTCTCTTCCTTGTCTTTGTTGCTCCTCCCTCATAGCTCTTTGATCTTCTCTAATCTCATGGAGGATGATGGAGTGCTCTTGGTGCTCCATCCTTAGTTGTCCCATGTTGGAGCTTAATTCTCCTAGAGATGTGTTGATTTGCTCCCAATAGTTTTGTGGAGGGAAGTGCATCCCTTGAGGCATCTCAGGGATTTCATGGTGAGGAATTTCCTCATGCTCTTGTTGAGGTCCATGATCTCCTGTTTGCTCTATCCTTTTTTTTAGTGATGAGCTTTTGAGATGAATATCTCCATCTCCCATGACTCAGAGGTGGAAGCTTTTGCCTTGCCTTTCCTCTTTCTAGAGGTTTCTCTGGCCTTAGGTGCCATTAATGGTTATGGAAAAATAAAAAGCAATTCTTTTACCACACCAAACTTAAAATGTTTTCTCGTCCCCGAGCAAAAAGAAGAAAGAAAGAAGGAGAAGAAGAAGAAGAAAAATAGAGGAGAGGGAGAGAGGTGTGTATTCGGCCAAGGGGTAGAAGAAAGGGTTGTGTTGTGTGAAAATGAAGAAGGAATGAAGGGGTTTATATAGGAGTGGGGGAAGGTTTAGGGTTCGGCCATTAGGGTTGGGTTTGGGAGGGAAAATAGTTTGAATTTTGGAGGTAGGTGGGGTTTTTGGGGAAGAGATGATGGATGTGAGTGGTGAAGAGGTGATGGGGAAGAGTGATTGAGGTGATTGGTGAAGGATATTTGGGGGAGAGAGTTATGAAAAGGTGTGAAGAGGAGAGAAGAAAAGGGTGGGGATCCTATGGGGTCCACAGATCCAGTGAGATCAAGGACTTAACATCCCTGCTCCAATTGGGCGTGTAAAACGCCTTTAGTATGCATGTCTGGCATTAAACGCCAGCTTGCTGCTTGTTTCTGGCGTTTAACGCCACTTCCATGCTCTGTTCTGGAGTTAAACACCAGTCTCGTGCTTGTTTCTGGCGTTTAACGCCAGCTTGATGCTTCTTTCTGGCATTAAACGCTAGTAAGAAGCACGCTAGTTTGATGCTTCTTACTGGCGTTTAAACGCCAGTAAGCTCTTCCTCCAGGGTGAGCTGTTTTTAAAGCTATTTTTCATTCTGTTTTTGATTTTTCAGTAGTTTTTGTGACTCCACATGATCATCAACCTAAAAAAAATAAAATAACAATAAAAAATAAATAGATATAATTAAATAACATTGGGTTGCCTCCCAATAAGCGCTTCTTTAATGTCAATAGCTTGACAGTGAGCTCTCATGGAGCCTCACAGATGTTCAGAGCATTGTTGGGACCTCCCAACACCAAACTTAGAATTTGAATATGGGGGTTCAACACCAAACTTAGAGTTTGGTTGTGGCCTCCCATCACCAAACTTAGAGTTTGACTGTGGGGGCTTTGGTTGACTCTGCAGTGAGAGAAGCTTTTCATGCTTATTATCCATGGTTACAGAAGGAGATCCTTGAGTTTTAAACACAAGGTTGTCCTCATTCAGTTGAAGGACCAATTCTCCTCTGTCCACATCAATCACAGCTCTTGCTGTGGCTAGGAAGGGTCTTCCAAGGATGATGGATTCATCCTCATCCTTCCCAGTGTCTAGGATTATGAAATCAGCAGGGATGTAAAGGCCTTCAACCTTTACTAGCACGTCCTCTACTAGTCCATAAGCCTGTTTTCTTGAGTTGTTTGCCATCTCTATTGAGATTCTGGCAGCTTGCACCTCAAAGATCCCAAGTTTCTCTATTACAGAGAGTGGCATTAAGTTTATTCCTGACCCCAGGTCACACAGAGCCTTCTCAAAGGTCATGGTGCCTATGTTATAGGGAATTAAGAATTTACCAGGATTTTGTTTCTTTTGAGGTAATTTATGCCTATCCAATGCATTCAGTTCATTGGCAACCAAGGGAGGTTCATCTTCCCAAGTCTCATTACCAAATAATTTGGCATTCAGCTTCATGATTGCACCAAGGTATTTAGCAACTTGCTCTTCAGTAATGTCTTCATCCTCTTCAGAAGATGAACACTCATCAGAGCTCATGAAGGGCAAAAAGAGGTTCAATGGAATCTCTATGGTCTCTAGATGAGCCTCAAATTCCTTTGGTTCGTCAAAGGGAAACTCCTTATTGGTCACTGAGCGTTCCAGGAGGTCTTCCTCACTAGGATTCACGTCCTCCTCCTCCATTTTGGGTTCGGCCACACCAAGTGAGGTAATGGCCTTGCACTCTCTTTTTGGATTCTCTTCTGTATTGCTTGGGAGAGTACTCGGAGGAGTTTCAGTGACTCTTTTACTCAGCTAGCCCACTTGTGCCTCCAAATTTCTAATGAAGGATCTTGTTTCATTCATGAAACTTAGAGTGGCCTTAGATAGATCAGAGACTATATTTGCTAAGCTAGATGGATTCTGCTCAGAATTCTCTCTCTGTTGCTGAGTGGATGATGGAAAAGGCTTGCTATTGTTAAACCTGTTTCTTCCACCATTATTAAAGCCTTGTTGAGGCTTTTGTTGATCCTTTCATGAGAAATTTGGATGATTTATCCATGAGGGATTATAGGTATTTCCATAGGGTTTCCCCATGTAATTCACCTCTGCTATTGCAGGGTTCTCAGGATCATAAGCTTCCTCTTCAGAAGATGACTCTTGAGTACTGTTGGATGCAGCTTGCAATCCATTCAGACTCTGAGAAATCATATTGACTTACTGAGTCAATATTTTATTCTGAGCCAATATGGCATTCAGAGTATCAATTTCAAGAACTCCCTTCCTCTGAGGCGTCCCATTACTCACAGGATTCCTTTCAGAAGTGTACATGAACTGGTTATTTGCAACCATGTCAATGAGTTCCTGAGCTTCTGCAGGCGTTTTCTTTAGGTGAATGGATCCATCTGCAGAATGGTCCAATGACATCTTTGATAATTCAGACAGACCATCATAGAATATATCCAGGATGGTCCATTCTGAAAGCATGTTAGAAGGACACTTCTTGGTCAGTTCCTTGTATCTCTCCCAAGCTTCATAGAGGGATTCAACTTCTTTCTGTTTGAAGGTTTGAACATCCACTCTAAGCTTGCTAAGCTTTTGAGGAGGAAAGAACTTGGCTAAGAAAGCCGTGACCAGCTTATCCCAAGATTTCAGGCTATCTTTAGGTTGAGAGTCCAACCATATTCTAGCTCTATCTCTCACAGCAAACGGGAAAAGCATAAGCCTGTAGACCTCGGAGTCAACCCCATTGGTCTTAACAGTATCACAGATCTACAAGAATTCAGTTAAGAACTGAAAAGGATCTTCTGATGGAAGTCCATGAAACTTGCAGTTCTGTTGCATCAGAGAAACTAATTGAGGCTTTAGCTCAAAATTGTTTGCTCCAATGGCAGGGATGAGATGCTTCTTCCATGTAAATTGGAATTTGGTGCAGTAAAATCACCAAGCATCTTCTTTGCATTGTTATTATTTTCGGCCATGTCTCCTTTTTTTTTGAAAATTTCTGTCAGATTTTCTCCAGAGAGTCGTGCTTTAGCTTCCCTTAGCTTCCTCTTCAGAGTCCTTTCAGGTTCAGGATTGGCTTCAACAAGAGTGTTCTTATCCTTGTTCCTGCTCATATGAAAAAGAAGAAAACAAAAAAGAAAATATGGAATCCTCTATGTCACAGTATAGAGATTCCTTTATGTGAGTAGAAGAAGAAAAGAATAGAAGAAGAGAAATTCGAACACCAAAAGGAAGAGAGGGTTCGAATTTTGAGATGAAGAGAAGTGTTAGTAAATAAATAAAATAATTAGAAAGAGATGAGGGGGAGAGAATTTCGAAAATTAAATAAAATAAAATATAAATATTTTTGTTTTTATTTTAAATTAAGGTTAAAATTCAAAAATTAAGAAAGAAAAATAAAATTAAATCAAATTAACATTTAAAACAAATAGTTAATTAAAAAGGAATTTTGAAAAAGAGGAAGGTGATTTTCAAAAATTAGAGAGAGAGTTAGTTAGGTAGTTTTGAAAAAAGATAAGAATCAAACAAAAAGATAGGATTAGTTTGAAAAAGATTTGAAAATCAATTTTAAAAAGATAAGAGGTTAGAAAAGATTTTGAAATTGATTTAAGTGAAAAAAATGTGATTGAAACTTATTTTGAAAAAGATTTGAAAAAGAAATTTAAAAAGATTTGATTTTGAAAATTAAAGTTGATTACTTGACTAACAAGAAACAAAAAGATATGATTTTAAAATTTAAATATTGAACCTTTCTTAATAGGCAAGTAACAAACTTAAAAATTTTTGAATCAATCACATTAATTGTTAGCATTAATTTCGAAAATATGAAATGGAAATAAGAAAAAGATTTTGAAAATCAAAATTTAAAATTTTCGAAAATATGAAAGAAAAAATGAAAAATATTTGATTTTTGAAAAAGATTTGAAAAGATAGGATTTTTAAATTGAAAATTTGACTTGACTCATAAGAAACAACTGAATTTTAAAAAGTTTTGAAAAAGTCAACTCAAGTTTTCGAAAATTTATGAGAAAAAAAGGGAAAGATATTTTTTTTATTTTTGACTTTTAATGATGAGAGAGAAAAACATCAAAAAGACTCAATGCATGAAAATTTTGGATCAAAACACATGATGCATGCAAGAACACTATGAATGTCAAGATGAACACCAGGAACACTTTGAATGTCAAGATGAACACCAAGAACTTATTTTTAAAAATTTTTAAGAAAAGAAAAACATGCAAGACACCAAACTTAAGAATTTTTATTCTATAGACACTAATAATTCTAAAATGCATATGAAAAACAAGAAAAGACACTAAACATAAAAATGCAAAGATCAAACAAAGCAAATTATCAAGAACAATTTGAATATCAATGAAGAACAATTGATGAATTTTTGAAAATTAAACGGAAATTAAAACACATGCAATTGACACCAAACTTAAAAATTGACACAAGAGTCAAACAAGAAACATCAAATTATTTTTGGTTTTATGATTTTATTAAAATTTTTTTTTGGATTTTTCGAAAATTATTTTGAAAAAGAAAATAAGGATTTCAAAATTTCTAATGAGAATTCCAGGAATCATGCAATGTTAGTCTAAAGCTCTAGTCCAAGAATTAGACATGGCTTACTAGCCAGCCAAGCTTTCAGTGAAAGCTCCGGTCCAAAACACTAGACATGGCCAATGGCCAGTAAAGCTTTAGCAGATACAAATCAGGCATACAACAGCTGAATTGATGAGAGTTCACGGACTCTTGTGATGATAAGTTAAAATCTCGGTCCAAAAGATTAGACATGGCTTCACAGCTAGCCAAACTTCAACATATCATCATGAAACGCTAGAATTCATTCTTAAAAATTCTGAAGTCATAGAATAATTTATTTTTTAAAAATTTTTTCAAAAATTTTTTCGAAAATAAAAATAATAAAAACAAAAACATAAAATTAAAATAAAATTACCTAATCTGAGCAACAAGATGAACCGTCAGTTGTCCAAAATCGAACAATCCCCGGCAACGGCGCCAAAAACTTGGTGTGGAAAATCGTGATTGTTCATTCCTTGGTAATGGCACTGAAAACTTTATACGCACGTTCATAATCTTAGTTCTTTGTCACAACTTCGCACAACTAACCAGCAAGTGCACTGGGTCGTCCAAGTAATAAACTTTACGTGAGTAAGGGTTGATCCCACGGAGATTGTCGGCTTGAAGCAAGCTATGGTTACCTTGTAAATCTCAGTCAAGCGGATTCAAATGGTTATGGTGAATTGATAATTAAAATATAATTAAAATATAAAATAGGATAGAAATACTTATGTAATTCATTGGTGAGAATTTCAGATAAGCATATGGAGATGCTTTTGTTCCTTCTAAACCTCTGCTTTCCTACTGTCTTCATCCAATCCTTCATACTCCTTTCCATGGCAAGCTTTATGTAGGGCATCACCGTTGTCAATGGCTACATCCCGTCCTCTCAGTGAAAATGGTCCAAAATGCGCTGTCACCACATGGCTAATCATCTGTCGGTTCTCGATCCTCCTGGAATAGAATTCAGTAATCCTTTTGCGTCTGTCACTACGTCCAGCACTCGCGAGTTTGAAGCTCATCACAGCCATCCCTTCCCAGATCCTACTCGGAATACCACAGACAAGGTTTAGACTTTCCGGATCTCAAGAATGGCCGCCAATAATTCTAGCCTATACCACGAAGACTCTGATCTCACGATCAGGAGGCTAAGAGATACACATTCAAGCTTGTTTGCATGTAGAACGGAAATAGTTGTCAGGCACGCGTTCATAAGTGAGAATGGTGATGAGCGTCACATAATCATCACATTCAACATGTTCTTGTGTGCGAATGAATATCTTAGAGAAGAAATAGGCTTGAATTGAATAGAAAAACAATAGTACTTTGCATTAATTCATGAGGAACAGCAGAGCTCCACACCTTAATCTATGGTGTGTAGAAACTCTACCGTTGAAAATACATAAGTGATAAGTTTCAGGCATGGCCGAATGGCCAGCCTCCATGATATAAGAACTAAACGTCCAGAGATGTAAATATACTAGTAAAAAGTCTTATTTATACTAAACTAGTTACTAGGGTTTACAGAAATGAGTAAATGATGCAGAAATCCACTTCCGGACCCACTTGGTGTGTGCTTGGGCTGAGCATTGAAGCTTTCATGTGTAGAGGTCTTACTTGGAGTTAAATGCCAATTTGTAACCTGTTTCTGGCGTTTAACTCTGCTTTGCAACCTGTTTCTGGCGTTTAACTTCAGAATAGGGCAGAGAGCTGGCGTTGAACACCAGTTTGCGTCGTCTAAACTCGGGCAAAGTATAGACTATTATATATTGCTGGAAAGCCCTGGATGTCTACTTTCCAATGCAATTGAGAGCGCGCCATTTGGACTCCTGTAGCTCTAGAAAATCCACTTTGAGTGTAGGGAGGTCAGAATCCAACAGCATCTGCAGTCCTTCTTCAACCTCTGAATCTGATTTTTGCTCAAGTCCCTCAATTTCAGCCAGAAAATACCTGAAATCACAGAAAAATACACAAACTCATAGTAAAGTCCAGAAATGTGAATTTTATTTAAAAACTAATAAAAATATACTAAAAACTAATCAAATCATACTAAAAACTATGTAAAAACAATGCCAAAAAGCGTATAAATTATCCGCTCATCACCCCGTCGCCTTCAGCTCGGAATCAGTTTTAGGATGGGGAGGAAACACTATTTCACCATTAATAATGACCTTGTCAGTGTGAAGAGGTGACAGGTCCAAGTCGGGAGCAATAACTTCGACCTATTCCTTCAGTACCCTGAATACCTCTTCAGTGCCTTCGACAATGGAATCCTCCAAATTCTAATAACCCTCCCGAAGCAGTTCCAACTATTTCTTCATGTCAATATTGTCTGAAAAGATCTTGACATAGTTTTGCTCGGCTTTCTCCCTCAAGCCCTCGGCCATTGCACAAGAGGCCATCGACTTCTTCCCCCTCTCCTGGGATTTAGAAAGTTCTTCCTTTAGCTGAGTATTCTCCTCCTGCAACCCTTTCTCATCTTCTTGATACATAGCAATTCGCCCCTGGAGATTCTCCAAAGAATGCTGAATCACACTCAAAGGGGTTTTGTCTAATACATCAAGAAGAGAGGTACAGACCCCGGCAGTCCGAATTTCTCCTCGGATTAAAACCTAAAGATGATTTCGGATAGCAGCATCATCCATAGCAATTTGGCTATATGGAAGGATGTGCTTCCTAGAAAATTTCACTCCGTCAAAACCAGTGTCCCCGACGTTAGAGGCACCAGCTTCAGAGAACCTATGTTTTTTCTTTTCAGGTTCCAAGGAAGTAAGAACTGGGGGGATAAGAGCAGGAGGAGGAAGAGGAGGAGTAGGAAGTGGATTTACCAAAATTGGCTGAGAAGAAGAAGTCCCCAAGCCCGACTTTGAAGGAGAAGAAGCGGCAGATGTTCCGACCTCCTGTGCGGCAGCTCGGGCATGAGCATTCCTCTTAGCTTCCTTCACCTTTTGGTAAGCCTTTGCCCTGCTTTTCATTTTTTCTAAAAAGAAATGTAAAGATGATTAGCATACAAGTCGGAAGCAATCAAAATTACCTATAAAGTCAAAAACAAAAGACTACCTAGCTCGGTCCTAACATAGCTCGGAGATCCAAGAAGAAATTTTTTGGTGTCTAGGTTTGGGGCCCGTCCCCAAGCCTCTCGGAAAAATTTGACCACAGCCTCCTCTACCTCTTCCAAATCTACCAGACTGTATTTTTCTACAGGGGTTGTTCCTATCATTGTTTTCATTCAGGAAAAACGGACGATGGCCTTCAACGGCTTGGACTTTGAAAAAGAAATTTTTGAAGTCATGAAAAGACTCATAAAAATGGAAAAAACTTTCCGGCCTTATATAGCTCGGAAGGAAACCCACTGTTGTTTATTTTTATTTAAAGCACTAAAAGGCTTTGTTAAGTGAAAAAGATAGAAAAAAGATCTTTAAAGAAATCGGGAGATCGAGCTATTGGCTGACAGGTTGGTAAATTTTGAGGAAACCCCAAGAATTGGGATGAAGTTGGGTAGGAGATACCCTACAATGGAACAACACCTCCATTTCAAAGTCGGAGAACGGGAAGGTAACCCCTAAATGGGTAAACAGGCAGTCATACATAAAAATAAAGTGGAGGTCAGAGTCATTAATCCTCCCACAGCAAACTCGGCCCTCAGGGTCTGGGGCCACTAGTTCATATTTGGTTTCATCTGCATCAAGACTACAGATCCTATGGTGTTTTCGGAGTTTAGTTACAAAAATATCATCCACTATAGGATGTTTAGAAAGGATAGAAGAGTCTACCCATCTCGATAGGGCCTCAGAAACTCGGGAAGACATTTTTTAGAAATGGAAAAATATATAAGAAGATATACCTACATTGCACAAAGAAAGAGGAAATCATAAAAAAACTAGTTCAAAACAAAACAGTTCTTTTCAAAAGCGAAGCAGAACATCCAACACTCACAAAAGAAATGATTTTTGTAAAAGAAAACGCAAAATCTTAAAGTCTCCTACTGAGAACAATGAAGGTACCACAGAGAACTACCCAAATCTCCCTCTCAAGCATACATTATACCTAACAAGAACAAAAAATACTGGAAAAATGAAGAATGCAAGCCAGGAAGAACTAACCTTCTCAAAGAAGTAAAAAAGGAGGGAAGCCCAGTAACAGAAAGATGAACACTACGACGCACCAACGAAACAAAAGCCAAAGGGTCTGAGTAAGAAAGGAAAGCAGTTTCAAAGAGAAGACCAAAGAAAACAAAGAGAAAGGAGGGAAAGGAATTTATAAGATGCCAGGGACATTATTATAAAACAACTCACTCATTAAAAGAATGTGCCGTTACCAATGCAACTGCTCTCCACGTGTAAATGAAAAAAGCTAAACAAATGCGACGGTTGGTAATTCGAAATCACGACGGTTTTAAAATCAAAATCACGTCGGTTTTCCAACTTGAAAGGAAAAATCGACCTGAGTATTCCCGAGCTCTATCAATACTCGAATCTAACTCATGGTAAAGAGATCGGACTCGAGTAGTGGCACTGTTCATACCCTGGCCTAAATAATAAGCTACGCCCAAACCAAGTTAAAAGGCCCAATCCAAGAGATTGGCCTTCACCGCTTATCCGACCTCTTTAAAGAGGTCGGGATCAATGCCAGTGGGCAATCGGCACTTATCCAAGTGAATAACTGCCTTCTTAAATCTCTCGCCTGCTTCTAGAAGGGAGATCTTAACAACCCTAAGATAAAGGGACGGTTATCCACCATCAAAAGTGGAATTACTTCAATGGTGGTTATTGGCTCATCTCCTATAAATACCCTGATACACTTAGGTACATCTAAGTTCCAATACTCTAAACCTGCTTAACCATTTGCTAACTTAGGTACTGGAGTGTCTTGCAGGTACCACCCCTACCCATTCAAACGCATTCACACAACTCGGACGGCGGCTCCCGGACGCGAACAGGTCAGAGACCACCATCCTTCAACGTTTGGGCCTTTCATTCGAGCCCAATCATCCGGTTTCAGATAAACTCCGGAATAGTAACCAGCACCAAACCTCTATCAAATCTTTCAATCTTCAAACATGTCTCTTTATATTAAAGGAGATTACGTGTCCATGATTTTTTTTTCTAGAATGGGTTGCTCTAGTGTATAAATAGGACTTGGTACAGATATACAGATATGCATGTTTAACCCACAGTTATCAGAATTGGACTAATAATTGAATCGATTAAGCTATTGGTTTATTAGTTCATTAGTTCAACCGATGAGTTATTAGTTGAACCGGTAGAATCGGTCCTACATAAATAAAAAATATAAAATAGTTCAAAACCTAAAATTAACATTTAAAATATATAATCTTCAATAATATTTTAAAANNNAAATTATAATAATAATTTTCAATTACAAATATTTTAAATATATATTATTTAAATATTTTTTTTGTTTGAATCAGGATATCCATCAGACCGAAAGCCTAATGACTAATCTCTCAACTACTATAAAGATAAAGTGGACGACCTTTCTAAACAAGCAAGTTCCATTCCCATCCTCCAGTAAATTATATACTATTACTCTATTTCATAATCTCTCAAATGAATTATCTAAAACATCTTCAAGTACATTCAACTTTCGGTTATGATTAATAAGTTTTATTTAATATTTTATACTATATTTTTAAATTTTCATTGTCAATTATTTTTTAACTCTTTTTTTTAATTATCTCTAAATACATTAAATATTTTCAATATTTCTCTCTTGCTTTATTACTCTATTCAATTTTGACGCAACAATATCTGCTTACTACGAATATATTCTAATATACATGATTAATAAATTTTATTTATAATTTTATGTTGTATTCTTTGTATTTTTATTCTCGATTATTTTTCTTTAATTTTTTTTAACTATCTCCAAATTCATTAAAGAAAAATCTCAAAATTATGTTATAGAATTTCATCTACCGAAAAATATCAACAAATAAATATAATTCGTTATTCAAAGTCTATATATTTTAATGAAACATATTCACACTAATATAAAGAGGAATCTATCCTATAAGAATGGATTAATTGTGGTTGGAATTGAATGGATTTCATTGTATAAACTTGCACTTATTCCCTTGAATAGCATACTTTTGAACTTTCTTCCCAAATTGTGCTTAATTATGAAAATATGTTCTTTTGTGCTTAATTTAATCTATTTTATTTCATTTGCCTTCCATTCGATGCCTTGATGTTGTTCGTGAGTGATTTCAGGTATATAAGGTAGGAATGGTTTGGAGAAAATGGAAGAAGATCATGCAAAGTGGAGGAAACATGAAGAATCAAAGGAGATGAGCTCAGAGACGTGTGTGTACGCACAGACCTGTGTGCGTACGCACAGGCCCCCAATCATAGCGCGTGCATCGTTTCGAGCGCATCTCGCGTCCATTCAAGCATCGCCTAGTGTGCATGCTCACAACTACTTGTGCGTACGCACAGGAAGAGATTGTCGTAGAGTGTGCGGACGCACAAGTCTGTGCGTCCGCACAGGTGTCCGCACATGCCTTCATTAAAATGGCACGTGACTCACGATTTTGAGGCTTTGGAGGCCCATTTCTAAAGTCTTTTAGCTCATATTCGAAGGGAAATGAAGACCATAACATAGCATATCATTAGTATAGTTTAGGTGTAGTAGTAGGAAGCTTTTAGTTTAGTTTTCTCTAAATTTTTTATCATCTCTATTAGGGTTTATATTGGGATTTTACATTCAAGTGCCATTTCCATTTTTGATCTTGGATTTTGCTAGCTTCCATTGTAAGTATCTCTTTGTTATTACTCTTTATAGTTACATTGTTCTTACTCTTTCTTATAATTCAAGTTATAGTTCAATTTCACTTCTCTCTTGCAATTTCAATTTCTTGTTGATGAATTTGATGTTTGATGTTTGTTCCATGCTTTTTTGTGTTATTCTTGTTGATTGAGATCAATTGTTGCTTTTAGTTTCAAGCCTTTTCTCATTTTTCCCATGTTTAAAGTTTTTGCCTACCAAGTATTTGACAAAATATCAACCATGATTTTAGGCTAAATTTTTTACTCTTGGCTTGGAAAAAGTGAGCAATTGGGTTTCTAGAGTTGGAATGTCCAACATTTAGTGTCAATTCTTGGGTTGTTAATTGTTCTTGTTCCCACTAACGCTAATTTGTTGCTAAGGCAATTAGCAAGTAATTTAGGATTTGTGGGTTAAGAACACTTATGCTCATTTAACTTACTTTCCGATGTGAGGGTTAATCAAGTGAGACTAATCCATCATAATTGTTATAGTTGTGGTTCCAACAAGGAAAGGACCCTTATCTCACTCAAAGCCAAGACTCTTTTTATGTTTTCAATCTTGTATACACATTTATGTTAATCTCTTTTATACTTTACTTGTTCATATTGCATAGTCGGTTCTTTAATTTCTTCATTAGTTCAATCATTAAAATTTTGCATGCTCTTTTATTGCTTTATATGTTCATTTCTTCATTGAAAACTCCTTGATCACTACAACTAGAATTGTGCACTCATTGTTCTCAAGTGTTCCTTGGGAGACAACCCGGGAGTCAAATACTCTCGGTTTTGAATTGGTTTTGAATTGTGACACCTCCTTTGAATTAAACAATTTGATCGGGAGAGTTGTTGTTAGTTTGGACTATGCTACCAATGGATTGATGCTTGTTTTTTATTGACTCTAGATCAACAACAATTCCTCTCGTTATCAAATTTTGGCGCCGTTGTCGGGCAACACACTTTAAGTGCAATGACTGCTATAATTTTGGTTGTTGTAAATATGTGGATAGTGTAAATACTTGATTTTTGGTTTGCTACTTGGCACTAATTGGTAGGAGGCACCTCTATCTTAGTAGTGATAGCAACTAACATTTTTGTTTGTCTAGTCCTAGGTAAGTAGATATAATTAGAACATATATACTCATTTGTCTATTGATCTTATTGATATCA
>NC_029791.2:44363844-44377648 GCF_000816755.2 Arachis ipaensis | reverse complement strand
CTATTCATCATGAATTGTCACCCTTTTGGCTTGGAGTCTAGTTGTTATCATGTTGTAGGGGGTGGCAATTTCAAAGTTGGTTCACCTCGAGGTATGGGAGGTCAATTCGAGGAAGGGTCACAAGCAATCAATTCTTGGCTACAAGGACCTTTGCAAGGGCCCTATGATCCTAATGTCTATCAACTTCTCACACCTAATGGAACACGTCCTCATTACAATTTTGTCTATCCATATGTTCATCCTCCATACCCTCTACATGAGACACAATCATCATACCCTCAAGCCCCTTTACCTTTTCCACCACCAATTTCCTCTCCACCAACCTACCCACCACCACATTTGGGACAACCTAGCTTTCACCACCATCCCATCCCCATCAACTCCCCTTATGGGGAGCCTAGCTTTCAAGCCCTCATCCAAGAGCAGAGGGAATTTCAAAGAAAGCAAGAGAATTGCATGGCAACTCTTGCCGAGACTTTGTCACGTCTAGCACCCTCTCACTCTACCTCTAGCAACCTTGCTCCTCCACCCTTGCCACAACCATCAATCCTGAAGTCTAGCATTGGTGCTATAACTCCAAAATAAAGCGAGCCACTTGATGAGACAAACTCTCAATCCACTCTTTCGAAGAAGGACTCTATCGATGAGGGCAAGAATTTCATCGAAGATGGGTGAGAGGAGGAACTTGAGGTAGGTAGACACCATGAGCTCCAAAAAGATCTAAGTGATGAAAAAAGTTCACAAGCAGGAGACCTTGAGGATGAAGAAGATGAAAGTGCCTCACCAAGTCCCCATAACCAAGAGGATAAGCTACCCCACCAAGAAGCAAGGAAAGATTTGAAACCACTACCTCCCCATGTCAAATATGCATTTCTTGACGAGGAACATAAATTTCCGGTGATAGTGGCAATTGATCTTTCTGATCAAGAGGAGCAACAACTCCTTGAGATTATTCGGAAATATAAGAAGGTGATTGGATGGAGCCTAAGTGACATTGTGGGAATAAGCCTTCAAGTGTGCCTTCATCGGATTTTCTTGGAAGAAGGTGCTAAGTCGATCTGACAACCGCAAAGACGGCTAAATCCCACAATCCTTGACGTAGTCAAGAAGGAAGTAACTCGCCTCTTGGAAGCGGACATCATTTACCCCATTTTAGACAGTGAATGGGTAAGTCCGGTCCAAGTAGTGCCGAAGAAGTCCGAAGTAACAATGGTGAAAATGGAGAGTGGAGAGCTTGTGGCCACCCGAGTCCAGAATACTTGGCAAGTGTGCATTGATTACCGCCGGCTGAATCAAGCAACGCGGAAGGACCATTAACCGTTGCCGTTCATTGACCAAATGTTAGATCGCTTGGTAGGTAAATCCCATTACTGTTTTTTAGATGGATACACAGGGTACTTTCAAATTCACATAGCTCCTGAGGATCAGGAGAAAACTACTTTTACTTGCCCCTTTGGAACGTTTGCGTATAAGAGAATACCGTTTGGCTTATGCAACGCACTGGTAACGTTTCAAAGGTGCATGACAAGTGTTTTCTCAGATCTCTTGGAGGATTGCATGGAAGTCTTCATGGACGATTTCATTGTGTATGGTAGCTCCTTTGATGCTTGTTTAGGGAACTTAGCTGGGGTACTAGAGCAATGTACCAATACTAACCTTGTTTTAAATTTTGAAAAGTGCCACTTCATGGTGAAGAAAGGTATAGTATTGGGCCATATTGTATCTAAAGACAGAATCTCTGTCGACCCGGTGATGGGTGGAAATTGGATTCCCACACCAAAACTCACCGGCAAGTGTACCGGGTCACATCAAGTAGTAATTACTCACAAGAGTGAGGTCGATCCCACAGGGATTGATGGATCAAGCAACTTTAGTGGGTGATTAGTCTAGTCAAGCTAACATTGATGAATTGAGTGAAAAGTGACTAACAGAAAGTAAATTGCAGGAATGGTAAAGTGCAGAAAGTAAATTGACTGAATCTTAAAGAGCAAGAAACGTAAATTGCATCAAATGTAAATGGGATTGGGTGTATTTAAAGAAAGCAGTAAGCAGAACTTAGAACAATTACAGAGGAATTAAATTTCATGAAAAGTAAAAGGAATTGGGTGTTGGGAATTAAAACAGAACTGAAAAACGTGAAGTGCAGTAAACTAGAGAGCTCTCAGATCAATTCAGTACCAAAATAGAAATGTAGAAGTGCAGAAGAATCAAAAGCAGCAAGAAGACTTAGATCAATTCTGAAATCCTTAAGAGAAATCAACAATTTTCATGGAATAGCAAAAACAGAAAGAAAGCCAAGAGCTCAATTGCTCTCTCGATCAAAACAGAAGAGAAAGTTCAGAGGAGAGAAAATGAAACAGAAAACAAAACTTAGATCTGATTTTCAATTCTTCAAATTCAACAAGAAAAATTAAAAGAGAGCTCTCTATTCTACTCTTACTCCTACTGCTCTCTATTGGAGCCAGCCTCCTTTCTAAAATGGAACAGATGCCTTTTTATAGGCTTTTACAAAATTAAAATGAAATTGAAATTAAAAATAAATTACAATTAAATGAAATTCCTATTCTAACTATCTCTTGTGCCTTTGAGTGATGATAATGGGCTTTGCTTGCTTTGGATTTGAAGAGGAGTAGATCCGGATGGCTTGGTTCAAGTGGCATGGGTCAGGGTTGCTTGGTTCAATTTTGGGTGGAGGCATGCTCCAATGGAGCGCTCAGTTAAGTAAGGAAACGTCGCCCTCCCTTGCCTTGTCCCAGGCTCGTCGAACCAAGCCTTGTTCATAGCGCTCCGTTGGTGATTTGAACGCAGCGCTCAATGGCTTTGTGTGCCTTCCAATTTTTGTCTCGTGCCAAGCCCATTTCCTTGTGCATGGTAGTGCTCAGTGAGGTAAGAAAACGGAACGCCCTTTGCTTGGATTTGAGGCTCCCACTTTTGAACCTTGGCTCCTTCATTGCTTGGTGTAGCGCGCCTTGTTTTCCTCCATGTGCTTAGTTCAAACCTTGGCTGCTTCCTTTTTGGCTAGCAATTTTTCTCATGGCGCTCAGTTGAATCTTTCAACGTAGCGTCCTTGCTTCCTTGCTTAGCCTTGCTTAAAGTCATGAAAAAGTGAATGAAATTAACGTAGCGCCCCCTTTCTTCCTTGGATGAGCGCTCCGTTACATTAATGAACGCTAGTGTTCATTGCTTTAAGCATCTTATTCCATTTATTTTCAAATAATGCCAATGATGGTATTAATTAAATGCATGCTTTACTTTTATTAATAAAGCCAATGCATTAGTGTTTTTGTAATTTACATGCATTCTTCCATTGGCTTTAATTAATAATGCATGCATTTCATTCATTCATTTATTGGCATTAGTAATTAAGTTCCATGCATGCTTTCATTGGTTCCTTTAGTAATGCCGTAGCATTCCTTTATTTGGCATAAATGATTTAATGCTTTATGCATGCATTAATTGGCTTTGTAATGCCAATTAACGTGAAGCTCATGCATTTCATCCATTAAATGCATGCTTTAGTTTTTAATTCATGCATGCATAAGGCATAAATGCATGCCATGGCTTCATGGTCATGAGCCACGTTTTTAAAAGCGTGGCCTAAGGTTTCAAAGTGTGCTCAAACTTCAAAGTGTGTCCCAAATTTTTTTTCTCTTTTTGAGTTTAATTTGTGCTTTTTTGCTTCTTTTTTCACTCATTTCCTACAAAATTTATAAAATCAAAAGATCAAAGAAATATACAATTTAAGCACAAAAAATGCAATATTTAAGCACTAATCATCAATTTCTTGTATGAAAAAGCATAGAAAAACATGACATGATGACATATCATCACCCGGCTAAGATCGATGTCATTTCGAGTTTACCTTACCCCTCCTCGGTGAGGGAGATCCATTCCTTCCTTGGTCATGCAGGCTTTTATCGTCGGTTCATCAAAGATTTTAGCAAAGTTGCCTTACCTCTCTCCCGCCTACTGCAAAAGGATGTGGAATTTCATTTTGATGAAGATTGCAAAAATACTTTTGAAAAGTTGAAGGAAGCGCTAACCACAGCCCCTATTGTGCGAGGCCCAAATTGGAATCAACATTTTGAGATCATGTGCGACGCCTCGAATCACGCCGTAGGTGCCGCGTTTGCATAGCGCGATGGTAACGCTCCTTACACTATAGCATATTGATAAACCGCTATTTTACGGTTTATCTTGTGCTTAATTCAGTAGATTTTACCCATTATTCTCACATTTATTCATAGAAACCGCATGTTTTACATTTTCCTTCCTAATTTTGTGCTACGATTGAAAACATGCTTCTTTGGCCTTATTACCATTCGATGCCGTGATATGTTTGCTGAGTGTTTTCAGGGTTTATAGGGCAAAAATGGCCTAGAGGATGGAAAAGAAGCATGCAAAAGTGGAAGGAATACAAGAAATTGAAGGAATTGCAAAGCTGTCAAGCCTGACCTCTTTGTACTAAATCAGACATAACTTGAGCTACAGAGGTCCAAATGAAACAGCTTTAGTTGCGTTGGAAAGCTAACATCCGGGGCTTCGCAATGATATACAATTTGCCAAAGTTTCCTTGCTGATTAGGCGATGCGTACGCGTGCATGATGCGTATGCGTGGATAGAGTGGCAGACAAGCGACGCGTACGCGTGGGCGACGTGTACGCGTGATGGAGCCACGTGCTGTACGTATAAGAAATTGTTGGGGGCAATTTCTGGGCTAATTTTAGCCCAGTTTCAAGCCCAAAAACATATATTAGAGGCTGGGAGTGGAGTAGAATCATTCATTCAGACTTCATTCAGATTAGTTAGGTTTAGATGTAGTTTTCTAGAGAGAGAGGATCTCTCCTCTCTCTAGGATTTAGGATTTATCTTAGTTTTAGATTTATTTCTTCTCAATTTCAGGTTCAATGTTTCTTTAATTTAGTTCTCTTATACTCTCATTTATTCTAGTACTTTGGTTTATCTATTCCTCTTGTTGATTCCTCTATTTTCCCAATTTAGTTTATGGATTTTCAATGTTAGATTCAATTTCCTTATTAATGCAATTTGAGGTATTTTATGTATATTGCTTCTTCCTTTATTTGTTTTCATTGATGTTTGCAATTGGTTGCTTAGATTTAATATTCTCTTATTAATTTTCTATGTTTTTATTTTGTGCCTTCCAAGTGTTTGATGAAATGCTTGGGAGGATTTTAATTTAGACTTTTATGTTCTTGGCTTGGGATGGTAACTTAGGAACTCTTGAGTTACTAATGTCCAAGTAATTGATGATTGGAGCCATTAACTCTAGTTCTCACTAATTGAATTAGTAGAGAGCTGGGACTTATGGACTTGGATTGATATAGCTCATTTGACTTTTCTTTACTAAGTTAGAGGATGATTTAATGGGATTGATCCTTGCAATTATCATGTTGTGGTTAGTGATAAGGATAGAGATCCTTGACCCCCAAACCTTGCCAAGACCACTTTTTGTCATTTGATTTCCTTTGTAATTTACTTTTCCTGTTCTCTTATTCAAAACCCCAAAAGATACAATCTCATAACTAATAATAAATACACTTCCCTGCAATTTCTTTGAGAAATGACTCGAGGTTTGAATACTTCAGTTATTATTTTTTAGGGGTTTGTTACTTGTGACAACCAAATTTTTGTATGAAAGGATTATTGTTGGTTTAGAAACTATACTTGCGACGAGAATTTATTGTAAAATTCTAGTCCACACAAAACTCCGTTCATCAAAATGGCACCATTGCTGGGGAATCACAAACTTGTGCCTTATTATTGGTTATTGTGAATATTGTGAATAATTTTGCTTTTTCATTTCTTTGTTAGTGTTTCTATTTTTAGGAGTTTATTTTCATTAATTCTTATTAGTTTTTGTTTTCACTTGCTACTATGAATTCTCACCCTTTGGCTACGAGTTTGGTTCAAATTATGTTGTAGGGAATGGAAGCTATAATGATAACATGCATCAAGGTTGGAACAATCAAAGATGGGAGGAGCCACAAGGATTTGATCAATCCTTTTGGCAACAACCTCCTCCGGTTTCGTATAGGTATAATTCCACTCGTTATGCATATCAGTCTAATAGATGTGGTAGTCCTTATTGTACTTGTCAACAACCACCACCACATGCCTATGAACCCCCTCCTCAACATAGCTTTGAACCACCATACTCACAAGCTCCGTACTACCAAACACCCTCATATGATTCTAACCCTTATCCACCATACCAACCACCTTATGAGCCATATGAACCATATATGGAACCACCTCAATTCCAACCCAATTACTCCCAAGAACCACCATCTCCATATACACCTTCCCCGTATCCATCAATCCACGAGCCATATGTTCCTAATTATGTTATTCAAGAGGAACAAGAGTCAAGAGATCGTCTCAAGAAAACACTGGATCAATTTCATGCAACCCTTCATCAATTGGATCATGCGGTAAGTCGAGAAACACAAGAAGATCTAATGGCTAAAGACTCTCAACTTGAGAATAAGGAATTGAAACGTGTTGTGCAACAATTGAAAAGGATGGAGAGTGTTGAACCGCCACATCCTTCTTATGATGAACCACCCTCTTATCATGAACCTTTCCTCTCAATCAATGAACCTTCATATCCACCCCAATCTTCAATGTATGACACACTTGGTGTTCTTCTTCAAGGGCAAAGAGAGATGCAAAGGACGACACAAGAGTTCCAAAGGAATGTGCTGAATTTCACGGCCGCCTTGGGCGAGGTAATAAATCGATTAGCCTTCCAACATTTGGACACTCGAAGAACTCCCATAGCTACATGTGGAGAATCTAATGAAGAACGTAGCATGAAGGAGAAGCTAGAAAATCCGGTGGAAAGTGAGGAATGCAACTTTGTGTTAGAACAATTGGAAGAAGCTATGCTTGTCAAAGAAGAGGAAGAAGTGGTTAAAGACTTAGTAGATGTTAAACCTCCATGGGAATCTAGCGTTGTAGAGTATTCCTCCAATAAGTTTGAAATTGATGTCACAGAGGCTAGTGCACAACCTCCATGGCATATTCCCTATGCAGAATTGGATGGAGTAGATCGAGAAGCAAGTTCCCTTGGTAAAGATGATCATGGAGCAAGTCTTCTTGGTGATGAATCCACATCCACAAATGAACTCGTTGAATATGAAGATCCTTCTTCGATTGAATCTGAGAATGATGTGGAAGTAGAAGTCCTTCGAAAAGGATGGACGGGAGTTGAACATGCGCTGTTAAGATCGTTGGTGACTTCTCTACCTAGGTTGCCATCTACTACATCATTTGAGTGGGTAAGACTTATCTCTATTCGCTTTACAGCCCCACTTGAGTATGGTATTCTTGAAACCGATGGCCAACTTAGGAAACTTTGTGGCATTAAGCGTAAGAGAAGGATGTTTAGTGGTTGGAGATGCAAATCAAGGTTCATCGAGGTTGAGATTTCAAGAGCTAGATGCAAGGGTCGGATTGGGGATCAATTAGATAGGTCTAAGAGATGAGTTTGGTACTTCATTGAGAATTTGAACTGCTGCTACCCTGTTGGAATAATGAAGATCCACTCAAAGACGGGTGTAGGAACAAGATTTGGGATCCAGGAATACTAGAGGATCAACTTTGGGAGCTCAAAGCTTGTGAAAAACTTCATCAAGGCTTGGTGAATTCACTTAGAGAGGTTGGAGCTTATTGGAAGTCCAAGCGTTGGTGGAGATTTCAAGATGAGTTCAAGCACAAGCCGCCATGACAAGGAGTTCACCAAATATCCAACTTAAGGGCTTTAACTAAAAGTGCTAGGTGGGAGACAACCCACCATGATATGATCTTCCCTTTTTATTATTTTTTTCATTTTATTTATATTAGTGTTAATTTTCAGTTCTGTATATTTAAGTTTAACTTTCTATATTAAATAAAAAAGCACCCACGCGTGAGCGTCTATGACGCGTATGCGTTGTATGCAGGTGCGCAAAAATAAGAAAATAGGCAGAGAGTTGCGCTGGAGTTGCGCAAGAACGGTGCCTCATGCACAAGCCAACCCACGCGTACGCGTGGGGTAAAAATCGGCGTCAATGGGTGATTTGGCCGAGAGTTGTGCTGCCATGGTGCTGGTATTGTGCGTTTAGCACAACCAGTAGTCACGCGTACGCGTGACCGACGCTTGTGCGTCACCTGGACTTTGGCCCTCCCCGCATACGCGTGGGTGACGCGTGTGCGTTGTACGCGCCGTGTCACTTACTCAGCGCGCCGCCCAGGTTGCTTTCTTTCATTCTTCTTTTCTTTTTCAAATCCTTATTCTTCCTCCTTTCTTCTTCCATATTTCTTCTTCATTTTTTCTACTTCTTTCCTCCTTCTTCTTCCATTCTCTCACCACCACCGGCGGACTACCACCGGAGACCCCAACTCCAGTAGCTACAATTTTCTTTTCTTTTTCTTCTTCCATCCCTACCCCACTTCTCTCATTCTTACTTCCATTACTCCCCTATTTCTAACGTCTCAGGTTTCCCTTCTCTTCTTCCCTTCTACTTTTTCATTCTACTTTTATTTATTGCATTTGATTATTTTACTTATTTTTTTTATATTAGCTTTGTTATTTTTAATTCCTTTTCCATTCTTTTTTCTTGCATTTTTATGTTGGTGTTGGAGCTTTATTTGGGTCATTATTTTGCTATATTTTAACTTATGGATATTATGAGGAGTGATTTGACAATTTACATTTTAATTTGGATCTCGTATATGCTTGGATTAATTACTTCACTTCCTATTTTTAAATTGCATACTACGTGTTTGTGAAAAAACTTTCATGGCATTTGAATTTCTTGTCTATTTTATTCTTACTCTTTAATGCCTCTTTTTCACAACCCTTGCAATCCATGTAAGTTAAGTATATTAGTCATTAATTGTCAACATTCACGTGCTGATTATTTCGTTACATGTGATAATTATTGTTGCTATCGATGCTTGAACTATGCTTCTCATGCCTATTACTTGCATGCTTTTAACCCTCTTGCATCTAGTTGTTATGATATGCCTTAATAATTTTAATTGCTGTCCCATGTGCATGTTGTAGCTACCATGAATTCAAGACATTGTTTATTTCCTTTGGCATTTATTATCACTTGGACTTTCTTCCTTCTGGTTTTTAGCTATCTATATTTGAGACTACTTCTCTTTCTTCCTCCTCCATGGATGGCCACCAAGAAGGGGAACGGAACACTTCTAAATGGGAAGACAAACGAGTCCCGCAGCACACTCTTTGAAGAAAGTGCATCAGTTGTAGCAACCCGTCCACTTGCACGTCTTCGCATGCACCGAGGATGGTACAATCTTTAAGTGTGGGGAGGTCAATACCGACTTCCGCGGGTAACTACTTTCTGACTCAACACCAATGTTTAATTTTTTTTGTTAAATTAGTTGTTGCATTTGCATGTTCGATTGCATGTTTGTTTGATTTTGTGCATATTTTACCACTACTTGGTTGAAGTAAGATTTTCTTTCTCAAGAAACCTTTTATAGCATTTCACTAATTTAAATCAAAATTTTTGTTAAACTTGTTTGAAGATTTTTAATTTGGAACATGGTTTTAGAGCTCGAACACACAAAACCAGTGAGATTTTGAGCCTATTTGATTGGTTGCATTTTATCAACCAATGTTTTATTTTGGTGTGTGTTGTTCTCTCTAAAATTATGATCTTTGTCTTGCTTAATTCTATATTTCCATTGTTTGATGTATGCATGCACTTATATGATTGAGGCCTTGTTTCACTTTAGCTTACATACCTATATGGCCTTAACCTTTCATTATCCCTTGCAAACCAATTTTGAGCCTATTTTACCCCATTTATTCTTTACCTTATCACATCACTAACTCTAAGCGGAAAAAAATAATGTCTTTAATTTGAATCCTTGGTCAGCTTAGACTAGTGAGAGTGTTCAAAATTTAAGTGTGGGAAAATTGGGTTTAGAAATATTTGGTTTGAGAATTGGGTATAGTGTATATTTTTGGTGAAAATGTGAACAAAAAAATAGTTGAGCACATATTCTTGTATTCAATACATTAATCATATGCATTGAAAAAAATAAAAAAAGAGAAAAAAGAAGAAAAAGAAAAAGCAATAAAAAGGGGACAAAATGCCCCAAGTTAAGTAATAATATCAATGCATATGTACTGTACTACATTTGGGATGGATGAATATGTGGTAAACACAATTAATAGGTAGTTAGATTTTGCATTGTAATTACATGGATTGTCTTAGGTTAGGTGATAAGTTTAGGTTAATCAAGGATTCAAATTTTAGTCCACTTAACCAAATACATTCCTACCTTGGCCCTAACCCCATTATAACCCTTAAAAGACCTCTTGATATGTGTATCTGTGCATTAATTCTTTGTTGATTGGTATAAGAAGAGCAAGCCTTGGAAAGTAAGATTAGTAGAGAATTGAGAGAATAGAACCTTAAACACTTGAGTGATTAGAGTGTATACACTTCTGGTGAGGGTTCGATACTCGATTCTTTGTTCCCGACTTTCAAGAGCTATTTTCTTCTGTAAGTCTATTTGTACTTCATTTTTATGATTTGAATTAGTGAAATCTAGTTCATATTTGTTTTTGAAAGGTTTATTTACTTTTCACCAAGTAGGTAAAAGCATTTTTCATTTAGCTGCATTCATATAAATAGGTTGTATTTCATACATCCTACCATTTTGCCTTCACTCTTTATAGCTTCCATTGAGCTTAGCATGAGGACATGCTAATGTTTAAGTGTGGGGAGATTAATAAACCGCTATTTTACGGTTTATCTTGTGCTTAATTCAGTAGATTTTACCCATTATTCTCACACTTATTCATAGAAACTGCATGTTTTACATTTTCCTTCCTAATTTTGTGCTACGATTGAAAACATGCTTCTTTGGCCTTAAATTTGCTATTTTTAATCCTCTTATTACCATTCGATGCCGTGATATGTTTGCTGAATATTTTCAAGGTTTATAGGGCAAGAATGGCCTAGAGGATAGAAAGGAAGCATGCAAAAGTGGAAGGAATACAAGAAATTGAAGGAATTGCAAAGCTGTCAAGCCTGACCTCTTCGTACTAAATCAGACATAACTTGAGCTACAGAAGTCCAAATGAGGCGGTTCCAGTTACGTTGGAAAGCTAACATCCGGGGCTTCGCAATGATATACAATTTGCCATAGTTTCCTTGCTGATTAGGTGACGTGTATGCGTGCATAATGCGTATGCGTGGATAGAGAGGCAGACAAGTGACGCGTACGCGTGGGCGACGCGTACGCGTGACGGAGCCACGTGCTGTACGTATCAGAAATTGCTGGGGGCAATTTCTGGGATGTTTTTAGCCCAGTTTCAAGCCCGAAAACACATATTAGAGGCTGGGAGTGGAGCAGAATCATTCATTCAGACTTCATTCAGATTGTAGTTTTCTAGATCCTCTCTCTAGGATTTAGGGTTTATCTTAGTTTTAGATTTATTTCTTCTCAATTTCAGGTTCAATGTTCCTTTAATTTAGTTCTCTTATACTCTCATTTATTCTAGTACTTTGGTTTATCTATTCCTCTTGTTTATTTCTCTATTTTCCAATTTAGTTTATGGATTCTCCATGTTAAATTCAATTTCCTTATTAACGCAATTTGAGGTATTTTATGTTTATTACTTCTTCCTTCATTTGTTTTCATTGATGTCTACAATTGGTTGCTTAGATTTAATATTCTCTTATTAATTTTCTATGTTTTTATTTTGTGCCTTCCAAGTGTTTGATGAAATACTTGGGAGGATTTTAATTGAGACTTTTATGTTCTTGGCTTGGGATGGTAACTTAGGAACTCTTGAGTTACTAATGTCCAAGTAATTGATGATTGGAGCCATTAACTCTAGTTCTCACTAATTGAATTAGTGGAGAGCTGGGACTTATGGACTTGGATTGATATAGCTCATTTGACTTTCCTTTACTAAGTTAGAGGATGATTTAATGGGATTGATCCTTGCAATTATCATGTTGTGGTTAGTGATAAGGATAGAGATCCTTGACCTCCAAACCTTTCCAAGACCACTTTTTGTCATTTGATTTCCTTTGCAATTTACTTTTCCTGTTCTCTTATTCAAAACCCCAAAAAGATAAAATCTCATAACTAATAATAAATACACTTCCCTGCAATTCCTTTGAGAAACGACCCGAGGTTTGAATACTTCGGTTGTTATTTTTTAGGGGTTTGTTACTTGTGACAACCAAATTTTTGTATGAAAGGATTATTGTTGGTTTAGAAACTATACTTGCGACGAGAATTTATTGTAAAATTCTAGACCACACAAAATCCGTTCATCACATATGCCTCAAAAACATTATATTCGGCTTAGTCGAATTACACCACCACCGAGAAAGAGCTTTTAGCTATTGTTTTTGCATTGGACAAATTTCGACCTTATTTGCTAGGCTCTAAAGTGGTGGTGTATTTGGACCATGCCGCTTTGAAATATTTGCTAAAAAAGAAGGAGTCAAAGCCTAGGCTCATTAGGTGTATATTACTTTTGCAAGAATTTGACTTGGAGATCAAAGATAGAAGTGGGTCCCAAAATCTAGTGGCAGACCATTTGAGTCGGCTTGAACATTTAACTCCTATCAATGACTCATTTCCCTTAGATACCTTGCAAGCAATATCCCAAAGCACCCTTTGGTTTGCCCCGATAGCTAATTACTTGGTTGCTCACGTTTTTCCCCCACAATTTTCAAAGCATCAAAAAGATAAATTGAGAAGTGATGCTAAGTATTATATTTGGGATGATCCACATCGGTGGAGGCGTGGGGCAGATCAAGTAATTAGAAAGTGTGTGCCAGAATCTGAGTTCCAGCCTATCCTTCAATTTTACCACTCATCTGAGAGTGGGGGTCACTTCGGCCCGCAACGAACAGCGAGGAAGGTTTTAGACTGTGGATTCTGGTGGCCTACTTTATTTAAGGATGCCAACCAATTTTGCAAATCCTGTCATCAATGCCAGAAATCTGGAAATACCTCACAAAGGGATAAGATGCCCCAACAATCGATGATTTTTTGCGAGATTTTTGATGTTTGGGGTATGGATTTCATGGAGCCATTTCCAAATTCCAATGGGTTTGTGTACATATTGTTAGTAGTGGATTACGTCTCTAAATGGGTGGAAGCAATTCCTACCCGTTGCGACGACGCTAATACCGTTGCTTCATTTTTGAAAAATAACATTATTTGTAGATTTGGGTCACCACGAGCAATCGTGAGCGACCAAGAAACCCATTTTTGAGGCATCGATGAAAAAGTATGGGGTCATTCACAAAGTTTCTACAGCCTATCACTCCCAGACCAATGGGCAAGCAGAAGTATCCAACAGGGAGATTGGTGCGCAGAAATTGTGATTACACTTTAATTATGTAAAATTCATCGCTCTTTCTTTCCCTGGTAATGGCGCCAAAAACATGATGCCAATACCATGGTTCACAACTTCGCACAACTAACCAGCAAGTGCACTGGGTCGTCCAAGTAATACCTTACGTGAGTAAGGGTCGAATCCCACGGAGATTGTTGGTATGAAGCAAGCTATGGTCACCTTGCAAATCTCAGTCAGGTAGGGTTAAATGTGATTGGATTAGATAATTAAAAGGTAAATAATAAAGGATAGAAATACTTATGTAATTCATTGGTGAGAATTTCAGATAAGCGAATAGAGATGCTTTTGTTCCTCTGAACCTCCGCTTTTCTGCTATCTTCATCCAATCAGTCTTACTCCTTAACATGGCTGGCTTTATGTGATACATCACCA
>NC_029791.2:44343151-44363573 GCF_000816755.2 Arachis ipaensis | reverse complement strand
TCTGGAGGCATCACCCTTGTCAATGGTTTCATCTTATCCTCTCAGTGAAAATGGTCAACGCAACCTGTCACGGCACGGCTATTCATCTGTCGGTTCTCGATCCTGCTGGAATAGGATTTACTATCCTTTTGCGTCTGTCACTACGCCCGACAATCACGAGTTTGAAGCTCGTCACAGTCATTCAATCATTGAATCCTACTCGGAATACCACAGACAAGGTTTAGACCTTCCGGATTCTCTTGAATGCCGCCATCATTCTAGCTTACACTACGAAGATTCTGATTAAGAGATCTAAGAGATACTCATTCAATCTAATGTAGAACGGAAGTGGTTGTCACGCACGCGTTCATAGGGAATGATGATGATTGTCACGTTCATGACATTCAGGTTGAGGTGCGAATGAATATCTTAGAAGCGAAATAAGATGAATTGAATAGAAAACAGTAGTACTTTGCATTAATCTTTGAGGAACAGCAGAGCTCCACACCTTAATCTATGGAGTATAGAAACTCTACCGTTAAAAATACGTAAGTGAAAGGTCCAGGCATGGCCGAATGGCCAGCCCCTCTAAAACGTGATCACAGGATCAAAATACAATCCAGGATCCAGGATGTCTAATACAATAGTAAGAGGTCCTATTTATAATAAACTAGCTACTAGGGTTTACAAAAGTAAGTAATTGATGCATAAATCCACTTCTGGGGCCCACTTGGTGTGTGCTTGGGCTGAGCTTGAGTGCTGCACGTGTAGAGGTCCTTCTTGGAGTTGAACGCCAGCTTTTGTGCCAGTTTGGGCGTTCAACTCTGGTTTTGGATCCTTTTCTGGCGCTGGACGCCAGATTTGTGCAGAGAGCTGGCGTTGAACGCCAGTTTGCGTCATCTAAACTTGGCCAAAGTATAAACTATTATATATCGCTGGAAAGCTCTGGATGTCTACTTTCCAACGCTATTGGAAGCGCGCCATTTTGAGTTCTGTAGCTCCAAAAAATCCACTTTGAGTGTAGGGAGGTCAGAATCCAATAGCATCAGCAGTCCTTCTACAACCTCTGAATCTGATTTTTGCTCAAGTCCTTCTAAAATTTTGGCTTTTTGCTCTTGCCTCTTGGTTTTAAGAGCTTTTGGCTTTTTCTGCTTGCTTTTTCTTTTTCTTTCTATTTTTTTTTTGCCTATTTTTTTTTTCTACA
The DNA here is from genome assembly GCF_000816755.2 of Arachis ipaensis. Classification (NCBI taxonomy): domain Eukaryota; kingdom Viridiplantae; phylum Streptophyta; class Magnoliopsida; order Fabales; family Fabaceae; genus Arachis; species Arachis ipaensis. The sequence continues at coordinate 44,362,390 of NC_029791.2, read as the reverse complement.
AGATTTGTTCTTTGCTGCTTTTTCTTGCTTCAAGAATCATTTTTATGATTTTTCAGATTATCAAATAACATGTCTCCTAGTCATCATTCTTTCAAGAGCCAACATATTTAACATTCTTAAACAACAACTTCAAAAGACATATGCACTGTTACAAGCATTCATTCAGAAAACAAGAAGCATTGTCACCACATCAATATAATTAAACTAAGTTCAAGGATAAATTCAAAACTCATGTACTGTTCTTTTGAATTAAAACATTTTTCATTTAAGAGAGGTGATGGATTCATAGGACATTTATAACTTTAAGACACAGTTACTAACTACTAATGATCATGTAATGAAGACACAAACATAGATAAGCACATAAAATAGAAAACGAAAAACAGAAGAAATAAGAACAAGGAATGAATCCACCTTAGTGATGGTGGCATTTCCTTCTTGAGGAACCAATAATGTCCTTGAGCTCTTCTATGTCTCTTCCTTGTCTTTGTTGCTCCTCCCTCATTGCTTTTTGATCTTCTCTTATTTCATGAAGGATGATGGAGTGCTCTTGATGTTCCACCCTTAGTTGTCCCATGTTGGAACTTAATTCTTCTAGGGAGGTGTTGATGTGCTCCCAATAGTTTTGTGGAGGAAAGTGCATCCCTTGAGGTATCTCAGGGATCTCTTGATGATGAGCTTCTTCATGTGCCTATTGAGATCCATGAATGTGCTATCTTGTTTGCTCCATCTTTTTTTCTTAGTGATGGGCTAGTGAGATGAATCTTTCCATCTTTCCATCTCTTTCTTGAGGTTTCTCTGGCCTTAGGTGCCATTGATGGTTATGGAAAAACAAAAAGCTATGATTTTACCACACCAAACTTAGAATGTTGCTCGCCCTCGAGCAAAAGAAGAAAGAATAGAGGAAGAAGAAGAAGATATGGAGGAGATGGGGGGATGTGTGTATTCGGCCATATGGGTGGGATTGGGTGGGAAAGAGATATTGAATTTTGTAGGTAAGTGGGATGTATGGATGTGAGTGGTGAATGGAAAACAGAAGGGATGATCATGAATGGAGAGAGAGGGTGAGGTAGGTGGGGATCCTGTGGGGTCCACAGATCCTGAGATGATCCTGTGGGGTCCACAGATCCTGAGGTGTTCAAGGATTTACAACCTTGCACCAAATTAGGCATGTAAAATGCCCTTGCACATAACTTCTGGGCGTTCAACGCCAGGTTGGTGCCCATTTTGGGCGTTCAACGCCCATTTGTTGGCCATTTCTGGCGTTGAACGCCAGAACCATGCTTGTTCTGGGCGTTCAGCGCCCAGATGCTGCCCATTTTGGGCGTTCAGCGCCAGAACCATGCTCTGTTCTGGCGTTGAACGCCAAGCAGATGCTTCCTCCAGGGTGTGATTTTTCTTCTGCTGTTTTTGATTCCGTTTTCAATTTTTATATTTATTTTGTGACTCCACATGATCATGAACCTATAAAGACATATAACTAAGAAAAATATAGTTAGATAAATAAAAATTGGGTTGCCTCCCAACAAGCGCTTCTTTAATGTCAGTAGCTTGACAGTGGGCTCTCATGGAGCCTCACAGATGTTCAGAGCATTGTTGAGACTCTCCAACACCAAACTTAGAGTTTGGATATAGGGGTTCAACACCAAACTTAGAGTTTGGTTGTGGCCTCCCAACACCAAACTTAGAGTTTGACTGTGGGGGCTTTATTTGACTCTGCTTTGAGAGAAGCTTTTTATGCTTCCTCTCCATGGATGCAGAGAGAGGTCCTTGAGTTGTAAACACAAGGTTGTCCTCATTTAATTGAAGGATCAATTCTTCTCTGTCCACATCAATCACAGCTTTTGCTGTGGCCAGGAAAGGTCTTCCTAGGATGATGGATTAATCCTCTTCCTTTCCAGTATCTAAGACTATGAAATCAGCAGGGATGTAAAGGCCTTCAACCTTTACTAACACGTCCTCTACTTGTCCATAAGCCTGTTTTCTTGAATTGTCTGCCATCTCTAATGAGATTTTAGCAGCTTGCACCCCATAGATTCCCAGTTTCTCTATTACAGAGAGGGGCATGAGGTTTATTCCTGAACCAAAGTCACACAGAGCCTTAAAGATCATGGTGCCTATAGTACAAGATATTATGAACTTTCCAGGATCCTGTCTCTTCTGAGGCAATGTCAGTTGATCCAGATCACTTAGTTCATTGATGAACAAGGGAGGTTCAACTTCCCAAGTATCAATGCCAAATAATTTGGCATTTAGCTTCATGATTGCACCAAGAAACTTGGCAATTTGCTCTTCAGTAACATCTTCATTCTCTTCAGAAGAGGAATACTCATCAGAGCTCATGAATGGCATAAGGAGGTTTAATGGGATCTCTATGGTCTCTAGATGAGCCTCAGAGTCCTTTGGTTCCTCAGAGGGAAGCTCCTTATTAATCATTGGACGTCCCAGGAGGTCTTCCTCCTTGGGATTCACGTCCTCCTCTCCTTCCCTTACAGGTTTGGCCATGGTGCTTATGTCAATGGCCTTGCACTCTCCTTTTGGATTTCTCTTCTGTATTGCTTGGGAGAGTACTAGGAGGGATTTCAGTGATCCTTTTACTCAGCTGGCCCACTTGTGCTTCCAGATTTCTAATGGAAGACCTTGTTTCATTCATGAAACTCACAGTGGCCTTAGATAGATCAGAGACTAAGTTTGCTAAATTAGAAGTATTTTGTTCAGAGTTCTCTGTCTGTTGCTGAGTGGATGATGGAAAAGGTTTATTATTGCTAAACCTGTTTCTTCCACCATTATTAAAGCCTTGTTGAGGCTTTTGATCCTTCCATGAGAAATTTGGATGATTTCTCCATGATGAGTTATAGGTGTTTCCATAAGGTTCACCCATGTAGTTTACCTCTGCTATTGCAGGGTTCTCAGGATCATAAGCTTCTTCTTCAGAAGAAGCCTCTTGAGTACTGTTGGATGCAGCTTGCATTCCATTCAGACTCTGAGAAATCATATTGACTTGCTGAGTCAATATTTTGTTCTGAGCCAATATGGCATTCAGAGTATTAATCTCAAGAACTCCCTTCTTCATAGGCGTCCCATTATTCACAGGATTCCTCTCAGAAGTGTACATAAACTGGTTATTAGCAACCATGCCAATGAGTTTTTGAGCTTCTGCAGGCATTTTCTTCAGGTGAATGGATCCACCTACAGAGGTATCTAATGACATCTTAGATAACTCAGACAGACCATCATAGAATATATCCAGGATGGTCCATTCTAAAAGCATGTCAGAAGGATACTTTTTGGTCAGTCCTTTGTATCTCTCCCAAGCTTCATAGAGGGATTCACCTTCTTTCTGTCTGAAGGTTTGAACATCCACTCTAAGCTTGCTCAGCTTTTGAGGAGGAAAAAACTTGGCTAGGAAAGCCTTGACCAGCTTATCCCAAGAGTTCAGGTTATCCTTAGGTTGAGAGTCCAACCATACTCTAGCTCTGTCTCTTACAGCAAAAGGGAAAAGCATGAGCCTGTAGACTTCAGGATCTACTCCATTAGTCTTAACAGTATCACATATCTGCAAGAATTCAGTTAAGAACTGAAAAGGATCTTCAGATGGAAGTCCATGAAACTTGCAGTTCTGCTGCATCAGAGAAACTAATTTTTTCTCTGTCCCTGCTCATAAGAAAGAGGAGAGAAAAAGAAAAGAAGAGAAATCCTCTATGTCACAGTAAAGAGGTTCCTTATTGTTAGTAGAAGAAAAGAAGAAGAGAAAAATCTGAACTCAGAAAGAGAGAGAGAGAGGGTTCGGATTTTTGGTGGGTGAGGGAGAGATGTTAGTAGATGAATAAATAAATAGAAAAAGATGAGAGAGGGGAAATTTCGAAAATAATTTTTGAAAAAGAGTTAGTGATTTTTGAAAATAGTTTTTGAAAAGGGTTAGTAGTTTTTTTTTTCGAAAATTCAAAATAAAAATAAAATAATTAGTTAATTAAAAAGAAATTTTTGAAAAAAAGGGGGAAGATATTTTCGAAAATAGAGAGAGAGAGTTAGTTAGGTGGTTTTGAAAAAGGTAAGAAACAAACAAAAAGTTAGTTAGTTAGTTGAAACAAAAATCAAGTTTGAAAAGATAAGGAGTTGGGGAGTTAGAGAAGATATTTTGAAATCAAATTTTTGAAAAAAGACAAGATAAGAAGATATTTTTGAAAAGATATGATAGAAATTAGGTTTTGAAAAAGATTTGAATTTTTAAAATCACAATTAATGACTTGATTCACAAAAAATCACCAGATATGATTCTAGAACTTAAAGTTTGAATCTTTCTTAACAAGTAAGTAACAAACTTGAAATTTTTGAATCAAAACATTAATTGTTATTGTTATTTTCGAAAATTTGGTATAAAAATAAGAAAAAGATTTTTGAAAAATATTTTTAGAATTTTCGAAAATAACTAAGAAAAATAAAAAAGATTTGATTTTTGAAAAAGATTTTGAAAAAGATAAGATTTTTAAATTGAAAATTTGATTTGACTCATAAAAACAACTAGATTTTTAAAATTTTTGAAAAAGTCAAATCTAATTTTTGAAATCATGAGAGAAAAGAGGGAAAGATATTTTTTTGATTTTTGAATTTTTTATGATGAGAGAGAAAAATTAAAACATCATTTTCATGTTTTTCTCTTTTATTTTTGAATCAAAACAAGGGATGCATGCAAGAACACTATGAATGTCAAGATGAACACCAAGAACACTATGAAGATCATGATGAACATCAAGAACGTATTTTTGAAAAATTTTTAATGCAAAGAAAACATGCAAGACACCAAACTTAGAATTCTTTAATGCTTAAGCACTAAAAATTCAAAAATGCATATGAAAAACAAGAAAAGACACAAAACATGCAATTGAAAAGATCAAACAAGAAGACTTACCAAGAACATCTTGAAGATCATGAAGAACACTATGAATGCATGATTTTCGAAAAATGCAAGATGCATATGCAATTGACACCAAACTTATAACATGACTCAAGACTCAAACAAGAAACACAAAAATATTTTTGATTTTTATGATTTTCTAATTTTTTTTTTGGATTTTTCGAAAATTATTTTGTAAAAGAAAAATAAGGATTCCAAAATTTTTAATATAAATTCCAGGAATCTTGCATTCTTAGTCTAAAGCTTCAGTCCAGGAATTAGACATGGCTCACTAGCCAGCCAAGCTTTCAAAGAAAGCTCCGGTCCAAAACACTAGACATGGCCAATGGCCAGCCAAGCTTCAGCATGTAAATCAGGAACAGCAGCAGGTGGATTAACAGCAACTAGCTTGCTCTTGATAACAAATTACAAGCCTCAGTCCAAATGAATTTAGACATGGCTTTATAGCCAGCCAGGCTTAGCATGCTTCGTGAAACACTAGATTTCATTCTTAAAAATTCTGAAGAAAATACATTTTTGAAAACATTTTTATATTTTTTTTTTCGAAAACAGATGAGAAAATTTTGAAAGATTTTTGAAAAATTTTTGAAGAGAAAACAAAAAGAAAATTACCTGATCTGAGCAACAGGATGAACCGTCAGTTGTCCAAACTTGAACAATCCCCAGCAACGGCGCCAAAAACTTGGTGCGCAGAAATTGTGATTACACTTTAATTGTGTAAAATTTATCGCTCTTTCTTTCCCTGGTAATGGCGCCAAAAACATGATGTCAATACCATGGTTCACAACTTCGCACAACTAACCAGCAAGTGCATTGGGTCGTCCAAGTAATACCTTACGTGAGTAAGGGTCGAATCCCACGGAGATTGTTGGTATGAAGCAAGCTATGGTCACCTTGCAACTCTCAGTCAGGTAGGGTTAAATGTGATTGGATTAGATAATTAAAAGGTAAATAATAAAGGATAGAAATACTTATGTAATTCATTGGTGAGAATTTCAGATAAGCGAATAGAGATGCTTTTGTTCCTCTGAACCTCCGCTTTCCTGCTATCTTCATCCAATCAGTCTTACTCCTTTCCATGGTTGGCTTTATGTGATACATCACCATTGTCAATGGCTACTTTCGGTCTTCTCTCAGGAAAATGATCCAAATGCCCTGTCACGGCACGGCTAATCTTCTGGAGGCATCACCCTTGTCAATGGTTTCATCTTATCCTCTTAGTGAAAATGATCAACGCACCCTGTCACGGCACGACTATTCATCTGTCGGTTCTCGATCCTGCTGGAATAGGATTTACTATCCTTTTGCGTCTGTCACTACGCCCGGCAATCATGAGTTTAAAGCTCGTCACAGTCATTCAATCATTGAATCCTACTCAGAATACCACAGACAAGGTTTAGACCTTCCAGATTCTCTTGAATGCCACCATCATTCTAGCTTACACCACGAAGATTCTGATTAAGAGATCTAAGAGATACTCATTCAATCTAATGTAGAACGGAAGTGGTTGTCAGGCACGCGTTCATAGGGAATGATGATGATTGTCACGTTCATGACATTCAGGTTGAGGTGCGAATGAATATCTTAGAAGCGAAATAAGATGAATTGAATAGAAAACAGTAGTACTTTGCATTAATCTTTGAGGAACAGCAGAGCTCCACACCTTAATCTATGGAGTGTAGAAACTCTACCGTTAAAAATACATAAGTGAAAGGTCCAGGCATGGCCGAATGGCCAGCCCCTCTAAAACGTGATCACAGGATTAGAATACAATCCAGGATCCAGGATGTCTAATACAATAGTGAGAGGTCCTATTTATAATAAACTAACTACTAGGGTTTACAAAAGTAAGTAATTGATGCATAAATCCACTTTCGGGGCCCACTTGGTGTGTGCTTGGGCTGAGCTTGAGTGCTGCACGTGTAGAGGTCCTTCTTGGAGTTGAACGCCAGCTTTTGTGCCAGTTTGGGCGTTCAACTCTGGTTTCGGATCCTTTTCTGGCGCTGGACGCCAGATTTGGGCAGAGAGCTGGCGTTGAACGCCAGTTTGCGTCGTCTAAACCTGGCCAATGTATGGACTATTATATATTGCTGGAAAGCCCTGGATGTCTACTTTCCAACGCAGTTGGAAGTGAGCCATTGCGAGTTCTGTAGCTCCAGAAAATCCACTTTGAGTGCAGGGACGTCAGAATCCAACAGCATCAGCAGTCCTTCTTCAACCTCTGAATCTGATTTTTGCTCAAGTCCCTCAATTTCAGTCAGAAAATACCTGAAATCATAGAAAAACACACAAACTCATAGTAAAGTCCAGAAATGTGAATTTAACATAAAAACTAATGAAAACATCCCTAAAAGTAACTAGATTCTACTAAAAACATACTAAAAACAATGCCAAAAAGCGTATAAATTATCCGCTCATCAGAGATCAAGAAAATCTTAGAAAATGTGGTTAACCCACAGAGGAAGGATTGGAGTTCTAGATTGGGAGATGCATTATGGGCCTATAGGACTGCTTACAAGACCCCAATCGAAATGAGCCCCTTCTGTATTGTTTTTGGGAAACCTTGCCATCTTCCAGTTGAAATCCAACATAGAGCCTATTGGGCGGTGAAGAATTGAAATCCGGACTTAAAGGGGGCGGGAATGGAACGTAAGCTCCAGTTGGAGGAATTAGAATGCCTTAGGTTGGAAGCATATGAGAATGCTCAGTTTTACAAGGAAAAAGCTAAGGCATTCCATGACCAGAATATTAGGAGGAAGAGCTTTAAGATAGGTGATGAAGTACTTGTGTACAATTCAAGGTTGCGATTGATGCCCGGGAAATTAAGACCTAGATGGGACGGGCCGTTTAAAGTGGTAGATGTCAAGCCTTATGGAGTGGTGGAAGTGATTCACCCTGTCAACGGAGTTAAGTTCAAAATCAATGGTCATCGGGTGAAACTTTATCACACTCAACCCAAGAATGCCAAGGAGTTGGAGATTTTCCTCCTTGGGGAAGTTTCTAAGTGACCAATGAAGCCATGCAAGTCCAACTTAGGACTCTAAACCAAAGTGCTTGGTGGGAGACACCCCACCATGGTAACATTGTTCCAACTTTATCTCTTGTTTATATTTTTTTTAATTATTTACTTTCTTGTGATATAATGATTAGCTTAGGTTTGGTTTGATGATTTTCAGTTGAATAAGTTAAATTGCTTGTGGATTATGAAATTGTGCTTATTTGAATGATTTGGGGTTGGTATGTTGATATGCTAAGGGTAGGAACCTTAGTTTTGAAGAGAAAAAATTATTTTCTGAAACAGGGCATCTGTGCATGCGCACCATGCTGTGCGTATGCACAAATATACATTTTTCGCCATCTGTGCGGCTGCACAAGCCTGTGCGTCTGCACATCCCTTGACATGCCCTCTGGTCGCAGTGTCAGCACGGCCTGTGTGTGCGCGCTGCCCTGTTTTCTCTGACCTGTGCGTGCGCACAGCTGCGTGCGTACGCACACGTTCCCCTTCATGCTTCATTTGTGTGGTCGCACAGACACGTGCGCCCGCACTCTAATTGAAGACCCATCTGGTGGGAGTGAGGGAACGACCTGTGCACGTGAACAACCTCCCCCATTTTTGGCTTCTATGCGTGCGCACGGATCTGTGTGCGCACACACACTTGATTCTGTCCTCAAGCATCTCTTAAAAAAAAGAGAGAGCTCTTCTGTGCACGCGCACGCTTTTGTGCGCCCGCACGTCTTAATGCAACCTCTCTTGTCAGAGCGATCGCACACTGTGTGCGTTCACACCCTTCTAAGTTTTGCTTTCTGTGCGTCCGCACAGGCTCCTGTGCGTGCGCACAAATCACGTTCTGGGCGTTAACAGAGCAACCTGCCCTGTTGAGAGGCAGCTCTTCTTTTCTTCTTTCCTTCTTTTCTTCATTGCTGCCCTTTTTCTCTTCTCTGCCCAGCTCCGCCGGTCCCTGCCGCCGGCCACTTCCGCCATTAGCCCACCGCTGGCGACCGACCACCCTCTCTCTCTCTCTCTCTTCTTCTCTCTTCTCCTCTCTTCCTTTCTTTCCCTTCTCTTTTCTCTCTTCACCACCGGTAAGTTCTCTCTTCCGGTGCTTTTTCTGGCGAACCCAACCGCCGTGATTTCACAGTGGCTATAAGAAGTGCCATTGTTTCTCCCTAGTTCTTGTTCTCTTCAACCTCTATACGTAAGGTTCTTGTTTTTCTTTTCTTTTTATGTTAATATTTTTGCAATTGTTTTCATTTCTTTTATGTTGCTTAGGTTAAATTTATTGCTTTCTTTGTTCTTTCTTTGTATTGCAAAGTGCTGTTGCTTGATTGTTGAGTCAGTTATGATCAAATTAGAGCTTAATTGCGATGAACTTGCACATTGCATGCCTGATAAATCACTATTTTATGGTCTATCTTGTGCTCAATTGAGTGATTTTTATCAAGCCTTTGCACACTTATTCATACAATTTGCATGAGTTTACAATTCCTTCCCAATTTTGTTCTATGGTTGAAAACTTGCTTCCTAAGCCTTTAAATTGTGTATTTTAATCCCCCGTTATACCATTCGATGCCGTGATCTGTGTGTTAAGTGTTTTCAGGCTTTATAGGGTAGGAATGACTTAGAGGATGGAGAGGAAGCTTGCAAAAATGGAAGGAGCACATGAAATAAAGGAGACAACCAGTGAGAAGAAACGCGCACGCATGGCTCACGCGTGCGCGTGAATCGGAGTTCACACTGCCACGTGTGCGCGTGATTGACGCGTATGCGTGACATGCGCTACCTGTAGAAATCGCAGAAAATGCTGGGGGCGATTTTGGGATGATTTTGGACCCAGTTTTCGGCCCAGAAATACAGACTAGAGCCAGGGAACAAGTAGAGATTCAACACACATTCTCATTCGCATAATTTTAGTTTTAGTTTTTAATCTTAGAGAGAATTCTACTACTTCCTCTATGTTTTATTCACATTCATAGTTTTAGAGTTTATGCTTTTGATTTGGATATTGAGAAGAGTCATTACCTCCGTCGAAGTTGCTGTTATTCTAGTTTGTTTCCTTATTCCTTTACTCTTTCATTGCCCATTAACCCTGTTCAGATACGTATGTTTATGATTTTGGGATTTATTAATTGAAAGAATTACTGTTACCTTTAATTAATTTTCAGCTCCTATTTTATTTAATTTATCATGTCTTCTTCTTATATGTCTGTGAACGTTGTATTCATGTCAATGGAGTAGAGTCCCAACTTGATTTGGGGGTTGATTAAGAGGAGACACTTGAGTTGGAATACTCAAGTGTCAATCTTAATTGGAAGTTGTTGGCTAATTCTCTATTTACTAATGCTGATCCTTCCATAGGAGAGGATTAGGACTTGCGAATAAGAGTTAGCTCAATCACTTGACTTTCCTTTATTTAGTAAGGGTTAACTAAGTAAAAACAACAACCTCTTGCTATTACACTTGGAAAAAATCCAACAAGGATAGAACTTCCAATTAATCTTCCCCCGGTCAAGGCTTTTTATTCTGATTATATAAATTCTCTTGCTAATTCATATTGCTTTAATTTACAATCATTTATTTTTCTGTTCAACTCTTAAAATTTCTCAGAAAATTCCTGACTGATAAAATAGAACTCTTTTGTCAACTCGTTGGGAGACAACCTGGGATTCCTACTCCCAGTATTTTTATTCTAAATTTGTGACAACCCTTCTAAATTGATAAGTGGATTTTCGTTGGTTGAGAACTGTATTTGCAACGCTGTTCTTATTATAAATTCTTAATCGGCAATTTTCCGCTCGTTCAATTTTTGGTGCCGTTGCCGGGGAGTTGTAAGTGTGTGCTAATTTATTGGTTGGTGTACATATTTTAAATTTTTGCATATTTTATTTTATTTTATTACCATGAGCTGTTTGTTTCTTTCATTGAATGACGCGTTCGCTGCCTGATCCGAGCTTAGCCGTATTTGATCCTGAAATTAAAAGAACTATTTCATGTATTAGGCAAGCTCGGCGTAGGTTAGCCTCTGAGGGTGGTGAAGTGGTTACTACCAATTCATCAGTCTCTTCTGAGGGCGAATCTGAAACGCCATCTGAGGAAGAAACAAGCTCCTCTTCTACTGATTCTGTTGATTTACGTGCAGGTAATATGGTGGAGCCCAGAAGGATTCCTCTCGAGGAAGCAGGAGCTCCAGACTTTACACTGCAATCGTATCAAGTGCGTCACCTAAATCTGGCTGCAGATTTTGAACTGAAGACTACGCTAATTAAATTACTGCCCAAGTTTCATGGCTTACCTGCTCAGGAGCCCATAAAGCATGTTAGGGATTTTCAAACATCCTGCTCAACTACTAGGTGTCATGGTGCAGATGAAACTACTATTTAGCTATATGCCTTTCCGTTTTCTCTTGAGGGAAAGGCAAGAGAGTGGTTCTACACTCAACCTAAAGCAGTTGTTACTAACTGGGATCTGCTCAGAAGGGAGTTCCTGAAAAAGTACCTTCCAGCTGAAGTTACAGACAGACTGAGGAAAGAAATTTCCTGCATTATTCAAGGCGAATCAGAGACTCTTTATGAGTACTGGGAGCGCTTCAAGAATCTCCTAGATTCATGCCCCCACCACAAGATTGACCAGTTGGTGTTGATCAGCTACTTCACACAAGGCATGAAGCCTCAGGATAAGACTATATTAGATGCTGCAAGTAATGGTTCTCTGAAGAAGTACAAGACGGCGATAGAAGCTTGACAGCTAATCACCGATCTAGCTGAGTCTACCTGGAATGTCAGGCACATTAACAACCATCCCAAGGCTATTGCGGAGGTTTCGTCTAGTACTAAGACTGCTGCTCTCACACAGACTTTGGAAGAGATGACCAACATACTGAAGCAGCTACAGCTGAATCAACAACAACCTCAGCCTCCCCCACAACAACAGAGTCAACAGTTGGTTCCTCAGAGAGTTTGCGGAATATGTGCCTATTATACTCATTACACTGATGAGTGCCCGTAGCTCTAACAAGAAGATAACACCTTGGCAGCTACTCACAATTTCTATGACCGCCCAAATCAAGGATACTATTAACAAGGTGGCAATTATAACCAAGGTGGAAGCTACAATCAAGGTTGGCAAGATAACTCCAACCAAGGCTGGAGAGATAATTCCAACCAGGAATGGAAGGACAACTACAATAGAGGAGGCAGAGACAACAGTGGGAATCAGAGGTAGAACAATAACAACAACAACAGACAGTAGAATCCTCCTTACCAACAGCAAAACCAAAACTAGCCTTACAGAGCACCTCACCAAAGACAGTCCCAAGCGCCTCAGAACAACCAACAGCAGGCCCCTCAAATTACTTATCCCCCTTCTTCTACCAATGATGAGATGCTTCACTCTATTTCACAAGGACAGAAAGACCTTCAGAACACACTTACCTCTAGCATCAATGGTCTTACCTCCACTTTACAAGCTCTCATCTCTCGGCTGGAACCACCTTCTACCCCCCAACAATCAACCTTCAAGCTCTAGTGCACTGCCTTCTCAACCTTTACCCAACCCCAAAGGTGGAATCAATGCCATTACTTTGAGGTCCAGAACCACACTGAAGAAGAGGAGTCACGAGGATCCAAGCTCAAAGGAAGATATCCAACCTGAAGACATTGTTGAGGTGGAGGATGTTGAAGAAGAGAAGGAAGTACAAGACATGGTTGAAGAAGAAGAGGCTCAACCAAGGAATGAAGTACCAAAAGAAGCTGAAGTTACAAGAGAAGTCATTCCCATTCCATTTCCAGACCTTGCTAGGAAGTCCAGAAAGCAGATGGAGCTAGACCCCAAGATGGTGGAGATCTTCAAAAAGGTTGAGGTAACCATTCCCCTTTTTGATGCTATTCGCTATGTACCTAAGTATGCTAAGTTTCTAAAAGATTTATGCATGAATAAAGATAAAATACAGGATTTAGAAACTATTCCTCTAGGTAGCTTTATTTCTGCTTTAATGGGTGATATACCTGAAAAATGTAGTGATCCGGCCCATGCATGGTTACTATTACTATAGAAGGTGTAAAATTTTATGACTGCATGTGTGATTTAGGCGCGTGTGTTAGTATAATGCCATTATCTGTATATGATGCTTTGAGGCTCCCTCCCGTAAAAAGGTCGACAGCACGTTTTATTTTGGCAGATAAAAGCATTATCTCCATGGTTGGAATTGCTGAGGACGTGCTGGTGAGCATTAAGGGGCTCACATTTCCTATTGACTTCTATATTTTGGAGATGCCCCCTAATGACTCAGGAAGACCATCCTCCATCCTTCTTGGAAGACTATTTCTGAAAACTTCGAAGTTCAAGTTGGATGCATTCTCAGGAACTTACTTTTTTGAGATAGATGGCAGAGCAGTAAGTTTCAACTTGGATGAAGCTATGAAGCATCCTCCAGAAGATCATTCCATCTTCCAGTGTGACATCATAGATGAAACTATAGCTGCAGTTCACCAAGAAGAAGTAGAAGAGATACACATGGAGTGAGGTGCAAGTGTGGGGAAGCCCCCTGAACAAGATGGAGACACATTGCCATTTTCACTAGCTCCAGATGATCAAGTACCTAGCCATGAGCAGAAAGTGGAATTAAAGTCCCGTCCACCCCACCTCAAGTATGATTACCTTGAGGATCATCAGAAGCTCCCAGTTATCATTGCAAAGGAACTCACTTTCCAACAGGAGGAGCAGCTGCTTAGTGTGCTGAGAAGACACAAAAAAGTAATTAGGTGGAGCTTGGCGGATATAGTAGGTATCAACCCTCAAGTTTGTGAGCACAGAATATTTTTAGAAGAGGGAGCAAGGCCTGTCCATCAACCTCAAAGGCGGCTGAATCCCACCATCTTAGAAGTTGTCAAGAAGGAAGTGACCAGACTGCTTGAAGTAGATATCATCTACCCCATCTCAGACAGTGAATGGGTCAGTCCAGTCCAAGTGGTACCCAAGAAGTCTGGAGTCACAACAGTAAAGAATGAGCATGGAGAGCTCCTGACAACTAGAGTGCAGAACTCCTGGAGGGTGTGCATTGATTACAGGCACCTCAACCAAGCTACTTGCAAGGATTATTACCCCCTGCCATTTATCGATCAGATGCTTGATCGTTTGTCAAGTAAATTACACTACTGCTTTTTAGATGGTTATACAGGCTATTTTCAAATTCATATAGCTCCTGAAGATAAGGAGAAGACTACTTTTACATGTCCCTTTGGAACGTATGCATACAAGAGGATGCCTTTTGGCTTGTGTAATACACCAGCTACTTTCCAAAGGTGCATGATGAGTGTCTTCTCAGATCTTATTGAGAACTGTATGGAAGTTTTCATAGATGACTTCAGCGTTTATGGTGATTCATTTAGCCTTTGCTTGGATAGTTTAGCTAAAGTATTAGATAGGTGTGTTAGTTCAAACCTTGTGTTAAATTTTGAAAAATATCATTTTATGGTAAAACAAGGTATTGTTCTAGGACATGTTGTTTCTAATACTGGTATTTCTGTAGTTCCAGCAAAGGTAGATGTCATTTCTAGTTTACCTTACCCCTTCTCTGTGAGGAAAGTCCGTTCGTTCCTTGGTCATGCAGGTTTCTACCGGAGATTTATCAAGGACTTCAGTAAGGTAGCATTGCCTTTATCCAGACTGCTACAGAAGGATATTGAGTTCGAGCTGAGTGAGGACTGCATGGAAGCGTTCGATAAGCTAAAGATCGCCTTGACTCAAGCCCCGATTGTGAGAGGACCAGATTGGAGCCAGCCTTTTGAGATTATGTGTGACGCCTCCAAGCATGTAGTAGGAGCGGCGCTGGCTCAGCGTGAAGGTAAGGATCCTGTCGTAATTGCTTATGCTTCTAAGACCTTAGATACTGCTCAGTCTAATTACACTACCACTGAAAAAGAGCTTTTGGCTATTGTTTTTGCTCTGGATAAATTTTGAGCCTATTTACTTGGTACTAAAGTGGTAGTATACTCAGACCATGCAGCTCTAAAATATTTATTAGATAAAAAAGAGTCCAAACCAAGGTTAATACGTTGTATATTGTTGCTATAAGAATTTGATTTAGAAATTAAGGATAGGAGTGGTTCCCAGAATTTAGTGGCGGATCACTTGAGTCGCCTAGAGCACATTAAGGATGACTCCACTCCTATCAATGATTCTTTTCCATTAGATAGCTTGCACGCAATATCCGAAGTAGTTCTTTGGTATGCACCTATAGCTAATTATCTAGTTAGTCACACTTTCCCTCCTAATTTTACTAAGCATCAAAGAGACAAGCTGAAAAGCGAGTCCAAATATTATATATGGGATGACCCATATTTATGGAGGTATGGTGCTGACCAGATAATTAGACGGGGTGTGCCTCAATCAGAATTCCAGTCCATTTTAGAGGCCTGCCACTCCTCTGAGAGTGGTGGACATTTTGGCCCTCAAAGAACAGCTAGAAAAATTTTAGATTGTGGATTCTGGTGGCCTACCCTTTTTAAAGATGCTACTGCCTTCTGTAAATCTTGTTCCCCATGCCAAAGGTTTGGTAATATATCCAAGAGGGATCAGATTCCCTAACAGCTTATGTTATTATGTGAAATTTTTTATGTTTGGTGCATTGACTTCATAGGTCCGTTTACAAACTCCAGCGGTTTCTTATATATATTGTTAGCTGTAGATTATGTTTCTAAATGGGTGGAAGCAATTCCTACCCGTACTGATGATGCTAACGTTGTTGTCTCCTATGATAGAAATCATATTATCTGTCGCTTTGGATCACCACGAGCAATCGTGAGTGATCAAGGCACTCACTTTTGTAACAGGAGATTAACAGGTCTACTGAAGAAACATGGCATTGTGCACAAGGTAGCAACAGCTTACCACCCTCAAACCAATGGGCAAGCTGAGGTGTCTAACAGGGTGATAAAGCACATATTGGAGATGATACTCAAGCCTCATAGGAAGGATTGGAGCCCCAGACTTGTAGATGCACTTTGGGCTTATTGGACTGCATACAAGACACCCATAGGCATGAGTCCCTTCTGCCTAGTCTATGGCAAAGCTTGCTACCTCCCAGTGGAGGTGGAACACAAGGCTTTCTAGGCTGTGAGGGAATGCAACATGGGCTTTGAGAAGGCTGGTGCTGAAAGGAAGCTGCAACTGGCAGAACTGGAGACCCTTCGACTCGAAGCATATGACAACTCCAGACTATATAAAGAGAAGGTGAAGGCTGTGCATGACAAGCACATCAAGAGAAGACATTTCAGACCAGGGGAGCTAGTTCTCCTCTACAACTTAAGGCTCAGGCTCATGCCAGGCTAGCTAAGATCAAGATGGAAAGGCCTTTACAGGGTAGAAAAGGCAGAGCCATACGGAGTCTTTCACCTGAGTCATCCATCAAGTTCCAAATTCATCAAGGTCAATGGACATCGCTTAAAGCTACATCATGGTGAGAAGATGAAGTAAAATAAAGAGTTAAAGGTCTTCCTCTTGGAGGATCCACCAATAGAAGCAGAACGAGCTTGTGGACCGTCCAACTTAAGGACGTAAAAGTAAAGTGCTAGGTAGGAGACAACCCAACATAGTATGATTGTTCCTTTTTCATTCCTAGTTTTATTTTCTTTTGTTTTTCATAGTGGTCATTCATAATTTTTACATATTCATCTACATTCTGCATTTTTCATTCTGCATTCTGCATAATAAAAAAAGGGGGTGTGTGACGCGCAAGCGTCGCTGACGTGTACGCGTCATGCGTGCATACGCAACACCCTGGAACTGAACAGAAAGTTGGGCAAGAGTGGTGATGGACACATGCCTTGCGCACCAGCAAGTCCACGTGTACACGTCGCTTGCGATTTCAGCACCATGCATACGTGTCCCTGACATGCACGCGTGACCATAAAAAATCGGCGTAAATGGAGTTTGGCCAGAGAGTTATGTTGGTGTGGGGTTGGAACTGTGCAGGGAGCACCAACCCTATCATGCGTACACGTCCCTGACGCGTGGGCGTCGTTTTCCCATCATGGCCATCCACGCGTGCACATCCCTGACGCGCATGCGTCGTATGCAATTTTGGCTCTCGTACGTATCAAACAGAGAGTTGTGCATGCGCGGGGCTGCTTTCGCGCCATTCGCACAACCAGTGTCATGCGTACGCGTCCCGTATACGTACGCATCACTCGAAATTAGCGCAATCCATGCATACGCGTGCCGTAAGTGTACGCGTCGCATGCAACGCACAATTAAACCACTTCAGCGCCTGATTTCAAATTATCCCTCCCCAATCCTAATTCTTTTCCAATCCTAATTATTTCTTCTTCCTTTCTTCCTTATTCTTTCTTCATATCTATTACTTTCTTCTTTCATTCTTCATCTTCTTCCTCAGGTTCTTATCTCCCTCCCATCTACTCTTTCTTATTACATTTAATTACTTTTCTTTCTTCTCAATCTTTCTTTTAGCTTAATTATCTATGATTTCTTTTTCTTTTCTTTTTCTTGCATTCTTATGTTGGTGTTGGAATTTTATTTGGGTATTACCTTACTATAATGAAGCTTGTGGATATTATGAGGAGTGATTTGACAATTGATATTTTAATTTGGCTCTCATATACATTTGGATTATATTATTTTCATTCCTACTTTACCTTGCACACCAAGTGTTTGTGAAAAAGCATTTATGTCATCTTGAACTCTATTTTGTTTTCCTTTTAAACTTGAATGCCTCCTTTTCAGCACACTTGTACTCCACTTGTATTTGGGATTATCATTCACAATTGTCATCATACAAGTACTCTCTACATTGGCACATTTATTAGTTGATGCTTGGGTTATACCTCTCATGCCTCTTTTTGCATGCTTTTACCTCTTGCATCTATTTAATTATAAATTGCCTTTTTGCTCATAATTGATGTCTTACCTACATGTTGTAGCTACCATGTATTTAAGCTATGATCTTTTCTTTGGCATTCATTATCACTTGGAATTCTCTCCCTTTCGGTTTTCGTTATCTATATTTCACATTCTTCCTCTTCTTTCTTCCTTAGGCATGGATACCATGAAAGGAAAAGAGAAGGCCACTGACAAGACACCAGCAAGGAGAGGAACCAAGAGAACACTGGCTAAAGCACCACTATCTACCAGTGTCAAGCCACCAACAAAGCGGGTAAAGAGGATCATTAAGGTTGATGAAGCAGAGAAAGCCTTTCCCGCATGAGACTCCACACGGTTTGCCAACCATTATTGCGAACAGATGTTCCCCATCCTAGCTGAGAGGAACTACAACAATGAGCATCTACTCATTGTCCCAACACACTTTGTTGATTTTGTGGAGCCCCGAATTGAGAGGAGACAGTGGAGATTTTTGAGGAGGCAGCCGCGAGAGGCCAACTTATCATGGGTAGTTGAATTCTATTCCAATTTCTACTCGCCTACTCTGTAGACTGTCTACGTCTGACAGTAGCAAGTCGTTGTCTTCGAGAATGCCATACAGAGAGTCCTGGATATTCCACCTAGCCCAGAGGGATGGGATGCTTATCAAGAAGCCTCTCATAAGTGCCAGATGTATCAGTTCAATTGGGACAACGTACTTAGAGTTATAGCCCAACTTGGCAGCACCTGGATCTATGTGCAGCATCGTTCAAAACCCAAGAGCATCTCAGCCAGTCACTCACCCTGGAGGCTCGTGTGTGGGTGGTGCACGAAATTGTGATCATCAACAATGGCGCCAAAGACTTGGAGCTCTCAAACGTGAATCATACTTTGTCACAATTCCGTACAACTAACCAGCAAGTGCACTGGGTCATCCAAGTAATAAACCTTACGTGAGTAAGGGTCGATCCCACGGAGATTGTCGGCTTGAAGCAAGCTATGGTCATTTTGTAAATCTTAGTCAGGCGGATTCAAATGGTTATGGAGTTTAAGGTGATGAAAATAAACATAAAATAAAGATAAAGATACTTATGTAATTCATTGGTAGATTTCAGATAAGCGTATGAAGATGCTTTGTTCCCCTTGAACCTCTGCTTTCCTATTGCCTTCTTCCAATCATTCATACTCCTTTCCATGGCAAGCTTTATGTTGGGCATCACCATTGTCAATGGCTACATCCCGTCCTCTCAGTGAAAATGGTCCTGATACTCTGTCACAACATCGGCTAATTAGCTGTTGGTTCTTGATCATGTCGGAATAGGATCCATTGATCCTTTTGCGTCTGTCACACGCCCCACAATCGCGAGTTTGAAGCTCGTCACAGTCATCCCTTCCCAGATCCTACTCGGAATACCACAAACAAGGTTTAGACTTTTCGGATCTCAGGAATGGC
>NC_029791.2:44342564-44343117 GCF_000816755.2 Arachis ipaensis | reverse complement strand
AGATTCTGATTAAGGAATCCAAGAGATACTCATTCAATCGAAGGTAGAACGGAGGTGGTTGTCAGGCACACGTTCATAGGTTGACATAGGTGAGGAGTGTCACGGATCATCACATTCATCAAGTTGAAGAACGAATGAATATCTTGGAGAAGAAATAGACTTGAGTTGAATAGATTGAATAGAATACTTTGTATTAATTCATGAAGAACAGCAGAGCTCCACACCTTAATCTATGGTGTGTAGAAACTCCACCGTTGAAAATACATAAGAACAAGGTCTAGGCATGGCCGTGAGGCCAGCCCCCAAACTTGAAAAGGTCTATGAAAGTATGAGTAAAAGATCGATGAAAATACAATAGCAAAAGGTCCTATTTATAGAAAACTAGTGGCCTAGGGTTACAGAAATAGGTAATTAATGTAGAAATCTTCTTCCGGGCCCACCTGGTGTGTGCTTGGGCTGAGCATTGAAGATTCCATGTGTAGAGATTTTTCTTGAAGTTAAACACCAGCTTTTGTGCCAGTTTGGGCGTTTAACTCCAGCTTTTGTGCCAGTT
>NC_029791.2:44321864-44341463 GCF_000816755.2 Arachis ipaensis | reverse complement strand
ACAGCAGAGCTCCACCCCTTAATCTATGGTGTGTATAAACTCCACCGTTGAAAATACATAAGAACAAATAGTGTAAGCATGGCCGAATGGCCAGCCTCAAAGGTCTAAGGACTAAACGTCCCAAGATTGTGTCTATACAATAGTAAAAGGTCCTATTTATAGAGAACTAGTAGCCTAGGGTTACAGAAATCAGTAATTAATGCATAAATCTTCTTCCGGGCCCACTTGGTGTGTTCTTGGACTGAGCATTGAAGCATTTTCATGTAGAGACTTTTCTTGGAGTTAAACGCCAGCTTTTGTGCCAGTTTGGGCGTTTAACTCCAACTTTTGTGCCAGTTTTGGAGTTAAACGCCAGAATTCTTGAGCAGACTTGGAACGCCTGTTTGGGCCATTAAATCTAGGGCAAAGTATAGACTATTATATATTGCTGGAAAGCCCAGGATGTCTACTTTCCAACGCAATTGAGAGTGCGCCAATTGGGCTTCTGTAGCTCCAGAAATCCACTTTGGGTGCAGGGAGGTCAGAATCCAACAGCATCTGCAGTCCTTTTTCAGCCTCTGAATAAGATTTTTGCTCAGGTCCCTCAATTTCAGCCAGAAAATACTTGAAATCACAGAAAAACAAACAAACTCATAGTAAAGTCCAGAAGAGTGATTTTTATTTAAAAACTAATAAAAATATAATAAAAAATAATTAAAATATACTAAAAACATACTAAAAACAATGCCAAAAAGCGTATAAATTATCCACTCATCACAACACCAAACTTAAATTGTTGCTTGTCCCCAAGCAACTGAAAATCTCAAGTTTTCACTTGACACCTTCACGCCACAAGCACATGGTTAGGGACAGCTTGGTTTAGCCGCTTAGGCCAGGATTTTATTCTTGTGGGCCCTCCTATCCACTGATGCTCAAAGCGTTGGATCCTTTTTATCACCCTTGCCTTTTGGTTTAAAGGGGTATTGGCTTTTTCTGCTTGCTTTTCTTTTTCTTTCTTTTTTTTGCCTCTTTATTATTTTTTTCTGCAAGCTTTTCACTGCTTTTTCTTGCTTCAAGAATCAATTTTATGATTTTTCAGATCATCAGATAACATTTCTCTTTTTCCTTTCATTCTTTCAAGAGCCAACAATTTTAACATTCATAAACAATCAAATTAAAAAATATGCACTGTTCAAGCATTCATTCAGAAAAACAATAGCATTGCCACCACATCAAAATAATTAAACTGTTTTAAAATTTGAAATTCTTGCACTTCTTTTTCTTTTTCAATTAAAAACATTTTTCATTTAAGAAAGGTGATGGATTCATTTTCATAGCTTCATGGCATAGACACTAATGATCATGTAATAATGACACAAACATAGACAAACATAAAGCACAATTTTCGAAAAACAGAAAATAAAGAACAAAGAAGTTAAAGAACGGGTCCACCTTAGTGATGGTGGCTTGTTCTTCCTCTTGAAGATCTTATGGAGTGCTTGAGCTCCTCAATGTCTCTTCCTTGCCTTTGTTGCTCCTCTCTCATGGTTCTTTGATCTTCTCTAACTTCATGGAGGAGGATGGAATGCTCTTGGTGCTCCACCCTTAGTTGTCCCATGTTGGAACTTAATTCTCCTAGGGAGGTGTTGATTTTCTCCCAATAGTTTTGTGGAGGAAAATACATCCCTTGAGGTATCTCAGGGATTTCATGATGAGGAATTTCCTCATGCTCTTGATGAGGTTCTCTTGTTTTCTCCATCCTTTTCTTAGTGATGGGCTTGTCCTCAACAATGAGAATGTCTCCCTTTATGTCAATTCCAACCGAATTGCAAAGGTGACTGATAAACCCATATTTCATGAGTTATTTTGTGCTTAGTTTGAGTGATTTATTCAATCCTTCACCCACTTATTCATATTAATTGCATGGTTTTACTTTTCCTTCCTTATTATGTGATGTATGTGAAAAACATGTTTCCTAAGCTTTAAAATTAATTATTTTTAATTACCTTTACTTCCATTCGATGCCGTGATTAGTGTGTTGAGTAGTTTCAGATTTTCTAAGGCAGAATGACTTAAAGGATGGAAAAGGAAACATACAAAAATGGAAGGAAAGTGTAAAACGGAGTTTTGAAGAAACTGGCATCCACGCGATCGTATGGACGACGCGATCGCGTGCCAGGCACGAAGAAGCAGCGACGCGGCCGCATGACTGACGCGGCCGCGCGACTTGAGCATAGCGCATTCGATGCGGACGTGTGACCGACGCGACCGCGCTACAAGGAAAACTCCAGATGACGCGACCGCGTGACCCACGTGGACGCGTGACAGAGGCCACGTATCAGAATTTACAGAATACGCCCCCAGCGATTTCTAAAGCCCTTTTGGCCCAAATCCAGGTGCAGAACACACAGACTAGAGGCTATAAAGTGGGGGAATGCATCCATTCAAAGGAGAGCTCGCATTTTTTACTACTTTCCATGATTTAGATTTAGCTTGAGAGAGGTTCTCTCCTCTCTCTCTCTCTTAGGATTTAGGACTTCTCTTAGTTTGTAAGAGTGACTCTCGATCCAGGTTTTATGTTTCTTGTTTTAAGCTTCCCTTTTCACTTTTATTTATCTATTCCAGCACTTGAGTTGATTAATTACTTTTATAATTTAATTTATGAATTATTCCATGTTACAGATTATTATTTGAATTAATGATATTTGAGGTATTCCAGTTTATGATTGCTCTCTTTAATTCATTGGCTTCCATCTAAGGACATTTTTATTCCAGCAATTTTACTTTTTCCCCTTTTGGTCTTGGTTAAGAAATCAGTAACTCAACATTATCAAACTCAACAGAACTGATAATCGCTATCTTGCTAATTGAACTGAACTTCAATAATCCCAACTTTTTCTTAGGAATTAAATAGGATTCGAAGGTCAAACTAATTAGTCCCTTGACTTTCCTTTGCTTTAGTAAAGGTTAATTAAGTGAAATTTAGATTCAACTTTCATTATTGTTGAGAGAGATAACTAAGTTGGACTTCCAATTTCTCTTACCTTGCCAAAAGTTGCTTTACAGTATTTATTTATTTTAATTGCCATCTACTTTACTTGTCATTTAAATCACTTGCTTCTCACCTTCTAAACCCCGATTACAACCTTTATAGCCAATAATAAGAACATACCTCCTTGCAGTTCCTTGAGAAGATGACCCGAGGTTTGACTACTCGGTTAACAATTTTTAAAGGGGTTTGTTACTTGTGACACCCAAAACGTTTGTATGAAGGGATTTCTGTCGGTTTAGAGACTATATCTACAACGCGACTGTTTTTATGAACTTCTTTATTGGAAAAAATCCTCTCATCAAAATGGCGCCGTTGCCGGGGAACTGCTAACGTGTGCCTTATTATTGGTTATTGTAAATATTTTTTCTTTTGCTTATTTATTTATTTTTGTTTTTCCTTTTTATCTTTATTTGCTACCATGAATTCTCACCCCTCTCACTTTGAGTTTGGTTCTAACCTTGTTGAAGGAAATAGAACCCACCCCGTGCATATAAACAATCCTTTCAACATAACCTCGAACCACCACACTCACAAGCTTCTCTTTACCATTCGCCACCATATGATCCTTCCTTACCCCAGTACCAATCCAATCACTCCCAATCACCACCACTTCCTATGTATCATGCCCAAGTCCAGCAACCCGAGAAGCAGAGGTTCGCCTAAAAGAAACAGTAAATAAACTTCAAACAACCATTCGACAACTGGAGCAAGCAGTAATTCAATGGGTTTCTAGGCGCTTAGATACACAAGGATCAGCCACAGCCCCATGTGAATAGTCTAACGAAGAGCGTAGCATGAAGGAGATACCAGAAACTCCAGTGGACAAGACAGAGAATGAATTCGTACTAGAACAAGTAGAAGAAGCTGTCATTGTTCAAGAAGAAGAGTTGGTTGAAGATCTAGGAGATGCTGAACCTCTATGGGAATCCAGAACTGAGGAGAACTCCGTCAAAGATGCTACAGTTGATGCTAAGGAGGATATTGTACAATCTCCAAGGCAAGTTGTTTATGAAGAATCAGACGGAATAATCCAAGAAGCAAATTCTCTTGATAGTGATAGTCACAAGTCTAGCTCTCTTAGTAATGAACTTGCATCCGCAAGTGAATTCTCTGAGATCGAAGAATTTTCCCTAGATGAATACGAAGATGATGCAGAGGTAGATTTCTCTCAACCTCCAATCTATGACTCAAGTGATGAGGAAGACATAGAAGACTTTGACCAGGACACAGATACAATTGTAGAACCTTGCAAGGGAGTGGAGGAATTCACAGAAGAGCACAAGGGAGTTGAACTTACAGAACCACCGGAAACACCCATCCCAAGGCCATTACCACCTAATACAAGCTTCAAGTGGGTACAATCCTTAACCTATAACTTTACTTATTCACTTGAATATGGTTTGCTTGAAACAGATGGCTAGCTTAGAGCTCTTTGCGGTTTTAAGAGTAAGAGGGAAATGGCTCATACTCAGAGTTGGTGCACAAGGTTCAATAAGGTTCCACGCTTCACCTCGAAGTACATGGATTGGTATCATGCTCAATTGCATGGATCACGGAGAACGTTTGGTCACCATGGTGAGATTTTACTTTTTAAACCGCCAGGATGGAAACATATAGATCAAGACGGAGGTGGATTTAATAGCAAAGCTTGGGATCCTGGAATCTATTCTAACATTCGTCACCCCGGAAGCCTTAAAATTTGTCTGAAGCTGCTCAGAAGCTTTACATGCCTAGTATGGGACCCCAGAGGCTGTTGGCATTCCAAGCACTGGTGGAGATTTTTGGACGAATTTAAACATAAGCCGCCATAGCAGGAAACTCCTCCAATGTCCAACTTAAGGACTTTAACTAAAAGTGCTAGGTGGGAGACAACCCACCATGGTATGGTCGCTTCTTTTTAAATTTAATTATTGTTAATTGCTTTCATTTTTTTATTTTCTTTTCATTTTACTTCATTGAACCTGGAATCATGCATAGCATTCATATTAATCATTGCATTCTACATTTATCTTACAAATATAAAAAAAAGGGATGCACGACGCGACCGCATGCCCCATGCGATCACGTCATATTGCGAAAACACTATCCATGCGACCGCGTCATCCACGCGATCGTGTGACCTGGAGATCGGCGTAAAAATCCAACGTCCAGAAAGTTAGGCTGGAATCGTATGGCCCTTGTGCGTTTTGCACAAATTGGCCACGCGATCGCATGCCCCATGCGATCGCGTCACTTGCACAATATCAATCCCACGCGACCGCATGAGCGACGCGATCGCGTCGCATGGATTGCACATTACCCCAGAAGGAGACAGAGAGTTGCGCTGAAACGGTGCTGGAGTCGTGCGTTTAGCACAATTTCCAATGACGCGATCGCACGACCCACGCAATCGCGTCATCCCCTCTTCCACCCCTTTCATGCGATCACGCGACCCACGCGATCGCGTCACCCCATTATCACCCCCACCACGCGACCGTGTCCCCCACGCGATCGCGTGGATTCGAAAACATAACTCCCCAGCCACGCGAACCCTATCAGTTGCGCAGCCCCCCCAACCCTCTTCTCCCTCTCTTCTTCTTCTTCCCCAACCACCACCCCAGCACCACCCAGCCGCTTCCCTTCCCAAAGCCCCTACCCCCTAACAGCAGCAACCGCCGTGCCCACCGCCGCCACCCGCCGTGCCAGACGTCACCGCCACCACCCCAGCCACTTCTGTACCCCAACCTTCTTCTTTCACCTTCCAGGTTCCGCAACACGCAATCCCTTTTCTCCGTTCGTAGCTTATTCTTATTTCTCCGTTTTTGTTCATGTTAGGATAGTTAGATATGCATGTTGTAGTGGATTTTAGGTTGTTAGGTAGCCTAGGATGTGGTTAGTGGCTCTAGGTCTGTTTATTTGCACTGTTCTTGCTTCTGTTTTATAATATTTGCAAATCTGCTGTTGCTGTAATCTTGTTCATATGCTGTATTTCTTGTATATTGCTTCTCTTTACATTGAATTTTCATGTTTATATTATATATATGTACCTGCAGCTTAACTTTTTAATTCATATGAACTGCCTTGTTTGCTGTTTATTTTCTGGGACAATCCAATTTTAGCCGGAATGCTGCCCAAATTTTTTTGTGAATTATTTTCATTCATGTTTTGGTTTGGCAATCTGAACTCTGTTGTCCTCTGCCTTAACCAAACCATTTCATGAATGCTATGGGCAGACTTTCTTATCCTCTTTGATTTCTTGGTTTATAAACTGCATTTGTGATATTCTGATTCCAGTTCTTGTTTTCTTTATATCTATTTGAATCAACATCACCCTGTTTTCCTTGTTCGGTTATGAGTTATTTCTAGTCATAATTGTGAATCCTTGTTACATGGACTATTTTCTTTATGCCACTTACTTTAACCCGCATTTTACTGACTCACTAATTTTAATTTACTAACTTCTTTTTCAAATTCTAACCGTACTACCCTTTTAAAATCTCTCTTCTGATTTTTCATTTTCCTCTAACTTTCTAATCATGGCATACTGACAATTTTTCTATTTAACTTGAATTCTGATAAATTTTGGATTGTAAATTCTTCCTTTCAACTTTTAAACTACTATACAATCCTTAATACGCCATTACTTAACTCATTTACCTACTTCCCATTCTCCTTTGCCGCTTTGAGTTTTCTTTGTTTAATTGCCTATTTGCTTCCCTATTTTTATCCATATCCTGGTTTCCCATTTTTCAGGATGTCTGCCTCACAAAGAAAAGGAAAAGGTAAGGCTACTGGCAAGCGCAAGAGAGGAGATTCCTCCCAGTCCATCATGGCAGGAGAAGAACTTTACACAGCAGGAAAAAGCTGACCAACTGCTCCCTGTAAATGATCCAATAAAATTTGCAAACCGGTATTGTGAGCTGAAGTATCCGGCATTTGCAAACTCCAGAAATCTATACCTGGAGAGAACTCTGAGGATTCCAGAAGCACTCCAGCAGTACACCACTGAGCAAATCAAGCAAAGAGGCTGGTTCTTTCTGGAGAGAGCACTGACAGAGGTCAATGCATCTTGGGTCAGGGAATTCTACTGCAACTACTACATCACCACCCTCGATGCAGTGAACCTGAGAGGAAAGCAGATTCTGGTCACTGAGGAGGCCATAGAGGACATTCTCCGGCTCCCAGCCAAGTCCGATCAGCCTGATGGTTATTCAAAGGCTGAGGAGGACATGCGCCTGATGCAGTTTGATTGGGATGCTGTGAAGGCATGGATAGCTCTTGACCCAACTGTTCCTTGGGAGATGGGTTAGGACACCACCATGCCTAGAGGGATCAAGAGGGTGTTGATAAACCACTATTTCATGGTTTATCTTGTGCTCAATTGAGTGGTTTTTACCAACTCTTTACCCACTTATTCATACTATTTGCATGGTTTTATATTTCCTTACTAATTATGTGCTTTGATTGAAAACATGTTTCTTTGATCTTATATTTGCTTATTATTAATCCTCTCTCATTACCATTAGATGCCTTGATATGTGTGTTAAGTATTTTCAGATATTATAAGGCAGGAATGGCTTGGAGGATGGGAAGAAAGCATGCAAAAGTAGAAGGAATGCAAGAAGTTGGAGAAATTGCTAAGCTGTCCAGCCTGACCTCTCTGCACTCAAACGGATATAACGTTTGCTACAGAGGTCCAAACGACGCGGTTCTAGTTGCGTTGGAAAGCTAACGTCCGGGGCTTCGATTTGATATATAATATGTTATAGTTCTTCTGACGCTAGGCGACGCGACCGCGTGATCCATGCAGCCGCGTCGCAAGTGACGGAAATCAGCGCAAATGAATTCACAACCAGCGAATTCTGGGCTATTTTTGACCCAGTTCTCGGCCCAGAAAACACAGATTAGAGGCTATAAAGTGGAGGAATGCATCCATTCATAAATCAGGCTCTCATATTCATAATTTTAGGAGTATATGTAGTTTTTAGAGAGAGAGGTTCTCTCCTCTCTCTTAGGATTAGGATTTAGGATTTCTCTTAGTTTTAGGAGTGACTCTCAATCCCAGGTTCAACGTTCTTTTACTTTATATTTATCTCTTACGTTCAGATACTTTAATGCTTATATTAGTTATGTTGCCTATTTGGCTTATGCTACATTCATGTTATGATTTTCTCAATTAATATTATTTGAGGTAATTCAGCTTTAAGATTGCTTTGCTCTGTTTAAGATTGCTTTTAATTTAATTTAGATATTTTTCTCCCTTTTGGCTTTGGTTGAGACATTGGTAACTCTTGAGTTATCAAACTCATTGTTGATTGAAAATTGGAATTAATTTGTCCACTTAACTTACCTTCATAGTTAGAGGTTAATCAGGTAGGGGAAGAATCCAATTCTCATCACAATTGATAAGGATAACTAGGATAGGACCTCCAGTTCTCCATACCTTGCCAAGAGCTTATTTTATTATTATTATTTTATTTTACTTGCCATTCAACATACTGCTCCCTTAATTTCTAAAAACCCTACCATTACTTTCTCAAAACCCCAAATTTACAATCTCCATAACCAATAATAAGAACATACCTCCCTGCAATTCCTTGAGAAGACGACCCGAGGTTTAATACTCGGTTATCAATTTAAAAAGGGGTTTGTTACTTGTGACAACCAAAACGTTTGTACGAAGGGATTTTTTTCGGTTTAGAGACTATATCTACAACGCGACTGTTTTTATGACATTCTTTACTAGCAAAAATCCTAACGTCAAAATGGCGCCGTTGCCGGGGAATTGCAAACGTGTGCCTTATTATTGGTTATTATAAATATTTTATTTTTGCTTGTTTATTTGTTTTTATTTTTTTTTTATTTTTGCTTTTTCTTAAATTAAGAGGTTATTTGTTTTTATTTGGTTATTAAAATTTTTTTTTCAAAAATTTGTTCTTAGTGTTCATCTTGATCTTCAAGTTGTTCTTCACGTTCATCTTGACCTTCAAGCTGTTCTTAGTTGTTTTCTTCGTTTTGATCTAAAAATTTGAAATTTGGTGTCATTTTATTGTTTTTCTCTTTCCTCATTAAATTCAAAAATACTTTTAATTAATTTTTTCTGTAAAAAAAAAAATTTCAGATTTTGATTTTAATATTTTTATCTTATCTTATCTTATTTCAAAAATCAAATTTCAAAATTCAAATTTCAAATTTCAAAAATTCAAATTTCAAAATTTAATTTTCAAATTCAAAATTTAAATAACCTTTTAATTTAAATTTATTTTTATTTTTTGTTTTTAATTTTTTATTTGCTACTATGAACTCTCACCCCTTTGGCTATGAGTCTGGTTACAATTATGTTGCAGGAAGAAGAAATTACAATGAGAACAGGTATCAAGGTTGGAACAATCAAAGATGGGAGGAGTCACAAGGATTTGATCAACCCTCATGGCAACAACCACCTCCAATGGACTATCAACAACCACCTCCATATGCCTATGAACCCTTTCCTCAACACAACTTTGAACTACCACACTCACAAGCCAACTACCACCATTCACCTCCATATGACCCTAACCCACATCCACCATACCAACCACCTTATGAACCAAATGAACCATACATAGATCCACCCCAAACCTCCATGGAGAAAGCACTTGCCGATCTAAACTCTACTATACAAGCTCTCTTCACCCAAATCAGACCACCAAATACCTTCAACAATCAACCCTCAAGCTCTAGTGCACTTCCTTGTCAACCACGGAATAATCTCTCCATCCCATCACCACCATCCATGGAAGAGCACCCACATCCATCAATCCAAGAGCAAGATGATCCCAATTATGCTATTGATATGGAACAGGAAAGAAGGAATCATCTTCGCGAATCCATACTTCATAAAGAGCTAGAGGAAGCCCTACGGGGAAAGGTAGGAGAGACCTTTGAAGATGAAAGAGTGGTTGAAAGGAGTTGTCATGGGAAGAAAATTATCGAGGACGAGTACGATTTTATACTTAAACAACTGGACAAAGCAGTAATTATTAAAAAGGAAGAAGTAGTTGCGGACTTAAGAGATGCTGTACCTCCATTGGAAAGTCCAGTCACAGAGCTTCCTTCCACGGTGTTTGATGTTGATGTTGAGAAGAGCGTACAACTTCCAAGGCAGATCATGATTGAAGATTTTGTAGAGGTTGATCAAGAGGTAGAAGATGTCAAAGAAGAGCATAAGGGAGTGGAGCTTGAAATTATCTTGCCAAAGTTGTTGGAAACCCCTCCCCCTAAGTTGCCATCATCCTTCACAACATTCAAGTGGGTAAAATTCATATCCCATAGCTTTCTAATCCCACTTGAATATGGGCTACTGGAGACGGATGGTCAACTTAGAGCTCTTTGTGACATTAAGAGTAAGAGGAAGATGGCCAGTGATAAGAATTGTCAAGCAAGGTTCATCATGGTTGGAAGTTTTAAGTTTAAATGCAAAGGTTGGTGTAGAGCTCAATTGAATGGGTCTAGGAAGCTGTTTGGTAGCTGCAGTGAGAATTCAAATTACTTATCACCCGGCTGGAAAAATACAGATCCCGACAAAAATGGGTGTAAAAGCCAGGTTTGGGATCCTGGAATCTGTTCTGACATCCAACACCCCGGGAGCCTAAGAATCTTTTTGAAGTTGCTCAAGGGTTTTACATGTCTAGTTTGGGACCCCGGAGGTTACTGGAATAACAAACATTGGTGGAGATTCCTGGATGAGTTCAAGCATAAGCCACCATAACAAGAAGCTCACCAAATGTCCAACTTAAGGACTATAACTAAAAGTGCTAGGTGGGAGACAACCCACCATGGTATGATCGTTCTTTTTCATTTTTATTTAGTTTTATTTATTTTTGAATTTTATTTTATTTTGTTATATTGAACCTGGAGTTTTGCATCACATTCATATTAACACTGCATTCTGCATTTTTCAGATTATAAAAAAAAAAGCGAGCACGTGACGCGATCGCATCAGCGACGCGTCCGCGTCACAAGGAGAGAAGAGAAAATAAAAACGAACAAAGAGTTGCGCTGGTACGAGGCTGCACTCGCGCCAATCGCACAAAACAGGCCACGCGATCGCGTGACCCACGCGTCCGCGTCACCTGACCTTCTTGCGCACCACGCGACCGCGTCACTCACGCGTCCGCGTCACAAGCGGCACACAGAATATCCAGATCAGCCAATTTTCTTCTCTAATCCTTATTTTTTTATCTTTTCTTATTTCTTTCTTCTTCCTTTCTTATCTTCTTTCCCTTCTCATTCTTCTTATTTTTCTTTTTATTTTATTTCAATTTATTTGCATACTTTCATTCATTGCATATTTTTATTTTCCTAAAATTATTATTGGTGTTCAAATATTCTTATTCAACTGTTACATCTTTTCTGATATTTTCTTGATGCTTAGTGACTTGTTTTGAATAGGTAATATTATTTATATCAATGCCAATCTTTTATACCTGTATTACTTTTACGTTGATATGAATTTATATTATCTCTCCTTACCCACACTCTCCCTCATTGTTGCAACATTTTTTTTGCCATGTGCTTTTATTGTTCTCTCACTTGCATGTTGTAGCTACCATGTAATTGAGACCCTCATTCTTTAGCATTAACCAACCCATGTTTTAAATTGTTTCTTATCTTTATTTCTGGGTTACTATTCTTCTTTTCCTCTTCTTTCAGGCTAGCCACCAAAGATAACAAAAAGGAGAAACTTCCAAAAGGGAGACAGACAAGTCCATCTGCACAATCCTTAGAGAAAAGCAACAGTTGAAGCAACCCATCCACCTGCAAATATCAGCATGCACCGAGGACGGTGCAATCTTTAAGTGTGGGGAGGTCGATACTGATCTCCATGGGTTAGTTATTTCCTGACAAAACACCAAAATTTTTATTTTATTTGTTTGTTCATCATTGCATTTGCATGTTTGATTGCATATTTGTTTGATTTTTTGCATATTTTACCACTTGGTTAAAGTAATATTTTCTTTTTCAAGAAACCTTTTAAAGTATTTCACTAATTTGAATAAAATTTTTTTTGTTACACTTGTTTGAAGAAATATTATATTGGAACATGGTTTAGAGCTCGAACACACAAAACCTGTGAGATTTTTGAGCCTAATTGATTGGTTGCATTTTGTCAACCAATAATTTATTTTTGATGTGTGTTTTCTCTCTCAAATTGTGATCTTTGTCTTGCTTAATTCTATATTTCCATGGTTTGATGTATGCATACACTAACATGATTGAGGCCTTTGTTTCACTGAGCTTACATACCCATATGGCCTTACCTTTCATTATCCTTTGCAAACCAATTTGAGCCTATTTTACCCCTTTGTTCTTTACTTTAGCACATCATTAACTCTAAGCGTCTTGATTTGTGTATTTGTGCATTAAAATTATGTTGATTGTTAGATGAAGAGCAAGGCTTAGAAAGCAAGGTTAGTAGAGAATTGAGAGAATCGAACCTAAAAACACTTGAGTGATTAGAGTGTATATACTACCAGTGAGGGTTCGATGCTCAATTCCTTGTTCCCTGCTTTCATGAGCTATTTTCTTCTACAAGTCTATTTGAACTTCATTTTCATGATTTGAATTAGTGAAATCCAGTTCATATTTGTTCTTAAAATATTTGTTTACTTTTAACCAAGTAGGTAGAAACATTTTGCATGTAGTTACATTCATAGGTTGCATTTCATACCATTCCTCTTCATCTTTATAGTTTCTCTTGAGCTTAGCATGAGGACATGCTATTGTTTAAGTGTGGGGAGGTTGATAAACCACTATTTTATGGTTTATCTTGTGCTCAATTGAGTGGTTTTTACCAACTCTTTACCCAGTTATTCATACTATTTGCATGGTTTTATATTTCCTTACTAATTATGTGCTTTGATTGAAAACATGCTTCTTTGATCTTATATTTGCTTATTATTAATCCTCTCTCATTACCATTAGATGCCTTGATATGTGTGTTAAGTGTTTTCAGATATTATAAGGCAGGAATGGCTTGGAGGATGGGAAGAAAGCATGCAAAAGTGGAAGGAATGCAAGAAGTTGGAGAAATTGCTAAGCTGTCCAGCCTGACCTCTCTGCACTCAAACGGCTATAACTTTTGCTACAGAGGTCCAAACGACGCGATTCCAGTTGTGTTGGAAAGATAACGTTCGGGGCTTCGATTTGATATATAATCTGTCATAGTTCCTCTGATGCTAGGTGATGTGACCGCGTGATCCATGCGGCCGCGTGGCAAGTGACGGAAATCAGCACAAATGAATTCGCAACCAGCAAATTCTGGGCTATTTTTGACCCAGTTCTCGACCCAGAAAACACATATTAGAGGCTATAAAGTGGAGGAATACATCCATTCATAAATCAGGCTCTCATATTCATAATTTTAGGAGTAGATGTAGTTTTTAGAGAGAGAGGAGAGAGAGGTTCTCTCCTCTCTCTTAGGATTAGGATTTAGGATTTCTCTTAGTTTTAGGAGTGACTCTCAATCCCAGGTTCAAAGTTCTTTTACTTTATATTTATCTCTTATGTTCAGATACTTTAATGCTTATATTAGTTATGTTGCCTATTTGGCTTATGCTACATTCATGTTATGATTTTCTCAATTAATATTATTTGAGGTAATTCAGCTTTAAGATTGCTTTGCTCTGTTTAAGATTGCTTTTAATTTAATTTAGATATTTTTCTCCCTTTTGGCTTTGGATGAGACATTGGTAACTCTTGAGTTATCAAACTCATTGTTGATTGAAAATTGGAATTAATTTGTCCACTTAACTTACCTTCATAGTTAGAGGTTAATCAGGTGGGGGAAGAATCCAATTCTCATCACAATTGATAAGGATAACTAGGATAGGACCTCCAGTTCTCCATACCTTGCCAAGAGCTTATTTTATTATTATTATTTTATTTTACTTGCCATTCAACATACTGCTTTCTTAATTTCTAAAAACCCTACCATTACTTTCTCAAAACCCCAAATTTACAATCTCCATAACCAATAATAAGAACATACCTCCCTGCAATTCCTTGAGAAGACGACCCGAGGTTTAATACTCGGTTATCAATTTAAAAAGGGGTTTGTTACTTGTGACAACCAAAACGTTTGTACGAAGGGATTTTTGTCGGTTTAGAGACTATATCTACAACGCGACTGTTTTTATGACATTCTTTACTGGCAAAAATCCTAACGTCAGGCGTACTTAAATGATGAGGCTCGGTTATGGCACCAGATCTTGAGCAATTATGTGATGCCAAGTACTCATGAGACGGAGATCCCAGCTGCTATGATCACCCTCCTATGGTGTGTGATGGAGGGTAAGGACCTTTATCTGCCATGCTTTATCCGGCATTATATGGCCAGGGTCTACGTCCGAGGCACCCTCCCTTTTCCGTATCTGGTTACACAGCTAGGCCGTCGAGCTGACGTGCCATGGGAGGATGCCGATGAGAGACCACCAACGGCGGACTGCAGGAAAATCATTCCTCACAGCAGGAACTTCCTAGCCTTGGGCTCCAGACCACCACCCTTCACTGCTACTAATGAGACAGCCCCACCGTCTGCTGGACCCTCTTCATCCACGGCTGCCCCTACTGCTCCTGCTGCCACCACTGCACCTCCACCTGCCTCTGAGCCCATATACCGCCTCGTGCACCGCCTATTCCGACAACTTGATCAGATGGAGCACCGTAATCGGCACCGGTACGAGAGATTGGAGCGTCGCAGCCAGCGAGGCTATTCGCATCTGAAGCTGATGATCCGACAGGGTGGTGACATCCCCTCCGAGCTCGACACACCATCGGAGCCATCAGAGGAGGAGGAGGATGAGCCCCAGGAGGAGACCCATCCGTAGGCAGGCACAGAGTAGGCTGCACCACATCAGGAGGTTACGCATCAGATCGAGGCTGCAGATCCGGAGATCCCGATCCAGTCAGCACCGCCTCTACAGCAGCCAGACCCTCAGCCTACCACCACCACAGAGCCTCCAGCTACCATCCCTACCAGTGATGACACCCCTTCACACCTGGCTTGACTGAGCATCAGGGACGATGCTTCATTTTAAGTGTGGGGAGGTCGCCATCTCTGGCGTTTTATTTTGGTGAACCACTACATCTCTCTTTTTCTTTTATTTGGATATTTTTCTGTATTCTTCTTTTTTCTGAGTACTTATACATTGCTACTTTTATGTATTTTTACTCTATTTCCGCATTTTGCATTTTTAGTTCATATTTTTAGTTATTTAGTTTAGTTTGCAATTCTGATTTATTAGTGGATTAATTAGTATAGTTTACCCTTTTTAGCATAAGATAGCATAGTTTAAATTGAACAATATAAAAAGGAAGTAAGCTAGGAAATTGAACATAACATATTTAAATCCATAAACCTTGTATATATAGCATTACATCATATAGTTAAGTTGACAACATTTCATCAAGGAGGAACATTAAAACTTTAAAGGCTACCCTAAATAATTTTTTTTATGAGAATAATGGGAATT
Organism: Arachis ipaensis; assembly: GCF_000816755.2. NCBI lineage: Eukaryota > Viridiplantae > Streptophyta > Magnoliopsida > Fabales > Fabaceae > Arachis > Arachis ipaensis. The sequence goes on along the minus strand of NC_029791.2, from coordinate 44,325,938 downwards.
TTTAACTAAACCTGCATAACATATATGAATGATATATGATGCTTGAGTTAGAGAACACACAGCCTGTGAGTCTTGAGCTTAATTGTATGGTTGCATTCAAACCATAATTTCATTCCTGTGTGTTTCACTTCTTTTTATTCTGATGTTCTTTACTTTGCTTTAATCTATATGTCCAATTATAGAATATAGAATATAGAATTTAGATACATACCAAAAGAATGATTGAGGCCATCATTTGATTTTAGCTCACTTACCCCAAAATAACCTACCTTTCACATCACCCTTGCTAGCCCCCTTGAGCCTTTAAAACCCCTTTTATTCTATTTAGCCATACTACTAGCCTTAAGCAGAAGAACAAAATAAAATCCCAAGTTGAATCCTTGGTTAGCTTAAGATAGAAAATTATGAATAGATTAAAATATGGAAAACCTATTGGGAACATGGATGATAGAAACAAAAGGTAGAAAAGTTGAAAGAAATAAAATAACTCAGAAAATTTAGGAAGTACGCTCATGAGAAATCAAAGTGATTCAATTACCATGAGCATTAAAAAAAAAAGAAGTTATTTTTCAGCATCTAATAAAAGGGGATACAAAAGAATTCCCCAATGCAAAATAAAAGTAATGCACATGGGATAAAAATAAAATTGAAACATGAGCATGTAACAACAAGTGGGATAATATGGGAAAATTGGTAAAAAAGCTTGTTCTACTAAATATGTATGTTAGATGAGATCTTAGTCTAATTAAGGATTCACTTATTAGCTCACTTAGCCTTATACATATATCCTTACCTTTACCTTGGCCCCATTACAACCTTAATTAAAGACCTCATGACTTTTGGTATGACTGTACTCTATAATTGTTGATTGGTTAGATGAATAACAAAGTTATAGAAAGTAGGAATAAAAAGAAAAGTAGAGTGAATAAACCCAATAAACACTGAGTGACTAGAGGGTAAACACAAAATCTAGTGAGGGTTCAATAACTCATCAACATATATTTGTGCTTAATTTACTAATTGTTTTGCAAGTTTGTACAATATTTTTATTTCCCATCTCATTTGCTACCTATATGACTCCTTGAGAATGTGAATTAACTTGACTACATGTAAGCTTTATATGAGTGGATAAATTAGAATTGCATGACTCATTTAGGTAGATGCATTTAGAATAGGTTGCATTGCATAACATTCCACCACTTTAACCTTACCTTATTCTTTACCTTGGATTTAGTATGAGGACATACTATTGTTTAAGTGTGGGGAGGTTGATAAACCCATATTTCGTGAGTTATTTTGTGCTTAGTTTGAGTGATTTATTCAATCCTTCACCCACTTATTCATATTAATTGCATGGTTTTACTTTCCCTTCCTTATTATGTGATGTATGTGAAAAACATATTTCCTAAGCTTTAAAATTAATTATTTTTAATTACCTTTACTTCCATTCGATGCCGTGATTAGTGTGTTGAGTAGTTTCAGATTTTCTAAGGCAGAATGACTTAAAGGATGGAAAAGGAAACATACAAAAATGGAAGGAAAGTGTAAAACGGAGTTTTGAAGAAACTGCCATCCACGCGATCACATGGACGACGCGATCGCGTGCCAGGCGCGAAGAAGCAGCGACGCGGCCGCATGACTGACGCGGCCGCGCAACTTGAGCATAACACATTCGATGCGGACGCGTGACCGACGCGACCGCGCCACAAGGAAAACTCCAGATGACGCGACCGCGTGACCCACGCGGACGCGTGACAAAGGCCACGTATCAGAATTTACAGAATATGCCCCCAGTGATTTTTGAAGCCCTTTTGGCCCAGATCCAGGTGCAGAACACACAGACTAGAGGCTATAAAGTGGGGGAATGCATCCATTCAAAGTAGAGCTGATGACAAGTCATCTTAGCCTAGTTTCACTAGCCTTTTTCTTTAATTTTATTAAGTTTTATGCACTTTCTTGCATTCTAAGTAAGTAATTTGGAATGAAAATGCATGACTTCTCTAAATCAAACAACCACCACATAATTGATGCTAAATCATGAGGTTTAGGCTAAATTTAATTGAGTTTTAATGATTTATAAACCTTGTGAATTTGGTAATACTTTGATTGGTTGTTTTGATTAATTATAGGTGAAGAAAAGAAAAAAAGAAGAAAGCGTGGCCTAAGAAGTGTGGCTCAAGGAAGAAAAAGTGTGGCCAAGAAAGGAGGAAGTGTGGCGCAACAAACCATGAAGCTCTCTCCAAGAGCACCAAGCTCACCAAGTGAGCGCTACACTTACTCCCAGGAGACCAAGGCACAAAGCTCTGCTCACTTTGTGAGCTGAGCACAATATGAGGCCAAGAAATAAGGAAAGGAGAAACCAAGCTCAGCTCACAAAGTGAGCATTATCGAGAGCTCACAAGGAAAAATTCAAAGAAAATAAAGTGCAAGTGCATGCTCCAAGACTTGAACCCATGACCAAAGGGGATGTGGAAAGCGCTACTCACAAGGAAAAATAAGCCAAAAATGGCCAAATGCATCCCCCAAGGTTCGAACCCCACACCTTGAGGAAGTAAGGAAGCAAGACAACCAAAGAAATGGGCAGCGCATGCTTCCCGTAGGTTTCGAACCAAGGAGCTCTCCTTGGATGCCCCAAGGCTCAGCTCACTTGGAGAGCTGAGCGCTACTTCTTGGTGCATAAGGCACAACGTGACACGGCCAGGGAGTGGGGCGCGCAACAAATTTGACACGGTCTAAGGGCAGCGCGCAACAAATTGGCACCAAGGCACCAATGCTCAGCTCACAAATCACTTTGTGAGCTGAGCTTTCCCCTGATGCCTCCCCCAAGCAACAGCACGCAAGGCCTCCCCACACCAAGTCTCAAAGCTCAGCTCACTTTGTGAGCTGAGCATCCCCCTGGAAGCAAATTCTCCATGGGCTGAAAATTGAATTAAAAATCCAACTTAATTCATTTCTTCACCAAATCAAAAGCCCATCCAAATTCCAAAATCCAAGAATAGAAAGTGTATAAATAGGAGTTAGTTTGATGTAATTAGGATCGCTAGACTTTACTTTGAATTTTCCTTTTTAGCTTTCATTTCAATTTTGAGCTTTCTACTTTGAATTTGTATTTCTGAGAACTTGGAAGGAGAATTGATCTCTCTTCTTCTTGGTTCTTACTTGAGCACTCTTTAATTTTCTTGCTTTGGATCTTGGGTAGAGAATTGAAGAACTTCTGTTTCAATCTCACCTTGAGATCTTGTTTAATTTTCTGCATAATTGAATTTCAATTTCCATTTACTGCTTCATCTTCTACTCTCTCTGCAATTTACTTTTCTTTGTTTCTTTTGCAATTATTCTTGTTAGATCAAGGAAGGATTTGAGATCTAGACTTGTTATCTAGTCTCTTCCACTCCTGAGATCTTTAACCTCTTTTACATTGCTGCAAATTAAGCACTGCCTTTCTGTCTTTACAATTCTCAAAGCATTTTTACTCTTCTGTTTTAGTTCCATTCCAATTCAATTCATCTTTTGCTTTGCTGTTTGATGCAATTTAATTCTGCTTGTTTAAATTCTGCAATCCCAATTCCCAATTCCTTTTATGATTCAAGCAATTTACATTTCTTGCACTTTAAGCTTCAGCCATTTACATTTCTTGCAATCTAAGTTTCTGCAATTTACATTACTTGAACTTTAAGATTCTGCTTCTTTACTTTCCTGCCCTTTTATTTACTGCACTTTACCCCTCTCCCTTTACATTTCAAGCAATTTAGTTTCTGCAAAGCACAAATCATTCAACTAATACTTGATTCGCTTGACTAAATCAACCACTAAACTAAAATTGCTCAATCCTTCAATCTTTGTGGGATCGACCTCACTCATGTGAGTTATTATTACTTGATGCGACCCGGTACACTTGCCGGTGAATTTTGGTGTTTTGGAATTTGTTTTCCAAAAAAATCCCATCAAGAGCTCGCATTTTTTACTACTTTCCATGATTTAGATTTAGTTTGAGAGAGGTTCTCTCCTCTCTCTCTCTCTTAGGATTTAGGACTTCTCTTAGTTTGTAAGAGTGACTCTCGATCCAGGTTTTAT
>NC_029791.2:44318887-44321846 GCF_000816755.2 Arachis ipaensis | reverse complement strand
TTGAATACTCGGTTAACAATTTTTAAAGGGGTTTGTTACTTGTGACACCCAAAACATTTGTATGAAGGGATTTCTGTCGGTTTAGAGACTATATCTACAACGCGACTATTTTTATGAACTTCTTTACTGGCAAAAATCCTCTCATCAGTGACAAATGAGATGAGGGAAAGCTAACCTTGCCAAAGGAGAGGACTTGTCCGCCACCTTGTAAAGTTCTGGGGATATAACCTCATGAACTTCCACTTCCTCTCCAATCATGATGCTATGTATCATGATAGCCCGGTCTATAGTAGCTTCGGACCGGTTACTAGTGGGAATGATTGAGCGTTGGATGAACTCCAACCATCCCCTAGCCACGAGCTTGAGGTCATGCCTTCTTAGTTGAACCGGCTTCACTCTTGAATCTCTCTTCCATTGAGCGCCCTCTTCACAAATGTCCATGAGGACTTGGTCCAACCTTTGATCAAAGTTGACCCTTCTAGTGTATGGGTGTGCATCTCCTTACATCATGGGCAAATTGAATGCCAACCTTACATTTTCCGGACTAAAGTCTAAGTATTTCCCTCGGACCATTGTAAGCCAATTCTTGGGGTCCGGGTTCACACTTTGATCATGGTTCTTGGTGATCCATGCATTGGCATAGAACTCTTGAACCATTAAGATTCCAACTTGTTGAATGGGGTTGGTGAGAACTTCCCAACCTCTTCTTCGGATCTCATGTCGGATCTCCGGATACTCATTCTTTTTGAGCTTGAAAGGGACCTCGGGGATCACTTTCTTCTTGGCCACAACTTCATAGAAGTGGTCTTGATGCACCCTTGAGAGGAATCTCTCCATCTCCCATGACTCAAAGGTGGAAGCTTTTGCCTTCCCTTTCCTCTTTCTAGAGGTTTCTCCGGCCTTTGGTGCCATAAATGGTTATGGAAAAACAAGAAGCTTTAGCTTTTACCACACCAAACTTAGAAGGTTGCTCGTCCTCAAGCAAAAGAAGAAAGAAGAGAGGAGAAGAAGAAGAAATAGAGGAGATGGAGTGGGCTTTGTGTTTTGGCCAAGGGGGAGAAGTGGTGTTTAGGTTGTGTGAAAATGAAGGAGTGAAGATGGGTTTATATAGGGGTGAGAGGGGTGTGTATGGTTCGGCTATAGAGGGTGGGTTTGGGAGGGAAAGTGGTTTAAATTTGAATGGTGAGGTAGGTGGGGTTTTATGAAGGATGGATGTGAGTGGTGAAGAGAATTGTGGGATTTGATAGGTGAGGGGTTTTTTTGGGGAAGAGGTATTGAGGTGATTGGTGAATGGGTGAAGAAGAGAGAGAGTGGTGGGGTAGGTGGGGATCCTGTGGGGTCCACAGATCCTGAGGTGTCAAGGATTTCTCATCCCTGCACCATGTGGGGTGTAAAACGCCCCTTACATCCAATCCTGGCGTTAAACGCCAGGCTGCTGCCCATTTCTGGCGTTTAACGCCAGCTTCTTGCCCATTCCTGGCGTTAAACGCCAGTCTGGTGCCCATTCCTGGCGTTAAACGCCAGTCTGGTGCCCATTTCTGGCGTTAAATGCCCAGAATGGTGCCAGACTGGGCGTTTAACGCCCATTCTGCTACCCTTACTGGCATTTAAACGCCAGTAAGTTTCTCCTCCAGGGTGTTCTATTTTTCATTCTGTTTTTCCTTTTGTTTTTGCTTTTTCAATTATTTTTGTGACTTCACATGATCATCAACCTATAGAAAACATAAAATAACAAAAGAAAATAGAAATTTAACATAGATAAGTAAAAATTGGGTTGCCTCCCAACAAGCGCTTCTTTAATGTCAGTTGCTTGACAGTGGCTCTCATGGAGCCTCACAGATGTTCAGAGCAATGTTGGAACCTCCCAGCACCAAACTTAGAGTTTGAATGTGGGGGTTCAACACCAAACTTAAAGTTTGGTTGTGGCCTCCCAATACCAAACTTAGAGTTTGACTGTGGGGGCTCTGTTTGACTCTGTATTGAGAGAAGCTCTTCGTGCTTCCTCTCCATGGTGACAGAGGGATATCCTTGAGCTTTAAACACAAGGGAGTCTCCATTCACTTGAATGATCAATTCTCCTCTGTCAACATCAATCACAGCTTTTGCTGTGGCGAGGAAGGGTCTGCCAAGGATGATGGATTCATCCATACACTTCCCAGTCTCTAGGACTATGAAATCAGTAGGAATGTAATGGTCTTCAACCTTTACCAAGACATCCTCTACAAGTCCATAAGCATGTTTCTTTGAATTGTCAGCCATCTCTAGTGAGATTCTTGCAGCTTGTACCTCAATGATCCCTAGCTTCTCCATTACAGAGAGAGGCATAAGGTTTATGCTTGACCCTAGGTCACATAGAGCCTTCTCAAAGGTCATGGTACCTATGGTACAAGGGATTGAGAACTTTCCAGGGTCCTGTCTCTTTTGAGGTAATCTATGCCTAGTCAAGTCATCCAGTTCTTTGATGAGCATTGGAGGTTTGGTGCACGAAATTGTGATGTCCAGGCTCAAACAATTCCTGGCAACGTGAGCAACTTGGTACGCGTAATCGTGATTACACTTTAATTATGTAAAATTCATGGCTCTTTCTTTCCCTGGCAATAGCGCCAAGAACATGGTGCCAATACCATGGTTCACAACTTTGATACAACTAACCAGCAAGTGCACTGGGTCGTCCAAGTAATACCTTACGTGAGTAAGGGTCGAATCCAACGGAGATTGTTGGTATGAAGCAAGATATGGTCACCTTGCAAATCTCAGTTAGGCAGATATAAATTGATAATGGTGTTTTCGAATTTAATATAATAGAATAGGGATAGAGGTACTTATGTAAATCATTGGTAAGAATTTCAGATAAGCGAATAGAGATGCTTTTCGTTCCTCTGAACCTCTGCTTTCCTGCTATCTTCATCCAGTCAGTCTTACTCCTTTCCATGGCTGGCTTTATGCAAGGGCATCCCCG
>NC_029791.2:44317976-44318844 GCF_000816755.2 Arachis ipaensis | reverse complement strand
TAGTAAAAGGTCCTATTTATAATAAACTAGCTACTAGGGTTTACATGAGTAAGTAATTGATGCATAAATCCACTTCCGGGGCCCACTTGGTGTGTGTTTGGGCTGAGCTTGAGTGTTGCACGTGTAGAGGTCTTTCTTGCAGTTGAACGCCAGCTTTTGTGCCAGTTTGGGCGTTCAACTCTGGTTTTGGTTCCTTTTCTGGCGCTGGACGCCAGATTTGGGTAGAAAGCTGGCGTTGAACGCCAGTTTACGTCATCTATTCTTGGCCAAAGTATGGACTATTATACATTGCTGGAAAGCCATGGATGTCTACTTTCCAACGCAATTGGAAGCGCGCCATTTCGAGTTCTGTAGCTCCAGAAAATCCACTTTGCGTGCAGAGAGGTCAGAATCCAACAGCATCAGCAGTCCTTCTTCAACCTCTGAATCTGATTTTTGCTCAAGTCCCTCAATTTCAGCCAGAAAATACCTGAAATCACAGAAAAACACACAAACTCATAGTAAAGTCCAGAAATGTGAATTTAACATAAAAGCTAATGAAAACATCCCTAAAAGTAACTAGATCCTACTAAAAACATACTAAAAACAATGCCAAAAAGCGTATAAATTATCCGCTCATCACAACACCAAACTTAAATTGTTGCTTGTCCCCAAGCAACTGAAAATCAAATAGGATAAAAAGAAGAGAATATACTATAAATTCCAAAACTATCAATGAAACATAGCTCCAATCAAATAAGCGGGACTTATAGCTTTTTGCCTCTTGAATAGTTTTGGCATCTCACTTTATCCATTGAAGTTCAGAATGATTGGTATCTATAGGAACTCAGAATTCAGATAGTGTTATTGATTCTCCTAGTTCAGTATG
>NC_029791.2:44313728-44317916 GCF_000816755.2 Arachis ipaensis | reverse complement strand
TTCAAAGCCTTGGGATCCTTTTTATTGCCCTTGCCTTTTGGTTTTAAGGGTTATTGGCTTTTTGCTCTTACCTCTTGGTTTTAAGAGCTTTTGGCTTTTTCTGCTTGCTTTTCTTTCTATTTTTTTTTTCGCCTATTTATTTTTTTTCTTTTTTTTTTCTGTAAGCTTTGTTCTTTGTTGCTTTTTCTTGCTTCAAGAATCATTTTTATGATTTTTCAGATTATCAAATAACATGTCTCCTAGTCATCATTCTTTTAAGAGCCAACATATTTAACATTCTTAAACAACAACTTCAAAAGACATATGCACTGTTCAAGCATTCATTCAGAAAACAAGAAGCATTGTCACCACATCAATATAATTAAACTAAGTTCAAGGATAAATTCGAAACTCATGTACTTCTTGTTCTTTTGAATTAAAACAGTTTTTTATTTTAAGAGAGGTGATGGATTCATAGGACATTCATAACTTTAAGACAAAGTTACTAACTACTAATGATCATGTAAGGAAGACACAAACACAATTAGGCACATAACATAGAAAAAAAAATGAAAAGCAGAAGAAATAAGAACAAGGAATGAATCCACCTTAGTGATGGTGGCGTTTCCTTCTTGAGGAACCAATGATGTCCTTGAGCTCTTCTATGTCTCTTCCTTGTCTTTGTTGCTCCTCCCTCATTGCTTTTTGATCTTCTCTTATTTCATGAAGCATGATGGAGTGCTCTTGATGTTCCACCCTTAGTTGTCCCATATTGGAACTCAATTCTCCTAGGGAGGTGTTGATTTGCTCCCAATAATTTTGTGGAGGAAAGTGCATTTGAGGCATCTCCGGGATCTCATGGAAATGAGCTTCATACGCCTCTTGAGCTCCATGAATGGGCTCTCTTGCTTGCTCCATCTTTTTCTTAGTGATGGGCTTGTCCTCTTTATTGAGGAGATGTCCCTCTATGTCAATCCCAGCCGAATTGCATAGGTGGCAAATGAGGTGAGGAAAGGCTAACCTTGCCATAGTGGAGGACTTGTCAGCCACCTAGTAGAGTTCTTGAGGTATAATCTCATGAACTTCCACCTCTTCACTCGGAGGTGGAAGCTTTTGTCTTCCCTTTCCCCTTTCTAGAGGATTCTCCGGTCTTAGGTGCCATCAATGGTAATGAAAAAACAAAAAGCTTATGCTTTTACCATACCAAACTTAGAATATTGCTCGCCCTCGAGCAATAAACAAAAGAATAGAAGAAGAAGAAGAAGAAATATGGAGAGGGAGATGTGGTTTCGGCCAAGAGGAGTGTAGAGGGATGTGTTGTGTGAATTTGATGAAGAATGGAGGTCTTTATATACGGAAGGGAGGGGAAAAAGTTTCGGCCATATGGGTGGGTTTGGGTGGGAAATTGGTTTGAATTTTTGAAGGTAGGTGGAGTTTATGAGGTAGGTTTATAGGGAAGAGTGGATGGATGTGAGTGGTGAAGAGGTGATGGGGAAGAGAGTTTGAGGTGATTGGTGAAGGGTTTTTGGGGAAGAGTGTTTATGGGGTTGTGTGAAAGAGAGTGGTGAGAAGAAGTGAGTGGAGGTAGGTGGGGATCCTGTGGGGTCCACAGATCCTGAGTGGATCCTGTGGGGTCCACAGATCCTGAGGTGTTCAAGGATTTACATCCCTGCACCCATTAGGCATGTAAAAATGCCTTTGCACACAACTCTGGGCGTTCAGCGCCAGGTTGGTGGCCATTTTGGGCGTTCAACGCCCATTTGTGTGCCATTTCTGGCGTTGAACGCCAGAACCATGCCTGTTCTGGCATTCAGCGCCAGAAGCTGCCCATTTTGGGCGTTCAGCGCCAGCACCATGCTCTGTTCTGGCGTTGAACACCAGACAGATGCTCCTCCAGGGTGTGATTTTTCTTCTGCTGTTTTTGATTCCGTTTTCAATTTTTATATTTATTTTGTGACTCTACATGATCATGAACCTACAAAGACATATAACTAAGGAAAATATAGTTAGATAAATAAAAATTGGGTTGCCTCCCAACAAGCGCTTCTTTAATGTCAATAGCTTGACAGTGGACTCTCATGGAGCCTCACAGATGTGCAGAGCTTTGTTGAGACTCTCCAACACCAAACCTAGAGTTTGGATATGGGAGTTCAACACCAAACTTAGAGTTTGGTTGTGGCCTCCCAACATCAAACTTAGAGTTTGACTGTGGGGGCTCTGGTTGACTCTGCTTTGAGAGAAGCTTTTTCTGCTTCCTCTCCATGGTTGCAGAGGGAGATCCTTGAGTTTTAAACACAAGGGAGTTCTCATTCCATTGAAGGACTAATTCTCCTCTGTCAACATCAATCACAGCTCTTGCTGTGGCCAGGAAAGGTCTTCCTAGGATGATGGATTCATCCTCTTCCTTTCCAGTATGCTTGGGATTCATGCCCTCTCCTCTCCTCACAGGTTCGGCCATGATGCTTATGTCAATGGCCTTGCACTCTCCTTTTGGATTCTCTTCTGTATTGCTTGGGAGAGTACTAGGAGGGATTTCAGTGATCCTTTTACTCAGCTGGCCCACTTGTGCTTCCAAATTTCTAATGGAAGATCTTGTTTCATTCATGAAACTTACAGTGGCCTTGGACAGATCAGATACTAAGTTTTCCAAATTAGAAGTGTTTTGTTCAGAGTTCTCTGTCTGTTGCTGACTGGATGATGGAAAAGGTTTATTATTGTTAAACCTGTTTCTTCCACCATTATTAAAGCCTTGTTGAGGCTTTTGATCCTTCCATGAGAAATTTGGATGATTTCTCCATGATGAGTTATAGGTGTTTCCATAAGGTTCACCTAAGTAATTCACCTCTGCTATTGCAGGGTTCTTAGGGTCATAAGCTTCTTCTTCATAAGAAGCCTCTTGAGTACTGTTGGATGCAGCTTGCATTCCATGTAGACTCTGAGAGATCATATTGACTTGCTGAGTCAATATTTTATTCTGAGCCAATATGGCATTTAGAGTATCAACTTCAAGAACTCCCTTCTTCATAGGCGTCCCATTACTCACAGGATTCCTTTCAGAAGTGTACATGAACTGGTTATTAGCAACCATGTCAATGAGTTCTTGAGCTTCTGCAGGCGTTTTCTTTAGGTGAATGGATCCATCTGCAGAAGTGTCCAGTGATATCTTTGATAGCTCAGATAAACCATCATAGAATATATCCAGGATGGTCCATTCTGAAAGCATATCAAAAGGACACTTTTTGGTCAACTGTTTGTATCTTTCCCAAGCTTCATAGAGGGATTCACCTTCTTTCTGTCTGAAGGTTTGAACATCAGCTCTAAGCTTGCTCAGATTTTGAGGAGGAAAGTACTTGGCTAAGAAAGCCGTGACCAGCTTATCCCAATAGTTCAGGCTGTCTTTGGGTTGAGAATCCAACCATAATCTAGCTCTGTCTCTTACAGCAAAAGGGAAAAGCATGAGCCTGTAGACTTCAGGATCTACTCCATTAGTCTTAATAGTATCACATATCTGCAAGAATTCAGTTAAGAACTGAAAGGGATCTTCAGATGGAAGTCCATGAAACTTGCAGTTCTGCTGCATCAGAGAAACTAATTGAGGTTTCAGCTCAAAGTTGTTTGCTCCAATGGCAGGAATGGAGATGCTTCTTCCATGTAAATTGGAATTAGGTGCAGTAAAGTCACCAAGCATCTTCCTTGCATTATTATTATTTTCGGCTGCCATATCCTTTTCTTGTTCGAAAATTTCTGAAAGGTTATCTCTAGATTGTTGTAATTTAGCTTCTCTTAATTTTCTCTTTAGAGTCCTTTCAGGTTCTGGATCTGCTTCCACAAGAATGTTCTTATCCTTGCTCCTGCTCATATGACAAAGAAGGAGGCACAGAAAAATAATAATAATAATAATAGAGATCCTTTATACCACAGTATAGGGATCCCTGAGTGAGTAGAAGAAGAGGGAGAGACAAAGAATGTAATATAATGGAAGAAACACAACTGTGAGGAGGCTAGATATGTGAGATGAGATGTTAGGATATGAATGAATAAATAGAATGAGATGGAAGAGGGAGAATTTTCGAAAATATTTTTTTGAAAAATAGTTAGTGATTTTCGAAATTGGTTTTTGAAAAATGTTAGTAATTTTCGAAAATTTTTAAAATCAAAAATAAAAAATAAGAATAATTAGTTAATTAAAAAGAAATTTTTGAAAAAGAG
>NC_029791.2:44305118-44313421 GCF_000816755.2 Arachis ipaensis | reverse complement strand
ATTTTTTGAGAATAGTTTTTGAAAAATGTTAGTAATTTTCGAAAATTAAGATTTAAAAATTAAAATAATTAATAAATTAAAAAGAAATTTTGAAAAAGGTGGAAGATATTTTCGAAAATGAGAGAGAGAGAGAGTTAGTTAGGTAGTTTTGAAAAAGTTAAGAAACAAACAAAAATTTAGTTAGTTAGTTGAAACAAATTTTGAAAACCAATTTTGAAAAGATAAGAAGTTAGGAAGTTAGAGAAGATATTTTGAAATCAAATTTTTGAAAAAGATAAGAAGATATTTTAGAAATTAGTTTTGAAAAAGATTTGGTTTTTAAAATCTCAATTAATGACTTGATTCATAAGAAATCACAAGATATGATTCTAGAACTTAAAGTTTGAATCTTTCTTAACAAGCAAGTAACAAACTTCAAATTTTTGAATCAAAACATTAATTGATTATGTTATTTTCGACAATTTGATATAAAAATAAGAAAAAGATTTTTGAAAAATATTTTTGGATTTTCGAAAATAACTAAGAATTTTGAAAAAGATTTTGAAAAAGATAAGATTTTCAAATTGAAAACTTGATTTGACTCATGAGAAACAATTTGATTTTAAAAATTTTTGAAAAAGTCAACTCAAATTTTCGAATTTGATGAGAGAGAAAAAGGGAAAGATATTTTTTTTATTTTTGAAATTTTTATGATGAGAGAGAAAAACACTAAAAAGATGCAATGCATGAAATTTTTAAATCAAAACCATGAATGCATGCATGAATGATATGAATGTCAAGATGAACACCAAGAACACTTTGAATGTCAAGATGAACATCAAGAACATATTTTTGAAAAATTTTTGATGCAAAGGAAACATGTAAGACACCAAACTTAGAAATCTTTCATGTTTAGACTCTAAGAAACGAAAAATGCACATGTAAAACAAGAAAAGACACAAAACATGAAATCATCAAGATCAAACAAGAAGACTTACCAAGAACAACTTGAAGATCATGAAGAACACTATGAATGTATGAAATTTTCGAAAAATGCAAGATGCACATGCAAATGACACCAAACTTATGATATGACTCAAGACTCATACAAGAAACACAAAAATATTTTTGATTTTTATGATTTTCTAATTTTTTTGGATTTTTTCGAAAATTATATGAAAAAGAAAAAATAAGGATTCCAAAATTTTTAACATGAATTCCAGGAATCTTGCATTCTTAGTCTAAAGCTTCAGTCCAGGAATTAGATATGGCTCACTAGCCAGCCAAGCTTTCAATGAAAGCTCCAGTCCAAAACACTAGACATGGCTAATGGCCAGCCAAGCTTCAGCATTTAACACCAGAGTATATTGCTCTTGATAACAAATTGCAAGCCTCAGTCCAAATAAATTTAGACATGGCTTTTCAGCCAGCCAGTCTTTGCATGCTTCATGAAACACTAGAATTCATTCTTAAAAATTTTGAATTAAAAATTTTTTTGAAAACAGGTGAGAAAATTTTGAAATATTTTTGAAAAATTTTTGAAAACAAGATAAAAAGAAAATTACCTAATCTGAGCAACAAGATGAACCGTCAGTTGTCCAAACTCGAACAATCCCCGGCAACGGCGCCAAAAACTTGGTGCACGAAATTGTGATGTCCAGGCTCAAACAATCCCTGGCAACGTGAACAACTTGGTACGCGTAATCGTGATTACACTTTAATTATGTAAAATTCATGGCTTTTTCTTTCCATGGCAATGGCGCCAAGAACATGGTGCCAATACCATGGTTCACAACTTCGATACAACTAACCAGCAAGTGCACTGGGTCGTCCAAGTAATACCTTACGTGAGTAAGGGTCGAATCCCTTTGGGCGTTCAACTCTGGTTTTGGTTCCTTTTCTGGCGCTGGACGCCAGATTTGGGTAGAAAGCTGGCATTGAACGCCAGTTTACGTCATCTATTCTTGGCCAAAGTATGGACTATTGTACATTTCTGGAAAGCCCTGGATGTCTACGTTTTAACGCAATTAAAAGCGCGCCATTTCGAGTTCTGTAACTCCAGAAAATCCACTTTGAGTGCAGGGAGGTCAGAATCCAACAGCATCAGCAGTCCTTCTTCAACCTCTGAATCTGATTTTTGCTCAAGTCCCTCAATTTCAGCTAGAAAATACCTGAAATCACAGAAAAACACACAAACTCATAGTAAATTCCAGAAATGTGAATTAAACATAAAAACTATTGAAAACATCCCTAAAAGTAACTAGATCCTACTAAAAACATACTAAAAATAATGCCAAAAAGCGTATAAATTATCCGCTCATCAAGGTTCATTCTCCCAAATCTCATTACCAAATAACTTGTCATTTAGCTTCATGATTGCTCCAAGGTACTTAACAATCTGCTCTTCAGTAACATCTTCATCCTCTTCAGAGAAAGAATACTCATCAGAGCTCATTTATGGCAGAAGTAAATTCAATGGAATCTCTATGGTCTCAGAATGAGCCTCAGATTCCCATGGTTCCTCATTAGGAAACTCCATGGAGGTCAGTGGGCGTCCATTCAGGTCTCCCTCAGTGGGAATCACTGCCTCTTCCTCCTCTCCATGTTCGGCCGTGTGAAATGTGTTTATGGCCTTGCACTTTCTTTTTGGATTCTCTTCTGTATTGCTAGGGAGAGTGCTAGGAGGGAGTTCAATAATTTTCTTACTCAGCTGACCCAATTGTGCCTTCAAATTTCTAATGGAGGACCTTGTTTCAGTCATAAAACTTTGAGTGGTTTTGATTAGATCAGAGACAATGGTTGCTAAGTCAGAGGGATTTTGCCTAGAATTCTCTGTTTGTTGCTGAGAAGATGATGGAAAAGGCTTGCTATTGCTAAACCCGTTTCTTCCACCATTGTTGTTGTTGAAACCTTGTTGAGGTCTCTGTTGATCTTTCCAAGAGAGATTTGGATGATTTCTCCATGAAGGATTATAGGTGTTTCCATAGGGTTCTCCCATGTAATTCACCTCTTCCATTGCAGGATTCTCAGGATCATAAGCTTCTTCTTCAGAGGAAGCTTCCTTAGTACTGCTTGTTGCTGCTTGCATTCCAGAAAGACTCTGAGAAATCATATTAACTTGCTGGGTCAATATTTTATTCTGAGCCAGTATGGCATTCAGAGTATCAATCTCAAGAACTCATTTCTTCTGAGTTGTCCCATTATTCACAGGATTCCTATCAGAAGTGTACATAAATTGGTTATTTGCAACCATTTCAATGAGTTCTTGAGCTTCTGCAGGCATCTTCTTCAGATAAAGAGATCCTCCAGCAGAGTTATCCAATGACATCTTGGATAGTTCAGACAGACCATCATAGAATATACCTATGATACTCCATTCTGAAAGCATGTCAGAAGGGCACCTTCTGATCAATTGCTTGTATCTTTCCCAAGCTTCATAGAGGGATTCACCATCCTTCTGTCTAAAGGTTTGGACTTCCACTCTAAGCTTACTCAATTTTTGAGGTGGAAAGAACTTTGCCAAGAATGCATTGACTAGCTTTTCCCAAGAGTTCAGGCTTTCTTTAGGTTGTGAGTCCAACCATATTCTAGCTCTGTCTCTTACAGCAAAAGGAAAGAGCATAAGTCTGTAGACTTCAGGGTCAACCCCATTGGTCTTGACAGTGTCACAGATTTGCAAGAACTCAGCTAAGAACTGATGAGGATCTTCCAATGGAAGTCCATGAAACTTGTAATTCTGTTGCATTAGAGAAACTAATTGAGGCTTAAGCTCAAAGTTGTTTGCTCCAATGGCAGGGATAGAGATGCTTCTCCCATAGAAATCAGGAGTAGTTGCAGTAAAGTCACCAAGCACCTTCCTTGCATTGTTGGCATTGTTGTTGTTTTCGGCTGCCATGGTTTCTTCTTCTTCGAAGAGTTCTGTTAGGCCCTCTAAAGAGAATTGTTCTTTAGCTTCTCTTAGCTTTCTCTTTAAGGTCCTTTCAGGTTCAGGATCAGCTTGAACAAGTATGCCTTTATCTTTGTTCCTGCTCATATGAAAGAGAAGAGAACAAGAAAGTATGGAATCCTCTATGTCACAGTATAGAGATTCCTTGAAGTGTCAAAGGAAAAGAAGAATAGAAGGAGGGGATAGAGATGAGAGAATTTGAACTTATCAAGAGGGATAGAGTTCGAATTGCACCTTGAGGAGTGGTGTTAGTCCCTTAAATAGAAGGATGTGAAAAGAGGGGAAGAATTTTCGAAAATAATTTAAAAAGATTTTGAAATAATTAAAAAGAAATTTGAAATTTTGATTGAGATTTTCGAAAACTAAGATTGGGAAAGAAATAAAGTGATTTTTTTAAAAAGATTTTGAAATTAGAAAAAGATATGATTGAAAAAAATTAATTTTGAAAAAGATGTGATTGAGAAGATATGATTGAGAAGATATGATTGAAAATCAAATTAAAAAGAGAAAGTTTTAAAACTAAAGTTGATTACTTGACTAACAAGAAATTAAAAGATATGATTCTAAAATTTAAAATTTGATCCTTTCTTAATAGGCAAGTAACAACTTGAAAATTTTTGAAGTAAATCTTGAATTGAAGCAAGGATTTTTGAAAATAGTAAAAATAAATATAAAATGGAAATAAATTGATTTTGAAAGAGATATGATTGAAAAGATATGATTTGAAAAAGATTTGATTTTGAAAAAATATGAAAACTTGAAAAAAATGTGAATTAAAAACAAATTCTTCCCTCTAGTGTCATCCTGGCGTTAAACGCCCAGAATGGTGCCCATTCTGGCATTTAACACCCAAATCTCTACCTTTTTGGGCGTTAAATGCCCAGCCAGGTACCCTGGCTGGCGTTTAAACGCCAGTTTTCCTTCTTCTCTAGGCGTTTTGAACGCCCAGCTTTTTCTGTTTGATTCCTCTGCTGAATGTTCTGAATCTTCAATTCTCTGTATTATTGACTTGAAAAGACATAGTTTTAAAAAAATATTTTTAAATTTTTGATGATGAAAAACAATAAAAATGCAACTAAGATCAAATAAACAATGCATGCAAGACACCAAACTTTAAATGTTTGTATACTAAGGACTATAACAATGTAAAAATGCATATGAAAAACAACAAAATACACTAAACAAGAGAATTTAAAGATCAGAGCAAGGAAATCATCAAGAACAACTTGAAGATTAATGAAGACACATGCATGTAATTTTCGAAAAATGCAAGAAAAATAGAAACATGCAATTGACACCAAACTTAAAATTAGACAATAGACTCAAACAAGAAACATAAAATATTTTTGGTTTTTATGGTTTTATAAATTTTTTTTGTGATTTTCGAAAATTATATAGAAAAGAAAATAAAGAGAATCAAAACTTTTAATAAGAATTTCAGGAATCATGCAATGTTAGTCTAAAGCTTCAGTCTAAAAAGATTAGACATGTTTGGCCAAGCTTTAGCAGGACATTACATTCAATAACTAAATTGATGAGAATCAATCAGCTTTTGTGATGGTGGGAGCATCACCTTGAAACTCTAGAATTCATTCTTAAAAATTCTGAAAAAAAAGATACATAATCTAAGCAACAAGATGAACCGTCAGTTGTCCAAACTCGAACGATCCCCGGCAACGGCGCCAAAAACTTGGTGCACGAAATTGTGATCATCAACAATGGCGCCAAAGACTTGGAGCTCTCAAACGTGAATCACACTTTGTCACAATTCCACACAACTAACCAGCAAGTGCACTGGGTCATCCAAGTTCAGCTGTCGGTTCTCGATCATGTCGGAATAGGATCCATTGATCCTTTTGCGTCTGTCACACACCCCACAATCGCGAGTTTGAAACTCGTCATAGTCATCCCTTCCCAGATCCTACTCGGAATACCACAGGCAAGGTTTAGACATTCCGGATCTCAGGAATGGCCGCCAATAATTCTAGCCTATACCACGAAGGTTCCAATCTTAGATTAGAAACCCAAGAGATACGCATTCAAGCCATTGCTAGTAGAACAGAGGTGGTTGTCAGACACATGTTCATAGGTGAGAATGATGATGAGTGTCACGGATCATCACATTCATCAAGTTGAAGAACGAATGAATATCTTGGAGAAGAAATAGACTTGAGTTGAATAGAAAAACAATAGTACTTTGTATTAATTCATGAAGAACAGCAGAGCTCCACACCTTAATCTATGGTGTGTAGAAACTCCACTGTTGAAAATACATAAGAACAAATAGTGTAAGCATGGCCGAATGGCCAGTCTCAAAGGTCTAAGGACTAAACGTCCCAAGATTGTGTCTAATACAATAGTAAAAGGTCCTATTTATAGAGAACTAGTAGCCTAGGGTTACAGAAATCAGTAATTAATGCATAAATCTTCTTCTGGGCCCGCTTGGTGTGTGCTTGGGTTGAGCATTGAAGCATTTTCGTGTAGAGACTTTTCTTGGAGTTAAACGCCAGCTTTTGTGCCAGTTTGGGCGTTTAACTCCAACTTTTGTGCCAGTTTTGGAGTTAAACGCCAGAATTCTTGAGCAGACTCGAAACACCTGTTTGGGCCATCAAATCTCGAGCAAAGTATAGACTATTATATATTGCTGGAAAGCCCAGAATGTCTACTTTTCAACGCAATTAAAAGCGTGCCAATTGGGCTTCTGTAGCTCCAGAAAATCCACTTTGAGTGCAGGGAGGTCAGAATCCAACAGCATCTGCAGTCCTTTTTCAGCCTCTGAATCAAATTTTTGCTCAGGTCCCTCAATTTCAGCCAGAAAATACCTGAAATCATAGAAAAACAAACAAACTCATAGTAAAGTTCAGAAGAGTGATTTTTATTTAAAAACTAATAAAAATATAATAAAAACTAATTAAAATATACTAAAAACATACTAAAAACAATGCCAAAAAGCGTATAACTTATCCGCTCATCAGTGGGCACAGATTATGTCCCACTATATTTTTCCGAGCACTCACGAGTCGTCCTTCACAGCCGACATGGCTATTCTCATCTGGTGCATCCTGACAGAGCAACCCCTCAACTTGCCTCAACACATCCGGCAAGCAATGAGACATGTACAGATTGCGGGTAACCTGCCTTTCCCCGCCTTGGTTTCAGATTTAGTCTCTGCCACAGGTGTGTCCTCTCGGGCAGGCGACATTAAGGTCATGATCCCTAGGGCCGACTAGTATGTCCCGAATGGGAAGTACATCAAGCCACCAGTTCCATCTGTGATCCGGCCTGCAGGCCCATCTTTGGATACTCCTCCTACTCCCACTCCATCATCATTCACACCACAAGCATCATCCATCCATCAGATGTTCCTTCAGATCCTTGAGAGGTTCGACCAGCAAGACCGGCGGATGGAGCAAATGGAGCACTGTAACAAGTGCCGATACAACTACCTGAAGGACCTCATAGTTGGTACTCACCCACCTCCGGAACAGAAGGACACCCCCGACTCCCCTTCATCTAGTAGCACAGGGAGCCATGGCGAACCAGACAGCAGAGGCGATGCTTCCATCCTTCCCTTGCTCCTTACTGATGGCACGGAAGACCGTGCCACGCCTTAAGTATGGGGAGGTCAGTCCTTGACTTCCGGAGGTAACTTCTCTCTCTTAACACCAACATTTGACTTTTTCTTTTGTTAGATAGGATAGATTGCATGATAATAATTGTTTGCATGTATTTTTTTCTTGGTTAAAGTAATGAGTTTCTTTTCAAGACCCTTTTTATAGTATTTCACTAATTTAAATTGAAAATTTGTGTTAAACTTGTTTGAAGATTGTAATTTGGAACATAGGTTAAAGCTAAGAACACACAACCTGTGAGATTTGAGCTTAATTACATGGTTACATTATTTAACCATAATATTTTATTCCTGTGTGTTTTCTTCTCTATGATTGTAATCTATAGTTTGTTCTATTCTATATATCCATTGTTTAGTATATTTACATGCATACATATGATTGAGGCCATCACTTGTTATTAGCTCACTTATCCCAAATAGCCTACCATTCCAATTACCTTTGTTAGCCACTTTGAGCCTTTTAATCCCTATTTGTTCTATATTTTACCACATCACTAGCCTTAGGCGAAAAAAGAATTAATTACCCCAATTGAATCTTTGGTTAGCTTAAGATAGAGATTGTGTGTCAACCAAGTGTGGGGAATTGTGGGAACCTAGGTTAATGGGAATGTATTATGTTTTTACTTTATTTGAATATTGAGAATTTGGGTACCTACTCATGTGAAACTAGAAAATTAAAAACCATGTGCATTGATATGTTATGATTGCTTTCATGTTTAAAAAAAAAAAAGAAAAAAAATATTTCTA
>NC_029791.2:44279639-44304438 GCF_000816755.2 Arachis ipaensis | reverse complement strand
ATAAATAAATAAATAAGGGGGATAAAAATTACCCAGTGCTAAGTTTAATAAAAGATCAATGCATATGTGGTAAAATTAAAGAAGATTTGGTACATGAGTATGTGATGCAAAAGTGGGAATTATAGGTAGCTAGGCATGATTTTAGAGTTACATAGAGTCAGGGACGGACCCAAGCATCATGGTGGGGGGCACTTGCCCCCACTCTTGTTTGATAATTTTAAACAAATATATGTCTAAGCCCGTTTTATCTTTTTATGATTTTGACTATTAGTTAACCTAATTAAATTTAGTCTTCTTCTGTTTTTAAATCCTAGCCGTCACTGATTTATTCTCTTAAACCCTTTTCTTAGTTTCATATTTTCAATCTTCTTTTTCTATTCTTTATCTAGTGGTCATCTTCGCTTCATCAAAAGGTAAATTTTAAATTCTCTATTTTGTTTTATATAGCTCTCTATGACTCTATATAGCTTTCAATTTCATTGTTTATCTTTTTTATATTTTCAATTACAAATTTTAATTCAAATAATTATAATTTAGGTATTAATCTATTTTTTATTCTCTTCATGAATTTATATATTTTATTTTATTCTCAATTTAGTGATCCTTATTATTTATTTGTTTATCTTTCGTTCTATTCTATTATATGTAATTAGATTGCATATAAATTTTTAAAGTGAATTGATCAATTTACTAATTTAGAATATATATATATATATATATATATTTTAGAAATAATAATGGAAAAATATTTCAAAAGAAAGCTACCACTAGAATCTGAAGTCACTTCATTAGTTACATATATAGAAAGAGAGACATTCAATCAAGTTGATAATGAAACAATTATATATTCAACATTTTTAAAATATGAAAACAAGAAGAGAAGTACCTTCAAGATTTGAAGCGAAGAAAGTTAGCGGCTAATGTAATTTTTTATTTTTTTATTTGAATAATTAATGTGTATTTTTATATTTTTAAATTTAAATTAATATATCTTTTAATAGTAATGTGTATTATTTTTGCCCCCCCAACATAAATTTTCTGGGTCCGTCACTGCATAGAGTGTGTGTGTGTGTTAGGTGAGAGCTTAGGTTAGTCAAAGATTTATATTATAGCTCACTTGGTCATACATATATCCTCACCCTTTCCTTAGCCCCATTACAACCTTGAAAAGACCTTATGATGTTTGCATTGGTATACTAAATTTTTGTTGATTAGGTAGATAAAGAACAATGTCTAGAAAGCATGACTACAGAAAAGTAGAGTGATTAACCCTAGACACTTGAGCGATTAGAGTGCATATACACTACCAGTGAGGGTTCAATGCTTGATTCTATGATCCCTGCTTTCATGAGCTATCTTCTCACAAGTTTACTTGTGTTTTATTGTATGGTTTGAATTAGTGGAATCTGATTTGTTTTTGTCTTGAAAGCTTATTTACTTTTGACCAAGTAGACAGAATCATCTTAGCATATAGTTGCATTCATAGGTTGCATCTCATAAGTCTTACTTTCCCCCATTCATTTTTTTTGTCTCCTTGAGCTTAGCATGAGGACATGCTAATGTTTAAGTGTGGGAAGATTGATAAACCACTATTTTATGGTCTATCTTGTGCTCAATTGAGTAGTTTTTATCAAGCCTTTGTACACTTATTCATACAATTTGCCTGAGTTTACAATTCCTTCCCAATTTTGTTCTATGGTTGAAAACTTGCTTCCTAAGCCTTTAAATTGTGTATTTTAATCCCCTTTATACCATTCGATGCCGTGATCTGTGTGTTAAGTGTTTTCAGGATTTATAGGACATGAATGACTTAGAGGATGGAGAGGAAGCTTGCAAAAATGGAAGGAGCACAAGAAATAAAGGAGACAACCAGCGAGAAGCAACGCGAATGCATGGCTCACGCGTGCGCGTGAATCGGAGTTCGCACGTCAACGCGTGCGTGTGCCTGACGCGTATGTGTGACACGCGAAGATGACCAGCGACGCGTACGCGTGACATGCACTACCTGCAGAAATCGCAGAAAACGCTGGGGGCAATTTTGGGCTGATTTTGGACCCAGTTTTCAGCCCAAAAACACAGACTAGAGCCAGGGGACAAGCAGAGACTCAACACACATTCTCATTCGCATAATTTTAGTTTTAGTTTCTAATCTTAGAGAGAATTCTACTACTTCCTCTAGGTTTTCTTCACATTCATGGTTTTAGAGTTTATGCTTTTGATTTGGATATTGAGAAGAGTCATTACCTCCGTTGAAGTTGCTGCTATTCTAGTTTGTTTCCTTACTCCTTTACTTTTTCATTGCCCATTAACCCTGTTCAGATACGTATGTTTATGATTTTGGGATTTATTAATGCAAAGAATTACTTTTACCTTTAATTAATTTTCAACTCCTATTTTATTTAATTTATCATGTCTTCTTCTTATATGTCTATGAACGTTGTATTTATGTCAATGGAGTAGACTCCCAACTTGACTTGGGAGTTGATTAAGAGGAGACCCTTGAGTTGGAATATTCAAGTGTCAATCTCAATTGGAAGCTGTTGGCTAATTCTCTATTTACTAATGCTGATCCTTCCATAGGAGAGGATTAGGACTTGCGAATAAGAGTTAGCTCAATCACTTGACTTTTCTTTATTTAGTAAGGATTAACGAAGTGAAAACAACAACCTCTTGCTATTACACTTGGAAAAAATCCAACAATGATAGAACTTCCAATTAATCTTTTCCCGGTCAAGGCTTTTTATTCTGATTATATAAATTCTCTTGCTAATTCACCTTGCTTTAATTTACAATCATTTATTTTTCTGTTCTCCAACTCTTAAAATTTCTCGAAAAATTCCTGACTGATAAAATAGTACTCTTTTGTCAACTCGTTGGGAGATGACCTGGGATTCTTACTCCCTGTATTTTTATTCTAAATTTGTGACAACCCTTCTAAATTGATAAGCGGATTTTCGTCGATTGAGAACTGTACTTGCAACGCTGTTCTTATTATAAATTCTTAATCGGTAATTTTCCGCCCGTTCAATACCACATGTTCGATGAAATGCCTCAATAAATATTTTTTTTGATTCATATGACTTGGCCGTCATATGCTTTCAATTTATCTTTTGTTAGGCATATTGTATGAATTGTGCAACTTCAATTGTGAATTTTGATATTGATCAAATTGTTTTACCAATGCATATCCTTGCTTGTATGCTTTGAGCTCAACCATCCACATTTTCCAAAACTTGTGTACCTTTTTAATGGGTGATTTTAGTTGCAAATGCATTGTGTTGGTAGAATCTAAGTTTCATTGTTCATCTTGGAATTTAAATTTATTAACCACTTTACAAATGTTCAACTTTTTATGATGTCTTGATCAAACATCTTTTGGCTTTAAATTAAGAACATTGTATATGTGATTACCACCTCTTAAGGATGAACAATTGACAATTCCCTTTTTGGTGCTTGCTTGAAGTTGCTTGCATTTTTATGTTTTATATGTGCAACTTGAGCACTTAGTTGCGAAGCTTTAAACCTTTAGTTTCCTTAAGAGTGTGATTGCCATTGTGTCCGGCTGGTGTGTGTGTTCCAACCGTGCGCATCATTAGAATATACACACGCCTTTCTTGTGAATCATACTATTTTCAAGCTTCCAATTAAGAATTTAGTTTTCTTGACTTTATTAAGTGCTTCCTCATTGTTCTTAATTTGTTGTTGTCCTATGACCTTGAAATTTTCTGTTTTCTTTTTAGGATGCGAAAGAAGGTAAGAACATGGTCACTTTACCGGTTGTGCAACCTACAACCTGCACATCCAGACCTTATTTTATGGATCACCCGAGTGATCACCCGAATATCTTGGTCAACCAGAGAGCCGAGTTCCAATATGACAAATTTGAGAAAAGGTCAATCCATTGGGAACGAACGCTCAAGGTTCCGATCAAGTACAAACCGGTCATCCATGAACAGATCGCCTCACTTTATTGGGAGTTTCTTGAGCAAGACCCAATTGAAGTTAATAAAACCATGGTGCGGGAATTCTATGCCAACTACCAAACTTGGGAAGCGGAGTCAGTGTTCCTCTGGGAAAAGAGGTTGGACACTTCCAACCGAGCTCTCGAAGCTATTCTAAAGATCCCCCACATTCCGCCCAAAAAGGATGATTATTCAAGGATCAAGGCGAGTGT
This sequence comes from Arachis ipaensis, assembly GCF_000816755.2. Classification (NCBI taxonomy): domain Eukaryota; kingdom Viridiplantae; phylum Streptophyta; class Magnoliopsida; order Fabales; family Fabaceae; genus Arachis; species Arachis ipaensis. The sequence continues at coordinate 44,300,264 of NC_029791.2, read as the reverse complement.
GTTCAAGGGGAGGATGTCTTTGGCTCCCATACTTTAGAGAATTGGCCATCCCGGTGCTTCATGGGAGTTTAGCAAAGGGAGGTCATCTGTTCCCGCAACTATAGCTTACTCCAATTTGAATGCCAAAGCTCGTATATGGCATCAAATTGTGGTGGACTACATCATTCCCAGCACCCATGCCACCCATGTGAAATTCAATACTACTTTGCTACTTTGGGCTATCATGGAAGGAAAGAGCATAGCCATTGTACATTTGTTACCCACATCGATATGGAGACTGATTGAGAAGAAGAACATCAACATTCCTTTTCTGTCGATGGTGATGCGTTTAGCAACAGCAGTAGGGGTAGAATGGCGTCCGAGGGATATAATGTTCAGGGTTCTTAGAGGCAACAAGTTCATTCCGAGGGGAGATTTGGAAAGATCAATAAACACAACACCCTCCGAGAGGAAGACACCCAAAACACCACCATCAAGTCTACCAACTTCGTCAACTGCTTTACCCTTTCTCCGTCCTCTTCCGGAAGTGTTCCAAGATATCTTGCATGATATCCACCACATGGAGCATTTGGAGTAAAAGCGTTTCGAGTGGATAGCGGCAAAGCTAAAAGGAAGATATACTGGCCCACCTCCTAGAGCTTCATACGAGCAAGCTGGGGAGGAGTATGATGCAGTTGATCAACCCTCTTCTGAGTCCACCGGCTGAAGGTGGCCCCCCTTCATTCTCCCGGATCGTAAGCATGCACGGAGGACCGTGCACAAACTAAGTGTGAGGGAGGATCGATGATTTCAAGGGGGTAAAAATATCTCAATTCAAGACACTTTTGCAATGTTTCTTGTAGTTCTTTTTCCTCATTTTGAGTAGTTTTACTTCTATTGCATCTTGTTTGGCTTGTTTGTAAATATTTCTTTAATGCTCGTAGTAGTTAATATTTGCATGTTGGATGATAGAATGAATAAGTTGGTGAAACACCAAGAAATTTCCATGAGATCTTTTCTAGGGCGTATCATTGATTGAATTGAAGAAAAATTGTGTTTTTCAACTTGCTTGAAGTATTTTGTTTGTAGAACATGGAAAAGAGCTAGAACAACATACCTTGTGAGATTTAAGCTTTAATAGATGGTTGCACTTGTCAACCATAACGTTGTTCTTGTGTGTGATTATACTCATTTTTTATTGTGATAATTGATTTGTATGATTCTTTATGTCCTGTATTTTTGTTTGGATGCATTTAGCATGATTGAGGCCATCTTTGATGTTAAACTCACTAACCTATATGGCCAACCCTTGCATTCACCTTTGTGAACCCCTTTGAGCCTATGAATCCCTTTTGTTTTGATGATAAGCACATTACTCCCCTTAAGCGGAAAACTATTGAAGTCCCTGAATTACTCTTTGATCAGCTTGGGTGGATTAGTGTATGTATTCTAAGTGTGGGGGAATTTTTGGGAAGCATTGGTGATTGAGGCATGAACTCATCATGAAAAATTTTTGGCAATTAGGTAATGCTCATGCATTTCATTAATTAAGACATATGCATTTATAGTTCAATATAAAAAAAACTTGTGCATAATAAAGTATGAAATAAAAGAGTTAAATAAAGGATGCATATGTCATGTTTTGAAAAGAAAATGCATGAGTAAGGTGAGATCAAAAAAGAAAATGGGTAGATCGGTTGTAATGTTATGTGTATATAGGTGATATAGGATTAGGTGGACACTCAAGCTAATCAAAGAACTAATTCTTTAAGTCCACTTAACCAAATTCATCCTACCTAAACCCTAGCCCCATTACATCCCTCTAAAGACCTCATGATATTTGTTATTCATGCATTGAATACTAGTTAATTGTTAGATGACTTGCAAATCTTTGAAAAGCTTGATAAAAGGAGAATTGAGTGGTTAAACCCTAAACACTGAGCGAATTGAGTGGATACACATCCGGTAAGGGGTTCGATCGCTCAATTCTATCTTCTTACATCTCATATTGCATCTTCTTGCAAGTTGTTTGATTGAATAGTTTTGAAAAAATTTTGATTCAATTCTTTGGACATTGATCTTAGTATATGAACTCGTTGCATTGGCCCTAAAGCTTGGTTGTGATGGATTGGAATTTTATGGTTTGTTTCTACCAACTCTCATCATAGTAGATATTGGCAAATAACCTTAGGATAGTTGCATGCATTTAAGTAGTATATAGTATAAGTCATTTTTCCTTTCATCTATCTCCTTTGAGTGTGATTAGCATGAGGACATGCTAGTGTTTAAGTGTGGGGGAATTGATGAATCCATATTTGATGATGAATTATGGTTGAAATTGAATGGATTTTATTGTATAAACTTGCACTTATTCCATTGAATAGCATGCTTTTGAACTTTCCTACCAAATTGTGCTTAATTATGAAAATATGCTCTTTTGTGATAAATTTAATCTATTTTATTCTATTTGCCTTCAATTCGATGCCTTGATGTTGTTTGTGAGTGATTTCAAGTGTATAAGATAGGAATGGTTTGGAGAAAATAGAAGAAGAGCATGCAAAGTGGAGAAAACATGAAGAATCAAAGGAGATGGGCTCAGAGACGTGTGCGTACGCACATACCTATGTGCGTACGCACAGGTGCCCAATTAGTGTGCGTGGATCATTTCGAGCGCGTCACGCATCCATTATTCAAGCATCGCCTAGTGTGCGTGCGCACAGCTACTTGTGCGTACGCACAGGAAGAGATTGTCACAGAGTGTACGGACACACAAGTCTATGCGTCCGCACAGGTGTCCACACATGCCTTCATTAAAATGGCACGTGACTCACGATTTTGAGGCTTTGGAGGCCCATTTCTGATGTCTTTTAGCTCATATTGGAAGGGAAATGAAGACCATAACATAGCATATCATTAGTATAGTTTAGGAGTAATAGTAGGAAGCTTTTAGTTTAGTTTTCTCTAAGTTTTTCATCATCTCTATTAGGGTTTATATTAGGGTTTTACATTCAAGTGCCATTTCCATTTTTGATCTTGGATTTCGCTAGCTTCCATTGTAAGTATCTCTTTGTTATTACTCTTTATAGTTATATTGTTCTTACTCTTTCTTATAATTCAAGTTATAGTTCAATTTCACTTCTCTCTTGCAATTTCAATTTCTTGTTGATGAATTTGATGTTTGATGTTTGTTCCATGCTTTTTTGTGTTATTCTTATTGATTGAGATCAATTGTTGCTTTTAGTTTCAAGCCTTTTCTCAGTTTTCTCATGTTTAAGGTTTTTGCCCACCAAGTGTTTGACAAAATGTCAACCATGGTTTTAGGCTAAATTTTTTGCTCTTGGCTTGGGAAAAGTGAGCAATTGGGTTCCTAGAGTTGGAATGTCCAATATTTAGTGTCAATTCTTGGGTTGTTAATTGTTCTTGTTCCCACTAACGTTAATTTGTTACTAAGGCAATTAGCAAGCAATTTAGGATTTGTGGGTTAAGAACACTTATGCTCATTTAACTTACTTTTCGATGTGAGGGTTGATCAAGTGAGACTAATCCATCATAATTGTCATAGTTGAGGTTCCAACAAGGAAAGGACCCTTAACTCACTCCAAGCCAAGACTCTTTTTATGTTTTCAATCTTTTATACACATTTATGTTAATCTCTTTTATACTTTACTTGTTCATATTGCATAGTCGGTTCTTTAATTTCTTCATTAGTTCAATCATTAAAATTTTGCATGTTCTTTTATTGCTTTATATGTTCATTTCTTCATTGAAAATCCCTTGATCACTACAACCGGAATTGTGCACTCATTGTTCTCAAGTGTTCCTTGGGAGACGACCCGGGAGTCAAATACTCTCGGTTTTGAATTGGTTTTGAATTGTGACACCTCCTTTGAATTAAACATTTGATTGGGGATTAATTGTTGATTTAGACTATACTTTCAATGATGGAATTTTATGTTTTGAAATTCTAGATCAACAACGAATCCATCCACTATCAAGGGTGTGCTTTGATTATAGGCGTCTCAACCAGGCTACTCTCAAGGATCACTACCCGTTACCGTTCATCGATCAAATGCTTGATCGCCTATCTGGTGTTTTTGATTGACTATAGATCAACAACAATTCCTCTCGTTATCAATACACTAAAACATAACCGGAATTTTGCAACGGTTCTGGGGTCATATTGCAGTGGTTAAATCAAACGCTGGAAGATAGGCCGCGGATAAACAGTTAGCGACGGTTTTAGCTAATGATTGAAATAATCGCTGCGTAATAAAAATGGTTTTGCGGCGGTTACAAACCGCCGCTAAATGGCAAGAAATTGAAAATGTGGTTCATTTTGCGGCGGTTAGAAACCGCCGCTAAATTCAGGATTTCCATTAAAATGTTAGTTTTTTTTATTATTTTGCCTCTTTTAAAATAGTATGTTTATTCAACTTTAATTTATTAGTTATCGATTAATTTAACGAACTTCTAACCAAATAAAACAACTATATAACATAACAAACCAAATTATATATATGCAAACATAACTTATATAATGAGATTGTCATATGTGCCTGATTCAATATAAAGTAAAATTTCATAATTTCAAGAAAATAAACATAAACTAACTTAAATTCAATAGTGGCTAATAACATTGATTGAAACTCACTATTTTTGTTGCGGGTCATAGTTGCCAGATGAAGATGGCCTTGCGCGCGACAACGTTAGTGTACTGCCCAAATCATCCAGCACTGTAGCAACGTCAGCTGGCAAATTGCCTCCTTGCTGTTGCATTATATATCCCAAAACCTTCTCTATCGACTATCTCTTCGCCTGCTCTTCTTCTATCTTAGCAGTCAATTCTACAATCCTCATCTCATACTCTTGATTTGGCTTACCAGAACCTTACGGTTCTCCAGCAGCATTACCAAATACTAAGTCAAACAAAACCCCCACATTCAAACTCTAAGTTTGGTGTTGGGAGGCCACAACCAAACTCTAAGTTTGGTGTTGAGAGGCCACAACCAAACTCTAAGTTTGGTGTTAAGAGGCCCCAACCTTGCTCTGATTATCTGTGAAGCTCCATGAGAGCTCACTGTCAAGCTATTGACATTAAAGAAGCGCTTGTTGGGAGGCAACCCAATGTTATTTAATTATATCTATTTATTTTCCATTGCTTTTTTATGTTTTCTTTAGGTTGATGATCATGTGAAGTCACAAAAACTACTGAAAAATAAAAAACAGAATGAAAAACAGCATTAAAAATAGCTCACCCTGAAGGAAGAGCTTACTGGCGTTTAAACGCCAGTAAGAAGCATCAAGCTGGTGTTAAACGCCAGAAACAAGCACCAGACTGGCGTTTAACGCTAGAACAGAGCATGGAATTGGCGTTTAACACCAAGAATGGGAGAAAAGTTGGCGTTAAACGCCAGAAACAAGCAGCAAGCTGGCGTTTAACGCCAGACATGCATTCTAAGGGTGTTTTGCACGCCTAAATGGAGCAGGGATGCTAAGTCCTTGACCCCTCTGGATCTGTGGATCCTAAAGGATCCCCCACCTACCACACCTCTTCTTCTCTCCTCTTCACACCCTTTTCATAACACTCTTCCCCAAATACCCTTCACCAATCACCTCCATACCTCTTCCCCAAATACCCTTAACCACTCACATCCATCCACTCTTCCCCATAAACCCCACCTACCTCCGAAATTTAAATTCTTTTCCCTCCCAAAACCCAACCCTAATGGTCGAAACTTACCCTTCCCCCCACCCCTATATAAACCCCTTAACACTACTCTATTTTCACAAATCACAACCACTACTTCTCCCCCTTGGCCGAATACACTCTCTCACTCCATCTCCTCCATTTTCTTCTTCTTCTACTACTGTCTTTCTTCTTTTTCTCGAGGACGAGCAAACCCTTTAAGTTTGGTGTGGTAAAAGCATTGCTTTTTGTTTTTCCATAACCATCAATGGCACCTAAGGCCAGAGAAACCTCAAGAAAGAGGAAAGGGAAGGCAATTGCTTCTACCTCTGAGTCATGGAAGATGGAGAGATTCATCTCAAAGGTCCATCAAGACCACTTCTATGAAGTTGTGGCCAAGAAAAAGGTAATCTCTGAGGTTCCTTTTAAGCTCAGAAAGAGCGAATATCTGGAGATCCGACAAGAGATTAGAAGAAGAGGATGGGAAGTACTCTCCAATCTTATTCAACAAGTCAGAATCTTAATGGTTCAAAAGTTTTATGCAAATGCATGGATCACTAGGAACCATGATCAAAGTATGAACCCAAACCCAAAGAACTGGCTTACAATGGTTCGGGGAAAATACTTAGATTTCAGTCCGAAAAATGTAAGGTTGGCGTTCAACTTGCCAATGATGCAAGAAAACGCACGCCCCTACACTAGAAGGGTCAACTTTAATCAAAGGTTGGACCAAGTCATCATGGACATATGTGTGGAAGGAGCTCAATGGAAAGTTGACTCAAGAGGCAAGCCGGTTCAATTGAGAAGACCGGACCTTAAGCCTGTAGCTAGAGGATGGTTGGAGTTCATCCAACGCTTAATTATTCCTACTAGCAACCGGTCTGAAGTTACTGTAGACCGGGCCATCATGATCCATAGTATCATGATTGGGGAGGAAGTGGAAGTTCATGAGATTATATCTCAAGAACTCTACAAGGTGGCTGACAAGTCCTCTACTTTGGCAAGGTTAGCCTTTCCTCACCTCATTTGCCACCTCTGCAATTCGGCTGGAATTGACATAGAGGGAAACATCCTCATTGATGAGGACAAGCCCATCACCAAGAAAAGGATGGAGCAAACAAGAGATCATGGACCTCAACAAGAGCATGAGGAAATTCCTCACCATAAAATCCCTGAGATGCCTCAAGGGATGCACTTCCCTCCACAGAACTATTGGGAGCAAATCAACACCTCCCTAGGAGAATTAAGTTCCAACATGGGACAACTAAGGATGGAACACCAAGAGCACTCCATCATTCTCCATGAGATTAGAGAAGATCAAAGAGCTATGAGGGAGGAGCAACAAAGACAAGGAAGAGACATAGAGGAGCTCAAGAGCACCATTGGTTCTTCAAGAAGAGGAAGACGCAACCCTCACTAAGGTGGACCCGTTCCTTAATCTCCTTGTTCTTATTTTCCTGTTTTTCGGTTTTTGAGCCTTATGTTTTATTTATGTTTGTGTCTTTATTACATGATCATTAGTATTTAAGTGTCTATGTCTTAAAGCTATGAATGTCCTATGAATCCATCACCTTTATTAAATGAAAAATGTTCTAAAAACAAAAGAACAAGAAGTACATGATTTTGAATTCATCCTTGAAATTAGTTTAAGTATTTTGATGTGGTGACAATACTTTTTGTTTTCTGAATGAATGCTTAAACAGTGCATATGTCTTTTGAATTTGTTGTTTATGAATGTTAAAATTGTTGGCTCTTGAAGAATAATGAAAAAGGAGAAATGTTATTTGATGATCTGAAAAATTATAAAAATGATTCTTGAAGCAAGAAAAAGCAGTGAATAGAGAAAAGCTTGCGAAAAAAAACAAAGAAAAAAATTGGCAAAAAAAATAAATAATAAAGAAAAGAAAAAGCAAGCAGAAAAGCCAATAGCCCTTAAAACCAAAAGGCAAGGGTAATAAAAAGGATCCAAGGCTTTGAGCATCAATGGATAGGAGGGCCCAAAGGAATAAAATCCTGGCCTAAGCGGCTAAACCAAGCTGTCCTTAACCATGTGCTTGTGGCGTGAAGGTGTCAAGTTAAAAGTCGAGGTCCAAAGCAAAAACGGAGTGTGCTTAAGAACCCTGGACACCTCTAATTGGGGACTTTAGCAAAGCTGAGTCACAATCTAAAAAGGTTCACCCAATTATGTGTCTGTGGCATTTATGTATCCGGTGGTAATACTGGAAAACAAAGTGCTTAGGGCCACGACCAAGACTCATAAAGTAGCTGTGTTCAAGAATCAACATACTGAACTAGGATAATCAATAACACTATCTGAATTCTGAGTTCCTATAGATGCCAATCATTCTGAACTTCAAGGGATAAAGTGAGATGCCAAAACTGTTCAGAGGCAAAAAGCTACTAGTCCCGCTCCTTTAATTGGAGCTAAGTTTCATTGATATTTTGGAGTTTATAGCATATTCTCTTATTTTTATCCTAATTTATTTTTAGTTGCATGGGGACAAGCAACAATTTAAGTTTGGTGTTGTGATGAGCGGATAATTTATACGCTTTTTGGCATTGTTTTTACATAGTTTTCAGTATGATTTAGTTAGTTTTTAATATATTTTTATTAATTTTTAAATAAAAATCACATTTCTAGACTTTACTATGAGTATTTGTGTTTTTCTGTGATTTCAGGTAATTTCTGGCTGAAATTGAGGGACTTGAGCAAAAATCTGATTCAGAGGCTGAAGAAGGACTACAGATGCTGTTGGATTCTGACCTCCCTGCACTCGAAGTGGATTTTTTGGAGCTATAGAAACCCAATTGGCACGCTCTCAATTGCGTTGAAAAGTAGACATCCAGGGCTTTCCATACTTTGCCCAAGTTTAGACGACGCAAACTGGCGTTTAACGCCAGCTTTCTGCCCTATTCTGGCGTTAAACGCCAGAAACAAGTTACAAACTGGCGTTTAACTCCAAGGAAGACCTCTACACGTGAAAGCTTCAATGCTTAACCCAAGCACATACCAGGTGGGCCCGGAAGTGGATTTCTGCATCAATTACTTAATTCTGTAACCCTAGTAACTAGTTTAGTATAAATAGAACTTTTTACTATTGTACTAGGGGTCTTTTCCCCTATTTTCGAATTCATATGCCATTTGGGGAGGCTGGCCATTCGGCCATGCCTAGACCTTATTCTTATGTATTTGAAACAGTGGAGTTTCTACACACCAAAGATTAAGGTGTGGAGCTCTGCTATTCCTCATGAATTAATGCAAAGTACTATTGTTTTTCTATTCAACTCAAGCCTATTTCTTCTCTAAGATATTCATTCACACACAAGAACATGATGAATGTGATGATTATGTGACGCTCATCACCATTCTCACTTATGAACGCGTGCCTGACAAACACGTCCGTTCTACATGAAAGCAAGCCTGAATGCATATCTCTTAGCCTCCTGATTTACGATCAAAGTCTTCGTGGTATAGGCTAGAATTATTGGCGGCCATTCTTGAGATCTGAAAAGTCTAAACCTTGTCTGTGGTATTCCGAGTAGGATCTGGGAAGGGATGGATGTGACAAGCTTCAAACTCGCAAGTGCTGGGCGTAGTGACAGACACAAAAGGATCACTGGATCCTATTCCAGCGTGATCGAGAACCGACAGATGATTAGCCGTACGGTGACAGCGCATTTGGACCATTTTCATTGAGAGGACGGGATGTAGCCATTGACAACGGTGATGCCCAACATACAGCTTGCCATGGAAAGGAGTATGAATGATTGGATGAAGACAGTAGGAAAGCAGAGGTTCAGAAGGAACAAAAGCATCTCCATACGCTTATCTGAAATTCTCACCAATGAATTGCATAAGTATCTCTATCCCATTTTATATTCTAATTATATCTTAACTATCAATTCACCATAACCATTTGAATCCCCCTGACTGAGATTTGCAAGATGACCATAGCTTGCTTCAAGCCGACAATCTCCGTGGGATCGACCCTTACTCACGTAAGGTTTATTACTTGGACGACCCAGTGCACTTGCTGGTTAGTTGTGCAAAGTTGTGAAAAAGAACTAAGATTATGAACGTGCGTACCAAGCTTTTGGCGCCGTTACCAAGGAATGAACAATCACGATTTCGTGCACCAGGGTATAATATGTATACACATGTATGTTTTTGTGAAAAAAATAAAAAATACCAAGGCTTACCTTTGTTTCTTCCTTTTGGCGATATTCAAGGAACCTTTTCCATTTATTTTCTTCTATTCCTGACGAGCGATGCTCAAGATTTTCCTCATAAGTCCTTGTTTCTTTGTAACACTTATGATACAAGTTGTGTCTTGTATCCTTCCATTTCTTTCCTATCATTTGCATAAATATACGCTTTATTTTTCCTCCGGCATCATCCACATAGTGAAAGATCCGCTGCAATTAGTTGTCATTGTCATTAACCGAAACCAACTTACAAGCATAAGAATGGTAATTTAAAGAATATCCACAATCATTACAGGCTACTTTAAATTGAAAAATGTATAACACTCAAATCCAGTACAAGAAGTTGCAGTTACGTATAATATAGAAGAGCTGACATAAACATGTGAAAATGAAATATGGAAACTTAACCAGCAATTTAATTTACCCATGCAAAAGTTCTTGCACAAAAAAAAAATTGAATACTAGATTTGCTTAATATGTTGAAACTTAAAGATGTACCTTAATCATGTCATATGCATGTTCCTTCTTGACTTTGTTCACGTGCTTCCATCTCTCTTCACATATGGGAAAGTTTGAATAATTAGCGCCCAAACTGCCTAAAAAACCACTGAATAGTCCAGTTGCCTGACTAATTGGTTGTAACTCTTTGTTAAATGGGAGGAAGTGCTATAGCCTCCTTCACGCTCAGCTTAGCCCCTTTTCTTATGTCGTCCTCTAAGAAGTGTATGGAAAAAAATTACTATATAATCATTGCACAAAAGAGAAATAGAAGTAAAGGACTTTTGAAATAACTATTTACAAAAACAGGAGAAAAAAATATACCGATGATAGTAGCATTCTAGTAATCTGTATCTTTGTGTTTCTCGTCGTTGTTCTTACCTTCGACTTCTTGGGCAGCAAATAAGTCGTCAATATGGTCATCAAACAATGGAACTTCATCTGCCTCCGGGTCATAATCCTCATCCTCTAATTCATGATCAGCCATTTCATCGCGATGCCGCGTCTCTTTGCGTTCTGTAGGATTTTGAGGGTCATCAATTGTACTTGACGGCACAAGCCTTATATCGTTGCACGGTGCACGAAACAGTTCATTAATACGGGATGCCAGAGCTCTATTAGCTGAGGACAAAAATGGAGGAGCTCTATCACGTGATATCTGAGCTCCTCTAGTCATGGATCTAACCTTAAGGCAATATAAAATCATTTAGAATTATATTGAACAAAAATCATTAATATTGAATATTAATTGAATTCGTAAACTAGTAATGCTCGACAAAAAATTTACAACATGGCTGAATGATACAATTGAACGCTACATAATTTGAGCATAAGGTTACGTCAAGAAATGTTAACCACGAACACTTACCATAGTCTCCTCAGTTTCGGAATTAGCTTCGAAATCTTTCGGGGATTCCCGTATAATGTTGTACCGTGGTTTCCTTAGAATTCTTACAAACCTTGACAGAAAATAATATTACTAGACAAATATTAGCACAACAACAATTAAAAGGTACGATTAAAACAATGATTCATAGACAAATAATAATGTTATAAAGCAAAGCAAGCATAACGTATTTGTTATAGATAGATATACAAGGAGCCAACTTAGGTCAATGACTACTTCATAACAATCAAAATTCTACTGGCTTTGGAAATAGACCTCTCAAAATCAAACTGAGCAATTAGATAAATAAGAGAAAGATTCTTCAATTCAGAAAATGATGCAACATGTTCACAAAATAATCCTGACTCTTGGAAAGACCTCTCTGATCTCCCTCTTAAAACTACTCTTTGCTCTTCTTAACTTATTATATAAGTTTCTGACATTTTTATTGGTTTTTATCTACATCTATTACTGTTGTTGTTATCATTTTCACAGAAAATTCAAACATTCATCAAGAGTCAAATTAATATAAATCCAAAGCTGGGAACTAAGTTAATGAACCCAACAACTTCTAGTACTTGCTGAAAAGCTTTTTACTCAAGCGTCCAAGTAATTAAGAGAATGAGAGGTTGCACATTAAATGAGTATTGTTATCTCAATGTGGTGAAATATGCATTTCTTTTGGAACCATGAAATTAATAAGATTACTTGCATTTCTTTCAATAAAACATCAAAAAACTAACTATACACATGTGGGCAAAGTGTAATTAATAATAAGTTCTCTTCACATTATAGATGCAACTAATTTTATTAATTTGTGATTAATGCAAAATGCACACATTTTTTCTTACAAGAGGTGAAATGATAAATTCACAGAGAAAGATGAACCCTCGGGTTTTTTTTTTAAAAAAAAAAAGGAAAAAAAAGATAATAGCTAGCTTTGAAATTTTTGTATACTATTGTTTTGAAGTGCAGTGGCTGGGGTCACTAGCTACGATGGCTATATTTTGAATTTTGGTATTTTAATTAATATTTTAGCATTTAATATTACATTGTTTATCATTATCATGCAAATTTTGATTTATTTATGCTATCAATATCACTAATGTATAATTCTCTATTAGTACTACACTTGAAGAAACATATAGGTTTAAGATTAACGTTAGCATAATATATACAACACCACTGTCATAGTCACAGAAACTTATCGTCCCTTTCACACCTTTTTTTGGACACAGATTTATTCACTGATGAGCGGATAATTTATATGCTTTTTGGCATTGTTTTTAGTATGTTTTCAGTAGAATCTAGTTACTTCTAGGGATTGTTTCATTAGTTTTTATGCTAAATTCACATTTCTGGACTTTACTATGAGTTTGTGTGTTTTTCTGTGATTTCATGTATTTTCTGGCTGAAATTGAGGGACTTGAGCAAAAATCAGATTCAGAGGTAGAAGAAGGACTGCTGATGCTGTTGGATTCTGACATCCCTGCACTCAAAGTGGATTTTCTGGAGCTACAAAACTCAAAATGGTGCGCTTCCAATTGCGTTGGAAAGTAGACATCCAGGGCTTTCCAGCAATATATAATAGTCTATATTTTGGTCGAGTTTAGATGACGTAAAAGGGTGTTGAATGCCAGTTCTACGCTGCTGTCTAGAGTTAAACGCCAGAAACACGTCACAAACCAGAGTTGAACGCTAGAAATACGTCATAAACTGGTGTTCAACTCCAAGAATGACCTCTGCACGTGTAACATTCAAGCTCAGCCCAAGCACACACCAAGTGGGCCCCGGAAGTGGATTTATGCATCAATTACTTACTTCTGTAAACCCTAGTGACTAGTTTAGTATAAATAGAACTTTTTATCATTGTATTCAGAGTCTTGGTTACTCCGGTTCCCCTTTGGGGCCGAGACCAATGAAATCCATTATCACTTATGTATTTTCAACGGTAGAGTTTCTACACTCCATAGATTAAGGTGTGGAGCTCTGCTGTTCCTCATGAATTAATGCAAATTACTACTGTTTTTCTATTCAATTCAACTTATTCCGCTTCTAAGATATTCATTCGCATCTCAACCTGAATGTGATGAACGTGACAATCATCATCATTCCCTATGAACGCGTGCCTGACAACCACTTCCGTTCTACCTTCGATTGAATGAGTATCTCTTGGATCTCTTAATCAGAATCTTCGTGGTATAAGCTAGATTGATGGCGACATTCATGAGAGTCCGGAAAGTCTAAACCTTGTCTGTGGTATTTCGAGTAGGACTCTGGGATTGAATGACTGTGACGAACTTCAAACTCGCGAGTGTTGGGCATAGTGACAGACGCAAAAGGAGGGTGAATCCTATTCCAGTATGATCGAGAACTTCAGATGATTAGCCGTGCTGTGACAGAGCATTTGGACCATTTTCACAAGAGGATGGGATGAAGCCATTGACAAGGGTGATGCCTCCAGACGATTAGCCATGCAGTGACAGCACATCGGACCATTTTCCAGAGAGGATCAAAAGTATCCATTGCCGACGGTGATGTCCTTACATAAAGCCAGCCATGGAAAGGGGTAAGAATGATTGGATGAAGATAGCAGGAAAGCAGAGGTTCAGAGGAACGAAAGCATCTCTATGCACTTATCTGAAATTCTCACCAATGAATTACATAAGTATTTCTATCCTTATTTTATTATTTATTTTCGAAAACTCCTTAACTATTTTATATCTGCCAGATTGAGATTTACAAGGTGACCATAGCTTGCTTCATACCAACAATCTCCGTGGGATCGACCCTTACTCACGTAAGGTTTATTACTTGGATGACCCAGTGCACTTGCTGGTTAGTTGTATCGAAGTTGTGACAAATTATGAATTAAGATTAGAGCACCAAGTTTTTTTTTGGAGCCATTACCAGGGATCACAATTTCGTGCACCAAGTTTTTGGCGCCGTTGCCGGGGATTGTTCGAGTTTGGACAACTGATGGTTCATCTTGTTGCTTAGATTAGGTAATTTTCTTTTTGTTTTATTTTCAAAAAATTTTCAAAAATCTTTCAAAAATTTCTCATCTGTTTTCGAAAAAAAATTCCAAAAAAAAATTATAAAATCATAAAAAATCAAAAATATTTTGTGTTTCTTGTTTGAGTCTTGAGTCAGACTTTAAGTTTGGTGTCAATTGCATGTTCATCTTGCATTTTTCGAAAAATCCATGCATTCATAGTGTTCTTCATGATCTTCAAGTTGTTCTTGGTAAGTCTTCTTGTTTGATCTTCATATTTTTGTGTTTTGTGTCTTTTCTTATTTTTCATATGCATTCTTGCATCCATAGTGTCTGAACATGAAAGATTTCTAAGTTTGGTGTCTTGCATGTTTTCTTTGCATATAAAATTTTTCAAAAATAAGTTGATGTTCATCGTGACATTCAAAGTGTTCTTGGTGTTCATCTTGACATTCATAGTGTTCTTGCATTCATCACATACTTTGATCCAAAATTTTCATGCATTGCATCATTTTTCATGTTTTTCTATCTCATCATTAAAAATTCAAAAATCAAAAAAATATCTTTCCCTTTTTCTTCTCATAAATTCGAAAATTTGGATTGACATTTTCAAAAATTTTTAAAATCTAGTTGTTTTTATGAGTCAAATCAAATTTTCAATTTAAAAATCCTATCTTTTTCAAAATCTTTTTCAAAAATTAAATCTTTTCCATTTTTCTTAGTTATTTTCGAAAATTTTAAAAATATTTTTCAAAAGTCTTTTTCTTAATTTTATATCATAATTTTCGAAAATAACATCATCAATTAATGTTTTGATTCAAAAATTTCAAGTTTGTTACTTGCTTGTTAAGAAAGATTCAAACTTTAAGTTCTAGAATCATACCTTGTGATTTCTTGTGAATCAAGTCATTAATTGTGATTTTAAAAACCAAATCTTTTTCAAAATTAATTTCAATCATATCTTTTCAAAAATATCTTTTCTAACTTCCTATCTTCTTATCTTTTCAAAATTGATTTTCAAATTTGTTTCAACTAACTAACTAACTTTTTGTTTGTTTCTTATCTTTTTCAAAACTACCTAACTAACTCTTTCTCTCTAATTTTCGAAAATCCCTTCCCTCTTTTTCAAAATTTCTTTTTAATTAACTAATTATTTTAATTTTTTATTTTAATTTTTTATTTTAATTTTCGAAAATTACTAACTTTTTTCAAAAACTATTTTCGAAAATCACTAACTCTTTTTCAAAAAAAAAATATTTTCGAAAATTCTCCTTCTCTCTCATCTCCTTCTATTTGTTTATTCATCTACTAACACTTCATCTCACTCAAATTCGAACCCCCTCTTCCATCTGTGTTCGAATTTTCTCTTCTCCCCTTCTTTACATTACATTCTTTTCTTCTTCTACTCACACAAGGGAACCTCTTTACTTGGGAAAAAAGGATCCCTATTATTATTATTATTTTTTTGTTCCCTCTTTTTCATATGAGCAGGAGCAAAGACAAGAATATTCTTGTTGAAGCAGATCCAGAACCTGAAAGGACTCTGAAGAGGAAACTAAGAGAAGCTAAATTACAACAATCCAGCAAGCACCTTTCAGAAATTTTCGAACGGGAAGAGGAAATGGCAGCCGAAAATAATAATAATGCAAGGAGGATGCTTGGTGACTTTACTGCACCTAATTCCAATTTACATGGAAGAAGCATCTCCATTCCTGCCATTGGAGCAAACAACTTTGAGCTGAAACCTCAATTAGTTTCTCTGATGCAGCAGAACTGCAAGTTTCATGGACTTCCATCTGAAGATCCTTTTCAGTTCTTAACTGAATTCTTGCAGATATGTGATACTGTTAAGACTAATGGAGTAGATCCAAGGATTAACAAAAGCCTCAATAAGGCTTTAATAATGGTGGAAGAAATAGGTTTAACAATAGTAAACCTTTTCCATCATCCACTCAGCAACAGACAGAGAACTCTGAACAAAATACATCTAATTTAGCAAACTTAGTCTCTGATCTGTCCAAGGCCACTGTGAATTTCATGAATGAAACAAGGTCCTCCATTAGAAATTTGGAAGCACAAGTGGGCCAGCTGAGTAAAAGGATCACTGAAATCCCTCCTAGTACTCTCCCAAGCAATACAGAAGAAAATCCAAAAGGAGAGTGCAAGGCCATTGAATTGATCACCATGGCCAAACCTGTAAAGGAAGGAGAGGATGTGAATCCCAGTGAGGAAGACCTCCTGGGATGTCCAGTGATCAATAAGGAGTTTTCCTTTGAGGAACCAAAGGAATCTGAGGCTCAGCTAGAGACCATAGAGATTCCATTAAACCTCCTTATGCCATTCATGAGCTCTGATGAGTATTCTTCTTCTGAAAAGAATGAGGATGTTACTAAAAAGCAAGTTGCCAAGTACCTTGGTGCAATCATGAAGCTGAACGCCAAATTATTTGGCATTGAGACTTGGGAAGATGAACCTCCCTTGTTCACCAATGAACTGAGTGATCTGGATCAATTGACATTGCCTCAGAAGAAACAGGATCCTGGAAAGTTCATAATACCTTGTACCATAGGCACCATGATCTTTGAAAAGGCTCTTTGTGACCTTGGTTCAGGAATAAACCTCATGCCCCTCTCTGTAATAGAGAAACTGGGAATTTATGGGGTGCAAGCTGCTAAAATCTCATTAGAGATGGCAGACAATTCAAGAAAACAGGCTTATGGACAAGTAGAGGACGTGTTAGTAAAGGTTGAAGGCCTTTACATCCCTGCTGATTTCATAGTCCTAGATACTGGGAAGGATAAGGATGAATTCATCATCCTTGGAAGACCCTTCCTAGCCACAGCAAGAGCTGTGATTGATGTTAACAGAGGCGAACTAGTCCTTCAATTGAATGAGGACTCCCTAGTGTTTAAAACTCAAGGATCTCCCTCTGCAACCATGGAGAGGAAGCATGAAAAGCTTCTCTCAAAACAGAGTCAACTAGATCCCCCACAGTCAAACTCTAAGTTTGGTGTTGGGAGGCCACAACCAAACTCTAAGTTTGGTGTTGAACTCCCATATCCAAACTCTAAGTTTGGTGTTGGGGAGTCTCAAAAATGCTTTGAACATCTGTGAGGCTCCATGAGAGCCCACTGTCAAGCTATTGACATTAAAGAAGCGCTTGTTGGGAGGCAACCCAATCTTTATTTAATTATATTTTTATTAGTTATATGTCTTTATAGGTTCATGATCATGTGGAGTCACAAAATAAAAAAAAAATGAAGACAGAATCAAAAACAGCAGAAGAAAAATCACACCCTGGAGGAAGATCTCACTGGCATTTAAACGCCAGTAAGGAGCATCTGTCTGGCGTTCAATGCCAGAACAGAGCATGGTTTTGGCGCTCAACGCCCAAAATGGGCAGCATCTAGGCGTTTGAACGCCAGAATTGCACCCTGAAGAAGAGCTGGCACTGAACGCCCAGAACAAGCATGGTTCTGGCGTTCAACGCCAGAAATGGGCAACAAATGGGCGTTCAACGCCCAGAACAAGCACCAATCTGGCGCTGAACGCCCAGAGTTGTGTGCAAGGGCATTTTGCATGCCTAATTTGGTGCAAGGTTATAAATCCTTGAACACCTCAGGATCTATGGACCCCACAGGATCACCTCAGGATCTGTGGACCCTACAGGATCCCCACCTACCTCCACTCACTCTCTTCTTTCTTCTCAATCATCCTCTCTTCCCAATAAACACTCTTCCCCAAAATCTTTCACCAATCATCTCAATCTCTCTTCCCTATTACCACTTCACCACTCACATCCATCCACTCTTCCCCATAAACCTACCTCATAAACTCCACGTACCTTCAAAATTCAAAATCAATTTCCCACCCAAACCCACCCTATATGGCCAAAATTGATCCCCCATCCCGTCCCTATATATAGCCCTCCATTCTTTTTCATTTTCACACAACACAACCCTCTTTTCTCTTCTTGGCCGAATACACCACTCCCCCCTCTCCTCCACTTCTTCTTCTTCTTCATCTATTCTTTCTTCTCTTGCTCGAGGGCGAGCAAAATTCTAAGTTTGGTGTGGTAAAATCATAAGCTTTTTGTTTTTCCATTACTATTGATGGCACCTAAGACCGGAGAATCCTTTAGAAAAGGGAAAGGGAAGACAAAAGCTTCCACCTCCGAGTCATGGGAGATGGAAAGATTCATCTCTAAAGCCCATCAAGACCACTTCTATGATGTTGTGGCCAAGAAGAAGGTGATCCCCGAGGTCCCTTTCAAACTCAAGAGAAATGAGTATCCGGAGATCCGACATGAAATCCAAAGAAGAGGTTGGGAAGTTCTAACAAACCCCATCCAACAAGTCGGCATCCTAATGGTTCAAGAGTTCTATGCCAATGCATGGATCACTAGGAACCATGATCAAAGTAAGAACCCGAACCCAAAGAATTATCTCACCATGGTTCGGGGGAAATACTTAGATTTTAGTCCAGAAAATGTGAGGTTGGCGTTCAACTTGCCTATGATGCAAGGAGATACACGCCCTTACACTAGAAGGGTCAACTTTAATCAAAGGTTGGACCAAGTCCTTATGGACATATGTGTGGAAGGAGCTCAATGGAAGATTGAATCCAAAGGCAAGCCAGTTCAACTAAGAAGACTGGACCTCAAGCCTGTAGCTAGAGGATGGTTGGAGTTCATCCAACGCTCCATCATCCCCACTAGCAACCGATCTGAAGTTATGTGCGCAGAAGTTGTGACTATACTTTGATTATGTAAAATTCATCGCTCTTTCTTTCCCTGGTAATGGCGCCAAAAACATGATGCCAATACCATGGTTCACAACTTCGCACAACTAACCAGCAAGTGCACTGGGTCGTCCAAGTAATACCTTACGTGAGTAAGGGTCGAATCCCACAGAGATTGTTGGTATGAAGCAAGCTATGGTCACCTTGCAAATCTCAGTCAGGTGGGGTTTAATGTGATTAGATTAGATAATTAAAAGATAGATAATAAAGGATAGAAATACTTATGTAATTCATTGGTGAGAATTTCAGATAAGCGAATAGAGATGCTTTCGTTCCTCTAAACCTCTGCTTTCCTGCTATCTTCATCCAATCAGTCTTACTCCTTTCCATGGCTGGCTTTATGTGATACATCACCATTGTCAATGGCTACTTTCGGTCTTCTCTCGGGAAAATGATCCAAATGCCCTGTCACGGCACGGCTAATCGTCTGGAGGCATCACCCTTGTCAATGGTTTCATCTTATCCTCTCAGTGAAAATACCTGAAATCACAGAAAAACACACAAACTCATAGTAAAGTCCAGAAATGTGAATTTAACATAAAAACTAATGAAAACATCCCTAAAAGTAACTAGATTCTACTAAAAACATACTAAAAATAATGCCAAAAAGCGTATAAATTATCCGCTCATCACAGCACCAAACTTAAATTGTTGTTTGTCCCCAAGCAACTTGAAAATCAAATAGGATAAAAAGAAGAGAATATACTATAAATTCCAAACTATCAATGAAACAGAGCTTCAATCATATGAGCGGGACTTATAGCTTTTTGCCTCTTGAATAGTTTTGGCATCTCACTTTATCCATTGAAGTTCAGAATGATTGGCGTCTATAGGAACTCAGAGTTTAGATAGTGTTATTGATTCTCCTAGTTCAGTTTGATGATTCTTGAACACAGCTATTTTATGAGTCTTGGCCGTGGCCCTAAGCACTTTGTTTTCCAGTATTACCACCGGATACATAAATGCCACAGACACATAAATGGGTGAACCTTTTCAGATTGTGACTCAGCTTTGCTAAAGTCCCCAATTAGAGGTGTCCAGGGTTCTTAAGCACATTCTTCTTTTGCTTTGGACCTTGACTTTAACCGCTCAGTCTCAAGTTTTCACTTGACACCTACACGCCACAAGCACATGGTTAGGGACAGCTTGGTTTAGCCGCTTAGACTAGGATTTTATTCCTTTAGTCCCTCCTATCCACTGATGCTCAAAGCCTTGGGATCCTTTTTATTTCCCTTGCCTTTTGGTTTTAAGGGTTATTGGCTTTTTGCTCTTGCCTCTTGGTTTTAAGAGCTTTGGCTTTTTCTGCTTGCTTTTTCTTTTTCTTTCTATTTTTTTTCGCCTATTTTTTTTTTTCTGCAAGCTTTGTTCTTGGCTGCTTTTTCTTGCTTCAAGAATCATTTTTATGATTTTTTAGATTATCAAATAACATGTCTCCTAGTCATCATTCTTTCAAGAGCCAACATATTTAACATTCTTAAACAACAACTTTAAAAGACATATGCACTGTTCAAGCATACATTCAGAAAACAAGAAGCATTATCACCACATCAATATAATTAAACTAAGTTCAAGGAT
>NC_029791.2:44274235-44279529 GCF_000816755.2 Arachis ipaensis | reverse complement strand
CATGACTCGGAGGTGGAAGCTTTTGTCTTCCCTTTTCCTCTTCTAGAGGATTCTCCGGTCTTAGGTGCTATCAATGGTAATGGAAAAACAAAAAAGCTTATGCTTTTACCACACCAAACTTAGAGATTTGCTCGCCCTCGAGCAAGAGAAGAAAGAATAGATGAAGAAGAAGAAGAAATGGAGGAGAGGGAGAGGGGGTTGTGTTTCGACCAAGAAGAGAAGAGAGGGTTGTGTTGTGTGTAAATGAGGAAGAATGGAGGGTTATATATAGGGATGGGAGGGGGGTAAAGGTTCGGCCATTTAGGGTGGGTTTGGGTGGGAAATTGATTTTGAATTTTGAAGGTAGGTGGAGTTTATGAGGTAGGTTTATGGGGAAGAGTGGATGGATGTGAGTGGTGAAGAGGTGATGGGGAAGAGAGATTGAGGTGATTGGTGAAGGGTTTTGGAGAAGAGTGTTTATGGGGTTTTGTGAAGGAGGGGTGAGAAGAAGTGAGTGGAGGTAGGTGGGGATTCTGTGGGGTCCACAGATCCTGAGATAATCCTGTGGGGTCCACAGATCCTGAGGTGTTCAAGGATTTACATCCCTGCACCTATTAGGCATGTAAAAATGCCCTTGCACACAACTATGGGTGTTCAGCGCCAGGTTGGTGCTCATTTTGGGCGTTCAACGCCCATTTGTTGGCCATTTCTGGCGTTGAACGCCAGAACCATGCTTGTTCTGGGCGTTCAGCGCCTAGACACTGCCCATTTTGGGCGTTCAGCGCCAGAACCATGCTCTGTTCTGGCGGTGAACGCCAGGCAGATGCTTCCTCCAGGGTGTGATTTTTCTTCTGCTGTTTTTGATTCCGTTTTCAATTTTTATATTTATTTTGTGACTCCACATGATCATGAACCTATAAAGACATATAACTAAGAAAAATATAGTTAGATAAATAAAAATTGGGTTGCCTCCCAACAAGCACTTCTTTAATGTCAGTAGCTTGACAGTGGGCTCTCATGGAGCCTCACAGATGTTCAGAGCATTGTTGAGACTCTCCAACACCAAACTTAGAGTTTGGATATGGGGGTTTGACACCAAACTTAGAGTTTGGCTGTGGCCTCCCAACACCAAACTTAGAGTTTGACTGTGGGGGCTTTGGTTGACTCTGCTTTGAGAGAAGCTTTTTATGCTTCCTCTCCATGGATGCAGAGAGAGATCCTTGAGTTGTAAACACAAGGTTGTCCTCATTTATTTGAAGGATCAATTCTCCTCTGTCCACATCAATCACAGCTCTTGCTGTGGCTAGGAAAGGCCTTCCTAGGATGATGGATTCATCCTCTTCTTTTCCAGTGTCTAGGACTATGAAATCAGCAGGGATGTAAAGGCCTTCAACCTTTACTAACACGTCCTCTACTTGTCCATAAGCCTGTTTTCTTGAATTGTCTGCCATCTCTAATGAGATTTTAGCAGCTTGCACCCCATAGATTCCCAGTTTCTCTATTACAGAGAGGGGCATGAGGTTTATCCCTGAACCAAGGTCACACAAAGCCTTAAAGATCATGGTGCCTATGGTACAAGGTATTATTAACTTTCCAGGATCCTGTTTCTTCTGAGGCAATGTCAGTTGATCTAGATCACTTAGTTCATTGGTGAACAAGGGATGTTCATCTTCCCAACTCTCAATACCAAATAATTTGGCATTTAGCTTCATGATTGCACCAAGGAACTTGGCAGCTTGCTCTTTAGTAACATCCTCATTCTCTTCAGAAGAGGCATACTCATCAGAGCTCATGAATGGCATAAGGAGGTTCAATGGAATCTCTATGGTCTCTAGATGAGCCTCAGAGTCCTTTGGTTCCTCAGAGGGAAGCTCCTTATTGATCACTAGACGTCCCAGGAGGTCTTCCTCCTTGGGATTCACGTCCTCTCCTTCCCTTACAGGTTCGGCCATGGTGCTTATGTCAATGGCCTTGCACTCTCCTTTTGGATTCTCTTCTGTATTGCTTGGGAGAGTACTTGGAGGGATTTCAGTGATCCTTTTACTCAGCTGGCCCACTTGTGCTTCCAAATTTCTAATGGAAGACCTTCTTTCATTCATGAAACTTGCAGTGGCCTTGGATAGATCAGAGACTAAGTTTTCTAACTTAAAAGTATTTTGTTCAGAGTTCTCTGTCTGTTGCTGAGTGGATGATGGAAAAGGCTTGCTATTGCTAAACCTATTTCTTCGTTTTATTTTGGTGAATGGATCCACCTGCAGAAGTATCCAATGACATCTTAGCTGATTCAGACAGACCATCATAGAATATATCTAGGATGGTCCATTCTGAAAGCATGTCAGAAGGATACTTTTTGGTCAACTGTTTGTATTTTTCCCAAGCTTCATAGAGGGATTCACCTTCTTTCTGTCTGAAGGTTTGAACATCCACTCTAAGCTTGCTCAGCTTTTGAGGAGGAAAGAACTTGGCTAAGAAAGCCATGACCAGCTTATCCCAAGAGTTCAGGCTGTCTTTTGGTTGAGAGTCCAACCACACTCTAGCTCTGTCTCTTACAGCAAAAGGGAAAAGCATGAGCCTGTAGACTTCAGGATCTACTCCATTAGTCTTAACAGTATCACATATCTGCAAGAATTCAGTTAAGAACTGAAAAGGATCTTCAGATGGAAGTCCATGAAACTTGCAGTTTTGCTGCATCAGAGAAACTAATTGAGGTTTCAGCTCAAAGTTGTTTGCTCCAATGGCAGGAATGGAGATGCTTCTTCCATGTAAATTGGAATTAGGTGCAGTAGTGGTTTTTCGAAAATAAAAATAAAAAATTAAAATAATAAAAAAGAAATTTTTGAAAAAGGGGGAAGATATTTTCGAAAATAGAGAGAGTTAGTTAGGTGGTTTTGAAAAAGGTAAGAAACAAACAAAAAGTTAGTTGAAACAAATTTTGAAAAGATAAGAAGTTAGGAAGTTAGAAAAGATATTTTGAAATCAAATTTTTTTTGAAAAAGTTAAGATAAGAAGATATTTTTGAAAAGATATGATTGAAATTAGTTTTTGAAAAAGATTTGATTTTTAAAATCACAATTAATGACTTGATTCATAAGAAATCACAAGATATGATTCTAGAACTTAAAGTTTGAATCTTTCTTAACAAGCAAGTAACAAACTTGAAATTTTTTAATCAAAACATTAATTGCTATTGTTATTTTCGAAAATTTGATATAAAAATAAGAAAAAGATTTTTGAAAAATATTTTTGGAATTTTCGAAAATAACTAAGAAATTTGAAAAAGATTTGATTTTCGAAAAAGATTTTGAAAAAGATAAGATTTTCAAATTGAAAATTTGATTTGACTCATAAGAAACAACTTGATTTTAAAAATTTTTGAAAAGTCAACTCAAATTTTCGAATTTGATGAGAGCAAAAAGGGAAAGATATTATTCTTTTTTATTTTTGAATTTTTAATGATGAGAGAGAAAAATTAAAACATCATTTTCATGTTTTTCTCTTTTATTTTTGAATCAAAACAAGGGATGCATGCAAGAACACTATGAATGTCAAGATGAACACCAAGAACACTATGAAGATCATGATGAACATCAAGAACGTATTTTTGAAAAATTTTTAATGCAAAGAAAACATGCAAAACACCAAACTTAGAATTCTTTAATGCTTAAGCACTAAGAATTCAAAAATGCATATGAAAAACAAGAAAAGACACAAAACATGCAATTGAAAAGATCAAACAAGAAGACTTACCAAGAACATCTTGAAGATCATGAAGAACACTATGAATGCATGATTTTCGAAAAATGCAAGATGCATATGCAATTGACACCAAACTTATAACATGACTCAAGACTCAAACAAGAAAAACAAAAATATTTTTTATTTTTATGATTTTCTAATTTTTTTTTTGGATTTTTCAAAAATTATTTTGTAAAAGAAAAATAAGGATTCCAAAATTTTTAATATGAATTCCAGGAATCTTGCATTCTTAGTCTAAAGCTTCAGTCCAAGAATTAGACACGGCTCACTAGCCAGCCAAGCTTTCAAAGAAAGCTCCGGTCCAAAACACTAGACATGGCCAATGGCCAGCCAAGCTTCAGCATGTAAATCAGGAACAGCAGCAGGTGGATTAACAGCAACTAGCTTGCTCTTGATAACAAATTGCAAGCCTCAGTCCAAATGAATTTAGACATGGCTTTACAGCCAGCCAGGCTTAGCATGCTTCGTGAAACACTAGATTTCATTCTTAAAAATTCTGAAGAAAATACATTTTTGAAAACATTTTTATTTTTTTTTTCGAAAACAGATGAGAAAATTTTGAAAGATTTTTGAAAAATTTTTGAAGAGAAAACAAAAAGAAAATTACGTGCTTGCTCCATCTTTTTCTTAGTGATGGGCTTCTCTTCCTTAATAGGAGTGTCTCCTTCTATGAAAGCTCCAGCTGAGTAACATAGATGGCAGATAAGATGAGGAAAAGCTAGCCTTGCCATGGGGGATGACTTTTCGGCTATTTTGTAGAGTTCATTAGAGATGACTTCATGAACTTCTATTTCCTCTCCAATAATGATGCTATGAATCATGATGGCCCGATCCACAGTAACTTCAGATCGGTTGCTAGTGGGAATGATTGAGCATTGAATGAACTCCAACCATCCTCTAGCCACAGGCTTGAGGTCCATGAGGTCCAGTTGAACCGGCTTGCCTTTGGAGTTAATCTTCCATTGAGCTCCTTCCACACATATGTCCATGAGGACTTAGTCCAACCTTTGAAATTACCTGATCTGAGCAACAGGATGAACCGTCAGTTGTCCAAACTCGAACAATCCCCGGCAACGGCGCCAAAAACTTGGTGCGCAGAAGTTGTGACTACACTTTGATTATGTAAAATTTATCGCTCTTTCTTTCCTCTGAACCTCTGCTTTCCTGCTATCTTCATCCAATCAGTCTTACTCCTTTCCATGGCTGGCTTGATGTGATACATCACCATTGTCAATGGCTACTTTCGGTCTTCTCTCGGGAAAATGATCCAAATGCCCTGTCACGGCACGGCTAATCGTCTGGAGGCATCACCCTTGTCAATGGTTTCATCTTATCCTCTCAGTGAAAATGGTCAATGCACCCTGTCACAGCACGGCTATTCATCTGTCGGTTCTCGATCATGCTGGAATAGGATTTACTATCCTTTTGCGTCTGTCACTACGCCCGACAATCGCGAGTTTGAAGCTCGTCACAGTCATTCAATCATTGAATCCTACTCGGAATACCACAGACAAGGTTTAGACCTTCCGGATTCTCTTGAATGCCGCCATCATTCTAGC
>NC_029791.2:44246233-44274215 GCF_000816755.2 Arachis ipaensis | reverse complement strand
TTGAGTGTTGCACGTGTAGAGGCCATTTGTGGAGTTGAACGCCAGCTTTTGTGCCAGTTTGGGCGTTCAACTCTGGTTTTGGATCCTTTTCTGGCGCTGGACGCCAGATTTGAGCAGAAAGCTGGCGTTGAACGCCAGTTTGCGTCATCTAAACTTGGCCAAAGTATGGACTATTATATATTGCTGGAAAGCTCTGGATGTCTACTTTCCAACGCAATTGGAAGCGCGCCATTTCAAGTTCTGTAGCTCCAGAAAACCCACTTTGAGTGCAGGGAGGTCAGAATCCAACAGCATCAGCAGTCCTTCTTCAACCTCTGAATCTGATTTTTGCTCAAGTCCCTCAATTTCAGTCAGAAAATACCTGAAATCACAGAAAAACACACAAACTCATAGTAAAGTCCAGAAATGTGAATTTAACATAAAAACTAATGAAAACATCCCTAAAAGTAACTAGATTCTACTAAAAACATACTAAAAACAATGCCAAAAAGCGTATAAATTATCCGCTCATCAAAACGCCACCATCACTAAGGTGGACTCATTCCTTGTTCTTACTTTCTCTGTTTTTCGTTTTCTATGTTAAGTGCTTATCTATGTTTGTGTCTTATTACATGATCATTAGCAGTTAGTAAATATGTCTTAAAGTTATGAATGTCCTATGAATCCATCACCTCTCTTAAATGAAAAATATTTTAATTCAAAAGAACAAGAAGTACATGAGTTTCAAATTTATCCTTGAACTTAGTTTAATTATATTGATGTGGTGACAATGCTTCTTGTTTTCTGAATGAATGCTTGAACAGTGCATATGTCTTTTGAAGTTGTTGTTCATGAATGTTAAATATGTTGGCTCTTGAAAGAATGATGACAAGGAGACTTGTTATTTGATAATCTGAAAAATCATAAAAATGATTCTTGAAGCAAGAAAAAGCAGCAAAGAACAAAGCTTGCAGAAAAAAAAATTTAGAAAAAAAAATAGAAAGAAAAAGAAAAAGCAAGCAGAAAAAGCCAAAAGCTCTTAAAACCAAGAGGCAAGAGCAAAAAGCCAGTAACCCTTAAAACCAAAAGGTAAGGGTAAATAAAAAGGATCCCAAGGCTTTGAGCATCAGTGGATAGGAGGGCCTAAAGGAATAAAATCCTGACCTAAGCGGCTAAACCAAGCTGTCCCTAACCATGTGCTTGTGGCGTGAAGGTGTCAAGTGAAAACTTGAGACTGAGCAGTTAAAGTCAAGGTCCAAAGCAAAAGAAGAGTGTGCTTAAGAACCCTGGACACCTCTAATTGGGGACTTTAGCAAAGCTGAGTCACAATCTGAAAAGGTTCACCCAATTATGTGTCTGTGGCATTTATGTATCCGGTGGTAATACTGGAAAACAAAGTGCTTAGGGCCACGGCCAAGACTCATAAAGAAGCTGTGGTCAAGAATCATCATACTGAACTAGGAGAATCAATAACACTATCTGAACTCTGAGTTCCTATAGAAGCCAATCATTCTGAACTTCAATGGATAAAGTGAGAAGCCAAAACTATTCAAGAGGCAAAACGCTACAAGTCCCGCTCATCTGATTGGAGCTATGTTTCATTGATAGTTTGGAATTTATAGTATATTCTCTTCTTTTTATCCTATTTGATTTTTAGTTGCTTGGGGACAAGCAACAATTTAAGTTTGGTGTTGTGATGAGCGGATAATTTATACGCTTTTTAGCATTGTTTTTAGTATGTTTTTAGTAGAATCTAGTTACTTTTAGGGATGTTTTCATTAGTTTTTATGCTAAATTCACATTTCTGGACTTTACTATGAGTTTTTGTATTTTTCTGTGATTTCAGGTATTTTCTGGCTGAAATTGAGGGACTTGAGCAAAAATCAGATTCAGAGGTAGAAGAAGGACTGCTGATGCTGTTGGATTCTGACATCCCTGCACTCAAAGTGGATTTTCTGGAACTACAGAACTCAAAATGGCACGCTTCCAATTGCGTTGAAAAGTAGACATCCAGGGCTTTCCAGAAATATATAATAGTGCATACTTTGGTCGAGTTTAGATGACGTAAAAGGGCGTTGAACGCCAGTTCTACGCTGCTGTCTGGAGTTAAACGCCAGAAACACGTCACAAACCAGAGTTGAACGCCAGAAATACGTCATAAACTGGCGTTCAACTCCAAGAATGACCTCTGCACGTGTAACATTCAAGCTCAGCCCAAGCACACACCAAGTGGGCCCCGAAAGTGGATTTATGCATCAATTACTTACTTCTGTAAAGCCTAATGACTAGTTTAGTATAAATAGAACTTTTTATCATTGTATTCAGAGTCTTGGTTACTCCGGTTCCCCTCTGGGGCCGAGACCAATGAAATCCATTATCACTTATGTATTTTCAACGGTAGAGTTTCTACACTCCATAGATTAAGGTGTGGAGCTCTGCTGTTCCTCATGAATTAATGCAAATTACTACTGTTTTTCTATTCAATTTAACTTATTCCGCTTCTAAGATATTCATTCGCATCTCAACCTGAATGTGATGAACGTGACAATCATCATTATTCCCTATGAACGCGTGCCTGACAACCACTTCCATTCTACCTTCGATTGAATGAGTATCTCTTGGATCTCTTAATCAGAATCTTGTGGTATAAGCTAGATTGATGGCGGCATTCATGAGAGTCTGGAAAGTCTAAACCTTGTCTGTGGTATTCTGAGTAGGACTCTGGGATTGAATGACTGTGACGAACTTCAAACTCGCGAGTGCTGGGCGTAGTGACAGACGCAAAAGGAGGGTGAATCCTATTCCAGTATGATCGAAAACCTCAGATGATTAGCCGTGCTGTGACAGAGCATTTGGACCATTTTCACAAGAGGATGGGATGCAGCCATTGACAAGGGTGATGCCTCCAGACGATTAGCCATGCAGTGATAGCACATCGGACCATTTTCTAGAGAGGATCAAAAGTAGCCATTGCCGACGGTGATGTCCTTACATAAAGTCAGCCATGGAAAGGAGTAAGAATGATTGGATGAAGATAGCAGGAAAGCAGAGGTTTAGAGGAACGAAAGCATCTCTATGCGCTTATCTGAAATTCTCACCAATGAATTACATAAGTATTTCTATCCTTATTTTATTATTTATTTTCGAAAACTCCATAACTATTTTATATCCGCCTGACTGAGATTTACAAGGTGACCATAGCTTGCTTCATACCAACAATCTCCGTGGGATCGACCCTTACTCACGTAAGGTTTATTACTTGGACGACCCAGTGCACTTGCTGGTTAGTTGTATCGAAGTTGTGACAAATTATGAATTAAGATTAGAGCACTAAGTTTTTTTGGAGCCATTACCAGGGATCACAATTTCGTGAACCATTCACTAACTAGTATTTTTTCCCGTAAAAAATGACAGGTATATTTAAATCAAAACCAACAAAGACTCCACATTGAAATGTATTTTTACTAAAAGATATTTGTGTAAAATTTAGTCTTTCAAACTCACCAGTCAACATAAGTGCTTGTAGGTACAAAGTGTTTGAAACAAACTTTCTAGTCTTGTAGTTTTTTCTTGAGTTCTCACCAATACCAATAAAAACTTTTTTTTTACTGTCTACTTTTCCTATTAGCTAACACTTTTTTCTCTCTAAATTTTTCATATTCCTTTCATCAATTTGAGAATAATTCTCTCTTTTTGTTGTCCTCTTTTTAGTAATAACATTGATTTTCTTCTTAATCTACCTTTTTTTTCACCCTTTTTAGTACAATTCATTCCTTTCCATTCATTTTTAATATAAATAGTCACGGTTGATTAAAGAAGATCAAACATAATTTATTATCATTTTTCAAGGAGTGAAAACTTACCATGTCTCCTCACTCTTAAGTTACTTGTTTAAAAGTTGAAGATCCACCCCAAAACTAAATTCTTATTTTGAAGTAAGTTTGAGACATGACCATATGCAAGTGAATTAATATTCCTAAGTTAATATATAGCATGTGCAACAAAATAGAAAAATCTATCATACGTATTTTTATAGCACGTAAAATCCACTAATGGTCCCTATATTTCATAAATAAATAGAGATATGTGTTCTTATAAATGCATATTACAATGCTTATAAAACATAAAAAACATAACAAAAATCATAGGGTTTAGGTTTTAGGGTTTAGGGTTTAGGGTTTACAAATTTGACTTATTAACGATATAGTCAAGTTTGACCTTTCAAGTTTCAACCCAAATGTTCAGTCAACCACATCAAAGAGTAGATCTTCTTGAGGTATAAGATAGTAATAGTACTTTATGAAATTTGATTTTAATATAAAGCATGACTGTTATGTGGTTCCAGGTACCAATGGAAAGTACGCTTCATTCGAAAGAAATGAAGTTGCTTGCATGCAGTCCCATGATTCAGGCAGGACGTTTTGGGATGTATAATATTAATGGGTACAAGTTTAGAACTATCACAAAGTAAGACGGGCTGAAAACCAAAATAGTAGAGTATATGTATCATCTAATACAAGAAGTTATGCAAGCATGCGTGATAATAGAGTGGCTGTTTGTAGTGTTCCGTATTACGAAAAAATTGTGGAGATAACTGAATTGAATTATAGCTGTCATTTCACAGTGGTATTGTTCAAATGTGTTTGGGCTGATACCACTGCCAGTAGAGGCATCAAGCAAGACCATTTGGGCTTTCCAGCGTTAATTTTTCTCGTCTGATACACATTGGTGATCGAGAAGAAGATGAACTGTACATATTGGCATCAGAAGCTCAGCTTGTATACTATGTGGATGATGAAGTAGGTAACGAATGGAGTGTTGTGGTTCATGTGAAACTATGAGATTTGTATGACATGGGAGAAAAGAATGAAGAAGCTGAAGTTGATTTTTCTCCACAGCCAGGGTTGAACATGTCAGTGGAAGGTGACATTGGAGATTTACTGTTGACAAGGGAGGATGATATAGAAGACCCAACAGAAAATGTTTAAGAGAATTTCGATAATGTTGTGTAATACTTATATGAAGAATTTTAACGTAATTTAAAAAGGATCTTTGTGTCATGAACTAAGTTAAACAAACTCAACGTTGTACGTCATTTTCTTCGGTTACAAAAAACTTGTGAATTTTTTTTTGCAATTAAGTATTTATTGTATTGTGAATTTTCATGAGTAAAAGCAAATTTTCTGTTTCTTTCAACAATTTTTTCATCAAAAGTTAGTTTACCATTAAATCTTTAATGTTGTTTCAGTAGTTGTTTTTCTTAGTGTTGCAGTTTTGATAATCTTGATATCTGATATTCAATATCAATGCCAATAGTGTTACGTTTTTTAAACATTAGTGAATATAACATGACGATGGAACAGGATAAATGAAAACTGAGGACTTTTCGTCATCCTCTGCAAGCACAACATTCGCTACATAGCTTTTGTCTAAGAAATTTTCTCAAACTACCAACAAGGGAGATGGTAATTGTCGACAATTTGTGTTTAGTTTTAAAATTGTCTTGGCATATTGTCGTCTGTTTATTTTTTTCTAAGTCAGTATTTAATAACTTGGGAGTTCTCAGTTTCTTCTGGGTATACTCATTTTATTATATGCATGTTGATATTTTCAGTATTACCTGAATATTTCAAAGAAATAGTTCCTGACATTCTAGATGGAGAAGAGTCTGACTCAGAAGATAATTTAGATGATATCTCCTCTGTTAGAATTGACAGATTCATGCAGTTTGATCTCAATAAGGTTTCGGAAGAAGACAATGAAACTTTAGAAGACCAACAAAGAGAAGATGATATACATGTTAAGAAAAGGTGCTTTAATATGAACAAAAAGCCATGTATGGGGATAAAATATCCGATCTTGTAAAACGTGAAGCCCATAGATTCTTCACAGAGTATTTTTTACCAGGTAAATACGATGTTGAAGAGAAATTTTGATATTTTATTATAAGAGTTACGTTGATTCCCTTAATTTAATGATTTGGGTCGTAGTTTTACATGTTTATCTATTTTTAGAGTTTCTTGATTTAGGTTTAGTAAGGCATAAATTCAAAGAGGAGTTACTTTAATTTATGCTCGTTAGAACTTTATTTTAACTTTCTAAATTCAGAGTATGACTTTATTTTCTTCTTTTGCATTTATGTTTGAATGCAAATTTAAACGACAATAGAGTAAACAAGGAATCCTTATTGGTAAATTTTTTCACATGAGTTAACATATATAGCTTATTTAACTTACGAAATTTTTTACTTAAAGAAAATCTAGAAAAAATGTTACGAGTTTAAGTAACAATGATTTAAACATATGTAGCTTAAAATAGTAGTGTTAACTTAACTAGATTATACCCAAATGTTTATTACTAAAGAAAACATTGAAATATGTGGTTATACACATTTTGCGGTGGTTGAAAGAAAATCGCCGCAAAATGTAAAACGATAACTCACCCGACAGTACATATAGCGGCGGTTCTAGGAAAACTACCGCTAAATGCAAGACTGATTGCAGCTCCACCCCTAACTGCCGCGATATGCGCCGCAGTTTGTCATTTTGCGGCGGTTTTACGCAAAATTTTTGCCGCTATTTGCCAGAATTATTGTAGTGATCATGCGGTCTTAGTTTAGTTAAAAAAATAAAAGAAAACAAAAGTTAGTCAAAGGTGCTAAAAATGTTGATATGGACATTGTAAGCCGGCAGGAAATAAAAAGTTGAAAAGTAAAATTAGGGAAGGAAAAAAGTTAAAAAGAGTGAGCGATATTGTTGGTGGGCAGAATCTTAGATCGGAACTTCGATTTCACCCCTTGGCGAAGCGTGTTGTCGGTTTTAAGTAAACTCGGTTTTAAGTAAACTCGGCTAGACTCAGTCAGACTCAGTCAAACTTGCCAGTCTAGGGATGACTTTGCGAGTCTATTTTGGGCCAAATTTTGGCCAAAAACAGCGTTGCTTAGGCCAAAAAAAAGAGGAAAAATCGTTTTTTCCCTAGGGTTTTACATGAAACACACACTTCTCTCCTACTCTCAGCACCATTGTCACTTTCTAGTCTCTAGTCTGAAGCTTTAACTCTCACTCTCTCTCAGTGTTCGGCCGTTGATGTCTGCCACACTGCTACTGTTAGGTGCCGTTATCCGCGTTGCCAACGGCTTCTCCTACCTCATCTCTGCTTCGCGCCATCATCTAATTGTCTCTGGGTTTGATTATCAATTCTGCTCTGCTTTGATTCACACCTCTGCTGTCTGTCGCGCTACCATTGTTGGTGTCCTTTTCTTACCTCTGATGTGCTTCACGAGTTTACTTAAACTCGTGAGTTTGATAACCTTGGATGACACCCCAAAAAATAGGGTCAAGTGTTTTGATGGTGCAGCTCATGAAGGTGATATTGGTGTCTGATAAACCACTATTTTATGGTTTATCTTGTGCTCAATTGAGTGGTTTTTATCAACTCTTTACCCACTTATTCATACTATTTGCATGGTTTTACATTTGCCTTCCTAATTATGTGCTTTGATTGAAAACATGCTTCTTTGATCTTGGAATTGCTAATATTAATCCTCTCTTATTACCATTAGATGTCTTGATATGTGTGTTAAGTGATTTCAGAGATTACAGGGCAGAAATGGCTTAGAGGATAGAAAGGAAGCGTGCAAAAGTGGAAGGAATACAAGAAGTTGAAGAAGTTGCTAAGCTGTCCAGCCTGACCTCTCTGCACTCAAACGGCTATAGCTTTAGCTACAGAGGTCCAAACGATGCGGTTTCAGTTGCGTTGGAAAGCTAACGTCTGGGGCATCGATTTGATATATAATATGTCATAGTTTCCTTGACGCTAGGCGATGCGACCGCGTGCTCCATGCGGACGCATCGCAGTGACGGAAATTCAGCATGTTTGAATTCGCAACCAGCGAATTCTGGGTTGTTTCTGACCCAGTTCTCAGCCCAGAAAACACAGATTAGAGGCTATAAAGTGGAGGAATGCATCCATTCATAATCAAGCTTTCATATTCACAATTTTAGGATTTAGATGTAGTTTTTAGAGAGAGAGGTTCTCTCCTCTCTCTTAGGATTAGGATTTAGAATTTCTCTTAGTTTTAGGAGTGACTCTCAATCACAGGTTCTTTATTTTTATTTACTTTCTCAATTTAATTTATGAACTCCATGTTAGAATTGATTTCTTTATTTAATATAATTTGAGGTATTTTCAGACTTATGATTGCTCTCTTTAATTTATTACTGCTCTTTG
Source organism: Arachis ipaensis (assembly GCF_000816755.2). NCBI lineage: Eukaryota > Viridiplantae > Streptophyta > Magnoliopsida > Fabales > Fabaceae > Arachis > Arachis ipaensis. The sequence goes on along the minus strand of NC_029791.2, from coordinate 44,266,007 downwards.
TGTATCCAAATTATTTTCATTCAAGTAGACATTTTTCCCTTTTGGCTTTGGTTGAGTCATTGAAGACACTTGAGTTATCAAACTCATTGTTGATTGAAAATTGGAATTCTTCAAGAATTAATTCAAGTTCTAATAACTCTAGCCTTTCCCAAGGAAAGACTAGGACCTGAGGAATCAGAATTAATTCATATACTTTACTTACCTGCATAGTTAGAGGATAACAAAGTGGGAGAAAAATCTAATTCTCATCACAATTGATAAGGATAACCAGGATAGGACTTTCAGTTCTTATACCTTGCCAAGAGATTTTATTATTATTATTTTATTTTACTTGTCATATAACATATTCCCTCCTTACTTCTGAAACCCCAATTTACAAACTCATAACCAATAATAAGAACATACCTCCCTGCAATTCCTTGAGAAGACGACCCGAGGTTTAAATACTCGGTTATCAATTTTATTTTAAATAACCTTTTAATTTAAATTTGTTTTTTATTTTTGTTTTTAATTTTTATTTGCTACTATAAACTCTCACCCCTTTGGCTATGAGTCTGGTTACAATTATGTTGCAGGAAGAAGAAATTACAATGAGAACCGGCATCAAGGTTGGAACAATCAAAGATGGAAGGAGCCACAAGGATTTGATCAATCCTCATGGCAACAACCACCTCCAATGGACTATCAACAACCACCACCATATGCCTATAAACCCTCTCCTCAACACAGCTTTGAACCACCATACTGACAAGCCCCTTTTCACCATTCACCTCCATATGACCCTAACCCGTATCCACCATACCAACCACCTTATGAGCCAAATGAACCCTCCTATCCACCCCAAACCTCCATGGAGAAAGCACTTGCCGATCTAAACTCTAATATACAAGCTCTCTTCGCCTAAATCGGACCACCAAATACCTTCAACAATCAACCCTCAAGCTCTAGTGCACTTCCTTGTCAACCACAGAATGATCTCTCCATCCCATCACCACCATCCATGGAAGAGCACCCACATCCATCAATCCAAGAGCAACATGATCTCAATGATGCTATTGACATGGAACAAGAGAGAAGGGATCATCTTCGCGAATCCATACTTCATAAGGAGCTAGAGGAGGCCCTAAGGGTGAAGGTAGTAAAAACCCTTGAAGTCGAAGGAGTGGTTGAAGAATTAGTGAAGGAAGAATCAAGGGATCCTCTCAAGGAAGCAGCGGATCAATTTTATGCAACTCTATATCAACTAAATCAAGCGATAAGTCAATTAGGTTCCCGACGCTCGGACACTCAAAGTGCTCCCATGGCTTCATGTGGGCAATCTAATGAAGTACGTAGCATGAAGGAGATATTAGAAACTCCAGTGGACAGTACGGAGCATGACTTTGTACTGGAACAAGTGGAGGAAGCTGTAATTATTGAAGAAGAAGAAGTGGTTGAAGACTTAGGAGATACTGAACCTCCAAATGAAAGTCAAGACATAAAACCTCCTTCCAAGGCGATTGAAATTGATGCTGAGGAGGGTGTACAACCTCCAATGCATATCATGACTAAGGACTTGGAAGAGGTCGATCAAGAGATGGAGATTAAAGAAGAAGAATCACAGCCTCCCATGCCCTTGGTAAGTAATCAAGAAGAGATTGAATTGGAAGAAAGCTACCAAGAGGAAGAGGTTGAAATTGAAGAAGTTTACAAAGAGGTGGAAGTTGTCAAAGAGCACAAGGGAGTGGAGCTTGGAATCACCTTTGCCAAAGTTATTGGAGACCCCTCCCCCTAAGTTGCCATCATCCTTCACAACATTCAAGTGGGTAAAATTCATATCCCTTAGCTTTCTAATTCCACTTGAATATGGGCTACTCGAGATGGATGGTCAACTTAGAACTCTTTGTGGCATTAAGAGTAAGAGGAAGATGGTTAGTGGTAAGAACTGTCCTGCAAGGTTCATTATGGTTAGAAGCTTTAAGTTTAAACGCAAAGGTTGGTGTAGAGCTCAATTGAGTGGGTCTAGGAAGTTGTTTGGATGCTTCCGTGAGAATTCTAAAGCTGAATCACCCGGATGGAATCATGATAATCAACTTGAAGACGGGTGCAAAAGCAAGATTTGGGACCCTGGAATTCATTCTGGCAATCAACACTCTTGGGGCCTTGTAACTTGCTTTAACTTACCTGAAGGATTTCTGCGCCTAGTTTGGGACCCCGGAGGTTACTGGAGATACAAACGTCGGTGGAGATTCCTGGATGAGTTCAAGCATAAGCCACCATAACAGGAAGCTCATCAAATGTCCAACTTAAGGACTTTAACTAAAAGTGCTAGGTGGGAGACAACCCACCATGGTATGATCGTTCCTTTTTCATTTTTATTTAGTTTTATTTGTTCTCGAGTTTTATTTTATTTTATTGTATTAACCCTGGAGTTTTGCATAACATTCATATTAGCATTGCATTCTGCATACTGCATTATTAAAAAAAAAAGAACACGCACGCGACGCGGCAGCGTCGCTGACGCGTCCGCGATACCAGTGCGTTGTGAAGAAAAGAATTGAACAGAGAGTCACGCGAAAGCGTGGCTGGAGGCGTGCCAATGACACAAATCGTCCTACGTGACTGCATCGCTGATGCGACCGCGTCATATGGGAATAATGGCCTCCCATGCGACCGCGTGCCCCACGCGGCCGCGTGACCAAGATTTCGATGTCAAAGTGGTGCACACCCGAAAGTTGTGCGAGAGTGGTGCTGGATTGGTGCTGAACGCATAATCCTTCCCACGCGGCCGCATGAACCACGTGACCGCGTCATATTCCTTTAAAGCCCACTCACGCGATCGCATGCCCCATGCGATCGCGTCACTTAAAATTTGGCACTAATATGATTTTGAACAGAGAGTTGTGCGAGCGCGAGGCTGCCCTCGCGCCAGTAGCATAAAACATGTCACGCAACCGCGTGACCAACGCGACCGCGTCGATTAACTTAAAGCTCAAGTCACGCGACCGCGTGCCCCACGCGACCGTGTCGCTTGCGCCGCACAGCTTATCCTAATTTGCCAAATATCTTATCTTTTCTCCCCCAATCCTAATTTTTCCTCCCTCCTTTCTTACTTACTTCTTCTTCCCTTCTTTCCCTTCTCATTCTTCTTATCTTTTATTTTATTTATTTGCATACTTTTATTCATTGCATTTTAATTTTGTGCATATTTTTCTTCTCCTTTCTAAAGTTATTATTTTACCATTGATGTCACTTGTTCATATTTAACTGTTGTGTCTTTTCTGGTATTATTTGGTGCATAGTGACTTGTTTACACTGTCAGGTAATATTATTTAAATCAATGCTAATCTTTTATGATATTTGTATTCCTTTTTGCATTGACATGAGCTTATACTGTCTTTCATTACCCACACTCTCCTCCCCTATGTTTCAAATCTTGCACCACTGGCATGCCATGGCTTCTATTATTTTCTCACTTGCATGTTGTAGCTACCATGTAATTGAGACCCTCATTATTTGGCATTAACCCACCCATACTTCTTTTATTTTCTTATCTTTACTTCTGGGTATTACTGATCTTCTTTTTCTCTTCTTTCAGGATGGCCACCAGGAAGAGAACCGGAAGACGTTTACATGGGGAGACAAGACAAGTCCATCTGCACAATCCTTGAAGCAGAGCACCAGTTGGAACAGCCCGTCCACCTACACATCTTAGCATGCACCGAGGACGGTGAAATCTTTAAGTGTGGGGAGGTCGATACCGATCTCCATGGGTTAGTTATTTCTTGACTCAACACCAAATTTTTTATTTTTTTTTGTTCATTGTTGCATTTGCATGTTTGATTGCATATTTGTTTGTTTGATTTTATGCATACCTTACCACTTGGTTGAAGTAGTATTTTCTTTTTGAAGAAACCTTTTAAGAGTATTTCACTAATTTGAATAAAATTCAATGTTACACTTGTTTGAAGAGATATTATACTGGAACATGGTTTAGAGCTCGAACACACAAACCTGTGAGATTTTGAGCCTATTTGAATTGGTTGCATTTTTCAACCAATATTTTATTTTTGATGTGTGTTTTTCTCTCTAAAATTGTGATCTTTGTCTTGCTTAATTCTATGTTTCCATAATTTGATGTATGCATACACTTACATGACTGAGGCCTTTGTTTCACTGAGCTTACATACCCATATGGCCTTACCTTTCATTATCCCTTGCAAACCAATTTTGAGCCTATTTTACCCCTTTGTTCTTTTTATTTAGCACATCATTAACTCTAAGCGAAAAATAATAATGTCCTTAATTTGAATCCTTGGTTAGCTTAGACTAGTGAGAGTGTTTATGATTTAAGTGTGGGAAAATTTAATTTGGAAACAATTGGTTTGAAAATTGAGTATGTTAGAATTTTCTGAAAATGTGAAAGAAATGTTTAGGACATGTTCATGCATTCAATAATTTAATCATATGCATTGAAAAAAAAAATATATATATATATAAAGAACAAATAAGAAAAAGGGGACAAAATGCCCCCAAAGTAAGTGGTGAAAGCAATGCATATGTACTGTACTTAAAATTAGGATGCATGAATATGTGGAAACATGGTTAATGGATAGTTAAGGGTGGTATTATGATTACATGGATTGTCTAAAGTTAGGTGAAAAATTTAAGTTAATTAAGGATTCAGATTTTAGTCCACTTGGCCAAATACAATCCTACCTTGACCCTAACCCCATTACAACCCTTAAAAGACCTCTTGATATATGTATCTGTGCATTAAATTTATGTTGATTGTTAGATGAAGAGCAAGCCTTAGAAAGCAAGGTTAGTAGAGAATTGAGAGAATCGAACCTAAAACACTTGAGTGATTAGAGTGTATACACTTCCAGTGAGGGTTCGATGCTCAATTCCCTGTTCCCTGCTTTCATGAGCTATTTTCTTCTTGCAAGTCTATTTGTACTTCATTTTCATAATTTGAATTAGTGAAATCCAGTTCATATTTCTTCTTGAAAGATTTTTTTACTTTTAACTAAGTAGGTAGAAACATTTTGCATGTAGTTGCATTCATATAGATATGTTGCATTTCATACATTCTACCATTCCTCTTCATTCCTTTATAGCTTCTCTTGAGTTTAGCATGAGGACATGCTAATGTTTTAAGTGTGGGGAGGTTGATAAACCACTATTTTATGGTTTATCTTGTGCTCAATTGAGTGGTTTTTATCAACTCTTTACCCATTTATTCATACTATTTGCATGGTTTTACATTTGCCTTCCTAATTATGTGCTTTGATTGAAAACATGCTTCTTTGATCTTGTAATTGCTAATATTAATCCTCTCTTATCATCATTAGATGCCTTGATATGTGTATTAAGTGATTTCAGAGATTACAGGGCAGGAATCACTTAGATGATAGAATGGAAGCGTGCAAAAGTGGAATGAATACAAGAAGTTGAAGAAGTTGCTAAGCTGTCCAGCCTGACCTCTCTGCACTCAAACGGCTATAGCTTTAGCTACAGAGGTCCAAACGACGCGGTTCTAGTTGCGTTGGAAAGCTAACGTCTGGGGTTTCGATTTAATATATAATATGTCATAGTTTCCTTGACGCTAGCCGATGCGATCGCCTGCTCCATGCGGACGCATCACAGTGACGAAAATTCAGCATGTTTGAATTCGCAACCAGCAAATTCTAGGTTGTTTCTGACCCAGTTTTCAACCCAGAAAATATAGATTAGAGGCTATAAAGTGGAGGAATGTATCCATTCATAATCAAGCTTTCATATTCACAATTTTAGGATTTATATGTAGTTTTTAGAGAGAGAGGTTCTCTCCTCTCTCTTAGGATTAGGATTTAGGATTTCTCTTAGTTTTAGGAGCGACTCTCAATCACAGGTTCTTTATTTTCATTTACTTTCTCAATTTAATTTATGAACTCCATGTTAGAATTGATTTCTTTATTTAATATAATTTGAGGTATTTTCAGACTTATAATTGCTCTCTTTAATTTATTACTGCTCTTTGTGTATCCAAATTATTTTCATTCAAGTAGACATTTTTCCCTTTTGGCTTTGGTTGAGTCATTGAAGACACTTGAGTTATCAAACTCATTGTTGATTGAAAATTGGAATTCTTCAAGAATTAATTCAAGTTCCAATAACTCTAGCCTTTCCCAAGGAAAGACTAGGACCTGAGAAATCAGAATTAATTCATATACTTAACTTACCTGCATAGTTAGAGGATAACAAAGTGGGAGAAAAATCCAATTCTCATCACAATTGATAAGGATAACCAGGATAGGACTTTCAGTTCTTATACCTTGCCAAGAGATTTTATTATTATTATTTTATTTTACTTTTCATATAACATATTCCCTCCTTTCTTCCAAAACCCCAATTTACAAACTCATAACCAATAATATGCGTATGTTGCATACAAGGAGTTTGCTCGGCTATGGGGTTTTGGCATTCGAAAAGGTGATGTGGGGAGTGTCAATGGCGTGCTAGTTAGGCGAGACTTTTTCTGCCATCGTGAAGGTTCAAGACACGAGAAGCATTATGATCATCCCTAAAGAGTTAGGGAGGAGAGGTTGGAGAGTCGTACTGGATGAAGCCAAACTGAAGATTTATTATGATGCAACTGGAAGTGTGTGGAAGGTAAGGAAGATTGTTGATGAACACAATCACACCATTGCTCTAGCTATGTTTAGGCATCTCCTACCAAGCCATCGGAAGATGAGTGACGGTGACAAAGCTCAGGTAGATAGTATGAAGCAATTTAGGATCGCTACATCAAAGATAATGGCTTTCATGGCTGGCCAGTCAGGTGGCTAAAGAATGCTCTGCTTTACCAAGAGGGATTTGTATAACTACGTTCATAGCCAAAGCCTTGCTTGAATAAGTGATGATGATGCAGCAACAACAATAAGTTATTTGGAAGGCGAAGCAAATGCCGACTTGATGACAGTTGCAAGATACACACGAATGGCTGATGATCAACTGGGGAGTTTATTTTGGGCTAAAGGCGCGATAATGGCAGATTACCAACTTTTTGACGATGTGCTTGATTTTGATACAACGTATTGGTTAAACAATTATAAGAAGCCACTTATTGTCTTTTCTCGTTCAAATCATCATAGGCAGACGTGCATTTTGGGTTTGTTTTGTTGGAGGACGAGGAGATCCGTACTTACAAGTGGGTTCTGCTAAATTTTCTCGATATAATAGGTAAAACAAACCTTTTTTAGTGGTAACATATGCGGATAAATCAATGTGTGCTACAATCAATGAGGTGTTGCCATCTGCGAGGCACCGGCTTTGTGGGTCGCACTTAGAGAAGAATTGTGTTCAACGAGTTAAGGATGCAAAATTTCGTCGAGTGTTCAAGAAGGAAATTTATGCAAACTTTTACCCATATGAGTTAGAAGAGTATTGGCACAATTCCGTAGAGAAGCTCGGCCTAACAAAAAAAAATAGTTGGGTTCCAGAGCACATATGAGATAAATGAGAGTTGGGCAACTGCATACCTACGAGGTAACTTCTGTGCAGGATTTTGCATAATTTCTAGATGTGAGGGCATTACTGCTTTCATCAAGGGATTCCTTAAGTTTACTGATAGTATACTAGAGTTGGTTCACAGCTTGGATCAAGTTGTGAAACACTATAGGAATAATGAGGTGACTACCCAATTCTATTCGACATACTACACTCCAGTTTTGACAACTGAGCTTGATTCCATCGATCTCTTTGCTTGGAAACTGTACACTTGAGCAGTTTTCAAAGAGGTGAAGAAAAAAATCAAGGGGGTGGCAACATTATTATTTTGGGGAAGTGACAGATTGATGAGCGGATATTTTAAACGCTTTTTGGCATCATTTTCATATAGTTTTTATTATCTTTTGTCTAAGTTTTATTATATTTTCTTAGGTTTTAGTGTAAAATTCACATTTTTGGATTCTACTTTGAGTTGTTGCATTTTATGATGATTTCAGATAATTTATGGCTGAAATTGAGGAGCTTTGGAAAAGTCTGAGTCAAAGACAGAGAAAGGACTGTAGATGCTGTTGGATTCTGACCTCCGTGCACTCTAAGGAGAATTTTTCGAGCTATAGACGTCCAAATGGCGTGCTCTTAATGGCATTGGAAAGCTAACATCCAGGCTTTCCAACAATCACTACAAAAAAAACTGGTTAAAATGTCATTAATATTAAGGCGGTTTTGTAAAAACGCCACAATGCTCATGAATTAAGGCAGTTTATGTCACTGCCATAATGTATTTGTAAGTCAGAGACAATTTTTAATGATTTTGGCAGTAATAACTGTTGTTAGAAGAAAAACCAACCTAAACCTAATTGCGAATCGCAGAGGAGAGTGTGAGCAATGAGCTTCTCCTCCAGTGGCTTCTTCTCCTCCATTGATGCGAGCTTCTCCTCTATTCTTGTGAGCTTCTCTGCCATTGATGCGAGCTTATCCTCTATCAAGCTTCTGCGCTCTATGTTGTGTGAGATTCTTACCCTAACTCATCTTCTCCGTGTCCGTTCTCACTTTTAGGTATTTATACAAAATTCCCATCCTCTTCTTCTTCATCTTCTTTTGATTCATGATTTGTTACTTCCTCTCTGGTTATTACTGTTCTTTCGATTCCTTGTTTTATGTGTGTGAGAGTTGTGTTGGTGTGGCAGAATTCAAAAACGACATTGCCACTGCTCTGCGAGCTTCTCCTCCATCAATGATTCTTCCCCTCTATCGGTGTCATGTCCATCAATGCTTCTCCTCTGATGGTACATTTGCTTCCATTGATGCGATTTGCTAGGTATTCTATTAGTTTCTATTCTTTGAGCTTCTCTTCTCCTCATCAACCTTATTTCGTTTGATTCTAGGTTTTGATTGTTCTATGCTAACTGCTATTTATTTTATTTAATTCCAGGTTTTGATTTTCTTCCTTGTTCAATTTATTTTTAGGTAAAAAATTGGGGAACAATTTTTTGAATATCAAAACTAAATCAAATTATCTTAGGCTTGTTTCTTTTTCTAATTCCAATTCTCCTTTCTTTGTTACTATGTGGTTTTAATGATAATGCACTTAACGATAATTCCCGTGACATTAATCTATGTTCATGCTTTGAGGAACTTAGCGGATGTTCCTTGATATTCTCTCTGATTCCTTGTTCCGTCTCAGGATTGCACGTCAATATTTAGATAAAGTGTCGAAACAAAAAGACAAATTGAAGAAACACAGTGCACCGGGAGATTCCAAAAAGGAAGCCCAAGCAGCGCTGCTCATATTGGTCTGTATTTTATCAGTTGTGCATCCACTATTCCTCTTCTCTTATGCATGTCTATTAAAATAGAATTGTGGTTTTTCACAGCTGTAATCATCCAGTACTTTATCATCGGTGGAGGTAGCAAAGCAAGAACTGCTGGAAATTCAGGTCAGATTCTAAGCCTTAGTACATAAGCAAGATTTAACTTTTAACTTTTATGAGATACATTAATAATTTCTGGTGTTATTTTGCAAAGCAGGAAGGAAAAAGTAACCTCAAGGCTAAGGAGTCACTTCTACAATGCATTCATGCTTACAGGGAGGTAAAATTAACTATCTATTCTTCTTAAAGTGGGAAAGAAGGGAATGAATTTGCTTTAGTTACCTTCCTATCAATTTGAATTCCTATTTTGTTTATTTAATGTCTATTTAAAAAATTGAGTTCATGAGTTGCAGGGAGCAAGATGATTACGAGGTTGTGAAGAAGGTGGGAAGAGGGAAATACAATGAGGTCTTTGAGGGTATTCACTCCACCGATAATGAAAAATGCATCATCAAGATCCTCAAACCCGTCAAGAAGAAAAAGGTGAATCCAATCCCTACATCAATTGCAGTTTGTATTAACTAATATGACTGCTATTTTTAATTTAAAGCAACGCTCCTGTTTTTAGTTTTAGTATACATTTTAACTTCATTCCATCCTCATATGGCAATGAATGCTGTGCTGGGGCTTCAATGGCCAACTTTGGTCCAGTAGTTCATTTAGTTTGTTATTAAATTTCAAATTTCAAACCTGTAAGATTTTACCCTTTCCAACACTCTGGTTGTATATATAAGTTTGTACATCTTATAAGTTGTTATTCTATTTGTGAGCTAAAGATGTCACAGAGTCAGAGTAAGAAACTGACGCCAAATCTGGATAGGCAGAGCACCAAGGTGCTGAATCTCACCGTCCTCCAGCGCTTCGATCCCTTCATCGCCGAGATTCTTTTCACCGCCGCTCATGTCTCTTTCTACGAATTCAACAGCGAAACTAATCAGTGGGTCCGTTCTCTCTCTCTCTCTCTCTCTCTCTCTCTCTCTCTCTCTCTCTCTTGACACATTTCTATAATCTCTCATCTCGTTTCTTCAATTTCTGGATGTATTCTTTTTTCCAGACTCGTAAGGACGTCGAAGGATCTCTATTTGTTGTCAAGAGGTCATCAATGAACACTGCTTCTTCCTCTTTCCATATGCTTCAGTTCATGTGCACTTTGATCCTTGACCAATTTCCCTTATTTTTTTATTTTGTGTTTTTCAGGAATGTGTAGCCTCAGTTTCAGTTCATTGTCATGAATCGACAAAATACAGGTTCGGATTTGTGTTTCTTTTTTTTTAATTGAATCCATTTTGTGGTGTTTTTAGTTCCAAGATTAACTACTAAATGCTAATTAATGTTCAGTGCTGGATAGATTCAATCATTCAAATATATTTTGCGTTATTGTTGATGTAGATCACATTTTCTCTTTTTGGCAGTGCTTGATTTATTATTTCCTCATTGTTTGGAGAAATATAAATGTACTAGTGCTCTGCTCTCATTCATCTGTGTGCCTGATTTGTGCTATCAGTTTTCTGATTTGCAACTTTCTTTGTAATATTTGTTCTGACAGACAACCTAGTAGAAAATCTATTGGATTTTGAGTATGAACTTAAGAAGCCATACCTATTATATCGGAATGCGGCTCAAGAAGTTAATGGTATATGGTTTTACAATGAAGATGAATGTGAAGAAGACAGTTCCACTATGTGCTTATAGTCTCACCGTCCAGTGGGGGTAACAATAATCATATTTATTATTATTAATACTTTTATTTCATTTCCTATTTCCTATTTTGTTTATCTATTATCTGTTTAAAAAATTGTGTTCATGAGTTGCAGGGAGCAAGATGACTACGAGGTTGTGAGGAAGGTGGGAAGAGGGAAATACAATGAGGTCTTTGATCTGAGGGCGTTCACTCCACCGATAATGAAAAATGCATCATCAAGATCCTCAAACCCGTCAAGAAGAAAAAGGTGAATCCAATCCCTACACCAATTGCAGTTTGTATTAACTAATATGACTGCTATTTTTAATTTAAAGCAACGCTGCTGTTTTCAGTTTTAGTATACTTTTTCACTTCATTCCATCCTCATATGGCAATGAATGCTGTGCTGGGGCTTCAATGGCCAACTTTGGTCCAGTAGTTCATTTAGTTTGTTATTAAATTTCTAATTTCAAACCTGTAAGATTTTACCCTTTCCAATACTCTGGTTGTATATATAAGTTTGTACATCTTATAAGTTGTTATTTTGGTTGTGAGCTAAAGATGTCGCAGAGTCAGAGTAAGAAACTGATGCCGAATCTGGATAGGCAGAGCACCAAGGTGCTGAATCTCACCGTCCTCCAGCGCTTCGATCCCTTCATCGCCGAGATTCTTTTCACCGCCGCTCATGTCTCTTTCTACGAATTCAACATTGAAACTAATCAGTGGGTCCGTTCTCTCTCTCTCTCTCTCTCTCTCTTGACACATTTCTATAATCTCTCATCTTGTTTCTTCAATTTCTGGGTGTATTCTTTTTTGTTTTTTTTTTCAGAGTCGTAAGGACGTCGAATGATCTCTATTTGTTGTCAAGAGGTCATTAATGAACACTGCTTCTTCCTCTTTCCATATGCTTCAGTTCATGTGCACTTTGATCCTTGACCAATTTCCCTTATTTTTTTATTTTGTGTTTTTCAGGAATGTGTAGCCTCAGTTTCAGTTCATTGTCATGAATCGACGAAATACAGGTTCAGATTTGTATTTCTTTTTTTTTAATTGAATCTATTTCGTGGTGTTTTTAGTTCCAAGATTAACCGCTAAATGCTAATTAATGTTCAGTGCTGGATAGATTCAATCATTCAAATATATTTTGCGTTATTGTTGCTGTAGATTGCATATTCTCTTTTTGGTAGTGCTTGATTTATTATTTCCTCATTGTTTGGAGAAATATACATGTACTAATGCTCTGCTCTTATTCATCTGTGTGCCTGATTTGTGCTATCAGCTTTCTGATTTGCAACTTTCTTTGTAATATTTGTTCTCACAGACAACCTAGTATAGAATCTATTGGATTTTGAGTATGAACTTAAGAAGCCATACATATTATATCGGAATGCAGCTCAAGAAGTTAATGGTATATGGTTTTACAATGAAGATGAATGTGAAAAAGTTGCAAATCTCTTTAATATGTATCTTAATTTTTGTTGTTCAAGTTATTTATGTAATCTTTCTTGCTTAATGCTTTCAAACTTTAGATGCTAATTCATATCAAAATTCTGTTGATTTTATATTTACGTGTGTGCACACATGTTCTTATTTCCACTTTTGGGATGCGGGTTTTGTTGGATTGTAGTGTACCTTGTGTAATTAGACAAGATGTTTAACCCTCTATCTATAGGATACTTTCTGAATACTCAAAGATACCTCCAAATGCAGTAATGCCTTCGCTCAAAAGGTAAGGGATATTTTAAGAAAAAAGCTTATAAAAGTAATCTCTCTTTGTAAGCATTATATTCTATTGCAATTTTCTGCCTACATCTTAATAAGTATTTGATAGCATATATTCATATATCTTGGTGATTGAGCAGTCTCATCACTTGCGTCATTTAAAACCATGAATGAAAAGTAGAGAAAATGTGTTAACTTTTTAAGTCCCTTTGCTAAAATGAGGTGGACTGTGCTATTTGTGTTCTTAATTGATTAATTGATGCTACACCCAAAATATGAGGGCTAAAGATTGCAGAGGTGTTAGTTCACTAATCACTATCTTCTTGATTTGGGTATTTTAGGACTCTATTGCCAATGAGTTCCTTTTCTTCTGAGCTTGGAGTTCAGTTTGATACTAATCTTGACATTTGCACACAGGTCTCATCTGCTTCTCTAATATATCCTATTTACTCTTCCTAGGTTGGGCCTTTGACAATCTCGGTTGGGGATTCTCCGATCTAAGTTTGTTTTTGTTACTTACTCTTCCTATTTTATGTTTGTTCCTCTCCCTGATTTTTCATTTTAATGATTCTCAATTTGTCTTCTTTTCTTCAGCAAAAAAACTTACTTCATGTGATGTGGTATCAAAGCACGAACACTTCTATCAGGTGCTTAATAAACTATGTGAATTTGAGTAAGACAGTTATTCTATAGGGTCTGACTTGTTCCTCAGCCTATATTCTAAAGGAATATTCGTATTGCCAATTTTCAAGTTTCATTTAATGTGTATATTGTTGTTTTTGTTGCAATTGTTTCGGATTGTATTGAGGATGGATTTGATTTACCTACCAGTTTTGGAAGTCTTACATCAAAAGGCCAATGATATTGGTTGGACCAAGCCTTGGTTCTGCTGTTGCCATTGATTTTGCAGTCAATTATCCAGAAGCTGTATGTCCTATCTAATAATTTAAATTCAGGCTATCCACAACAAGCCAGTTGACGAACGGAATTTTGTCTGGTCTAGAATTTTATAAAGATAATCACGTTGTAATTATAGTTTCTAAACCAGCAAAGAATCCTTTCGTACAAAAGTTTGGTTGTCACAAGTAACAAACCCCTAATAAAATTGATAACTGAAGTATTTAAACCTCGGGTCGTCTCTCAAGGAATTGCAGGGAAGTATGATTTATTATTGGTTATGAAATTGTATCTTTTTGGGGATTTTGAAATAGGGAACAAGGAAATAAATTAATAATCATGAAAACCATTGCAAGGTATAAGAACTGGAAATCCCATCCTAGTTATCCTTATTAGGTGTGATGAGAATTGTTTATTGCTCCAACTTAGTTAACCCTTACTAAACAAAGAAAAGTCAAGTGGACTAATCAATTTGATTCCTCAAGTCCTAGTCAACTCCTACGGAAAGACTAGCTTTAGAGGGATCCAAATCAATCAGCAAATTCCAATTTTCAATCAACAGCTGAGTTTGATAACTCAAGTGTCACCAATTAATCAACCAAAGCAAAGGGAGAAAAATCTAAATTATTTATATCATAAATAGAAGAAAGCAATCATAAATCTGAAATACCTCAAATTACATTTAAACATAAATTCAAATCTAACATGAAGAGTTCATAAGCCAATTTGGCAACATAAGTAATTAGCAAGTGAAATAGAGCAACTAAAGTAATAGAGCAAATAAAAGTAAATTAAAGGAACATGTAACCTGGAATTAAGAAGAAATAATCCTAAACTAAGAGAAATCCTAATCCTAAAAACCTAAGAGAGAGGAGAGAGCCTCTCTCTCTCTAAAACTACATTTAAAACCTAAAATTATGAATAATGATTGTTGTATGAATGAATGATTTGATTCCCTCATTCTCCAGCCTCTATTCTATGTTTCTGGGCTTGGATTTGGGCCAAAAAAGGGCCCAGAAATCGCTGGGGGTGACTTCTACAATTTTCTACATGTGGTGTCCGTCACGCGTGCGCGTGGGTCACGCGTGCGCGTCATTTGGAGATTTCCTTATCATGCGTACGCGTCAGTCACGCGTACGTGTCGCTCGTGCTTTTTGCTAGGTGCGCATTCGCGTCGTCCATGCGTGCATGTCGCTTGTGTTCTCCGCTAGGCACGCGTGCGTGTCGTCTATGCGTGCGGATCGCTGCCATTTTCTTCAAAACTCCATTTTGTGCGTTCCTTCCACTTTTGCACGTTTCCTTTCTGTCCTCTAAGCCATTCCTACCCTATGAAGCCTGAAATTACTTAACACACAGATCACGGCATCGAATGGTAATAAAGGATAATTAAAATTAATATTTTTAAGGCATAGGAAACATGTTTTTACATATATCACATAATAAGGAAGGAATTGTAAAACCATGCAATTTATATGAATAAGTGGGTGAAGAATTGATAAAAACACTCAATTGAGCACAAGATGAATCATAAAATAGGGGTTTATCACCAGTTTCTGAGTAATTTATTTTACATTAAGCAAAATTTTCATTTAGTGACTCTGGTGTGAACTTATCATTCATTTGTAGTTCATCTTTTCAGGTGGAAAACCTCGTTTTGATTGATGCTAGTGTATATACAGAGGGAACAGGAAACTTAGCAACCTTACCTAGACTTATAGCAACCTTACCTATTCCAGGTTCTTGAATAATTTGGTCACCAGAATCTATCTGATAAAAAACTCACTATATATGGCTAGAGGATGAACAGGTAGATTTCTTCCTTGTATTAAAAGTGGACTTATTCTCAAACACTGGTTCCATGTACTAAAATTGAAATTTCTTGTAGGATCTCCTACTTTTGCTTGCGTTATGGCCTTATGGGGGATAACACTGCATCTTCTATTGTTATCAATAAACCCAATGGAATAATTTGGTTCTCAGCATGCTGTTGTTAAACCTTTTTCTTACTAGTGGTATGAATGCATCTTTTGCTATAATAAAATTGTTAATGTTAAAAATTTATCAATGTGTTTGAGTATTATATGTTTCATTTTTTTTAATCAATGTAGACATTCAATTAAACCACTAAAATTCTATATATGTTTAATCAATGTAGATAAGTAATAACTTGTATCTCTTGATCTTTTCAATGTAGACATTCAATTAAACCACTAAAATTCTATATATGTCATTGACTCTTTTTCTGGTTTTTTTTCCTTCCTTTATTATTATTTTGGTTTAGGCACTGACGTTGGGATTTTTGCCAGTAAAGAATGTCATAAAAACAGTCGCATTGTAGATATAGTCTCTAAACCGACAAAAATCCCTTCGTACAAACATTTTGGGTGTCACAAGTAACAAACCCCTTTAGAAATTGTTAACCGAGTATTCAAACCTCGGGTCGTCTTCTCAAGGATCTAATCCTAAAAGAGAGAGAGGAGAAGATCTCCCTCCCAACTAAATCTAAATCATCGAAAGTAATAAAAATTGCGAGCTCTTTTCTTTGAATGGGTGCATTCCCACACTTTATAACCTCTGGTCTATGCTGTCTGTACTTGGATCTGGGCCAAAAAGGGCTTCAGAAATCGCTGAGGGCGTATTCTGTAAATTCTGATACGTGGCCTCTGTCACGCATCCACGTGGGTTTCGCGGTTGCGTCATTCGGAGCTTTTCCTTGCCACGCGGTCGCGTCAGTCACGCGTCCGCGTCGTATGCGTTCTGCTTATGTCGCACGGTCGCGTCAGTCATGCGGCCGCGGTGCTGCATCTTCGCTTCTGGCACACGATCACATCGTCCATGCGATCGCGTGAATACCAGTTTTCTTCAAAGCTCCGTTTTGCTTTCTCCTTCCATTTTTGTATGTTTCCTTTTCCATCCTTTAAGTCATTCTGCCTTAGAAAATCTGAAACTACTCAACACACTAATCACGGCATCGAATGGAAATAAAGGTAATTAAAATAATTAATTTTTAAAGCTTAGGAAACATGTTTTTCACAATATGACATAATAAGGAAGGAAAAGTAAAACCATGCAGTTAATATGAATAAGTAGGTGGAGGATTGAATAAATCACTCAAATTAAGCACAAAAGAACTCATGAAATATGGGTTTATCAACCTCCCCACACTTAAACACTAGAATGTCCTCATGCTAAACCCAAGGTAAATAATTAAGGTTAAAGTGATGGAATGTCATGCAATGCAACCTAATTTAAATGCAACTACCTAAATGAATGATACATCATGCAACTCTAATTTATTCACTCATATATATAGTTTTCATGTAGCCAAGTTAATTCACATTCTCAAGGAGTCATGTATATATATATAGCCAACCCTTAAATAATAAAGCATTTTAGCAAATGAGATGGGAAAGGAAACATTGTACAAACTTGCAAAACAATTAGTAATTTTAAGCACAGATATATGTTGATGAGTTATTGAACCCTCACTGGATTTTGTGTTTACCCTCTAGTCACTCAGTGTTTATTGGGTTTATTCACTCTACTTTTCTTTTTATTCTTACTTTCTATAGCTTTGTTTTTCATCTAACCAATCAACAATTATAAAATATAGTCATTCCAAAAAGTCATGAGGTCTTTAATTAAGGTTGTAATGGGGCCAAGGTAAAGGCAAGGATATATGTATAAGGTTAAGTGAGCTAATAAGTGAATCCTTAATTAGACTAAGATTTCACCTAACATACATATCTAGTAAAACAAAACTTCTTTACCTAATTTCCCATATTTCTCCACTTGTTGTTACATGCTCATGTTTCAAATTTATTTTTATCCCATGTGCATTGTTGCATTGGGGGGGTTTCTTTTGTATTCCCTTTTATTAAATGCTGAAAAATAACTCTTTTTTTTTTGAACATGGTAATTGAATCATTTTGATTTCTCATGAGCATGCTTCCCAAATTTATTTTATTTCTTTTAACTCTTCTACCCTTTTGTTTCTATCATCCATGTTCCCAATAGGTTTCCCATGTTCTAATCTATTCATAGTTTTCTATCTTAAGCTAACCAAGGATTCAACTTGGGATTTTATTTTGTTTTTCTGCTTAAGGCTAGTAGTGTGGCTAAATAGAATAAAATGGTTTTAAAAGGCTCAAGGGGGCTAACAAGGATGATGTAAAAGGTAGGCTATTTTCGGGGTAAGTGAGCTAAAATCAAACGATGGCCTCAATCATTCTTTTGGTATGTATCTACATTCTATATTCTATAATTGGACATATAGATTAAAGCAAAGTAAAGAACATCAGAATAAAAAGAAGTGAGACACACAGAAATGAAATTATGGTTTGAATGCAACCATACAATTAAGCTCAAGACTCACAGGCTGTGTGTTCTCTAACTCAAGCATCATATATCATTCATATATGTTATGCAGGTTTAGTTAAAAATTTCCATTATTCTCATAAAAAAATTATTTAGGGTAGC
This sequence comes from Arachis ipaensis, assembly GCF_000816755.2. Classification (NCBI taxonomy): domain Eukaryota; kingdom Viridiplantae; phylum Streptophyta; class Magnoliopsida; order Fabales; family Fabaceae; genus Arachis; species Arachis ipaensis. The sequence goes on along the minus strand of NC_029791.2, from coordinate 44,247,887 downwards.
TTTTAAAGTTTTAATGTTCCTCCTTGATGAAATGTTGTCAGCTTAACTACATCATGTAATGCTATATACAAGGTTTATGGATTTAAATCTGATATGTTCAATTTCTTAGCTTGCTTCCTTTTTATATTTTTCAATTTAAACTATACTATCTTATGCTAAAAAGGGTAAACTATACTAATTAATCCATTAATAAATCAGAATTGTAAACTAAACTAAATAACTAAAATAAACTAAATGGCTAAAATATGAACTAAAGATGCAAAATGCAGAATATAGAGTAAAAATACATAAAAGCAATGTATAAATACTCAGAAAATAACAGTAAAAAAAAGAGAAAAATACATAAAAATATCCAAAATAAAAGAAAAAGTATGTAGTGGTTCACTGGTGCACGAAATTGTGATGTCCAGGCTCGAACAATCCCTGGCAACGTGAGCAACTTGGTACGCGTAATCGTGATTACACTTTAATTATGTAAAATTCATGGCTCTTTCTTTCCCTGGCAATGGCGCCAAGAACATGGTGCCAATACCATGGTTCACAACTTCAATACAACTAACCAGCAAGTGCACTGGGTCGTCCAAGTAATACCTTACGTGAGTAAGGGTCGAATCCCACGGAGATTGTTGGTATGAAGCAAGCTATGGTCACCTTGCAAATCTCAGTTAGGCAGATATAAATTGATAATGATGTTTTCGAATAATAAATAATAGAATAGGGATAGAAATACTTATGTAATTCATTGGTGAGAATTTCAGATAAGCGAATGGAGATGCTTTCGTTCCTCTGAACCTCCAGGCATGGCTGTGTGGCCAGCCCCCATGGTCTAAGAACAATGCGTTCCATGATGGTCAAAAAGATGTCTAATACAATAGTAAAAGGTCCTATTTATAATAAACTAGCTACTAGGGTTTACAGAAGTAAGTAATTGATGCATAAATCCACTTCCGGGGCCCACTTGGTGTGTGTTTGGACTGAGCTTGAGTGTTGCACGTGTAGAAGTCCTCCTTGGAGTTGAACGCCAGCTTTTGTGCCAGTTTGGGCGTTCAACTATGGTTTTGACTCCTTTTCTGGCGCTGGACGCCAGATTTGGGTAGAAAGCTGGCGTTGAACGCCAGTTTACGTCGTCTATTCTTGGCCAAAGTATGGACTATTATATATGTCTGGAAAGCCCTGGATGTCTACTTTCCAACGCAATTGGAAGCGCGCCATTTCGAGTTCTATAGCTCCAGAAAATCCATTTTGAGTGCAGGGAGGTCAGAATCCAACAGCATCAGCAGTCCTTCTTCAACCTCTCCCAATAGTTTTGTGGAGGAAAATGCATTTGAGGCATCTCCGGGATCTCATGGTGATGAGCTTCATACGCCTCTTGAGCTCCATGAATGGATTCTCTTGCTTGCTCCATCTTTTTCTTAGTGATGGGCTTGTTCTCTTTAATGAGGATATCTCCCTCTATGTCAATCCCAGCCGAATTGCATAGATGGCAAATGAGGTGAGAGAAGGCTAACCTTGCCATAGTGGAGGACTTGTCAGCCACCTTGTAGAGTTCTTGAGGTATAATCTCATGAACTTTCACCTCTTCTCCAATCATGATGCTATGGATCATGATGGCCCGGTCTACAGTAACTTCAGACCGGTTGCTAGTGGGAATGAT